>NW_006783088.1:4298130-4315209 GCF_000442215.2 Lipotes vexillifer | reverse complement strand
TTCCTGCTGTTGGGAGGGAAAAAATCAGATGAGAAAATTCTGCAAGCGAGATCCTCAAAACTTTGGAAGGAAATTCAATCCCAGACACAAAAGTGAGCCTGAGGGGTGGGTTGGGAAGAGGAGAATGTGGGAATTCGTTTAGGAGGTGAGCTGGCAAGAGTTCCTGCCTCTAGGGTTGATGTCCTTGTAGTAATACGGATTCACCTCCAGGGGGCCATGGACTTTCTGTACTGCAAAGATGTGGCCCCAGGGCCGGCCGTGGGAAAGTGAGAGGCACTTGTTGGACCCACACGGAGGGGAGAGAACAGATTTGGAACCCCAAAGGCAGGACAGCCCTGGCTGCCCCAGCAGTGCTCTCTCCATTCAGAATGGACTTCAGCAAGGCCTTCTGTAGTCAAAACCAAACCACGAAAGAGTAGCTGTACAAAAGAAAAAGAAAGTGGCCAGTTGGGCAGAAGGGAGCCACACACTTCAAGAAAGCCATTCCAGAAGGGAGTCTGTGGTCAGTAATGTTTGCTCATGAGAACTGCTTTTCTGGGAATGACAGGCTCATTAAGGAGGAAATGGAAATGATGCCATAAATCACAGGTCAACAAAGTTTTCTGTCAAGGGACAGTTCGTAAATATTTTAGGCTTTGTGGGCTGTTGAGCTCTGTCGCAACAGTGCTGATATAGCATGAGATTAGCCATAGACAATGAGTAAACGAATGACCATGTCTGTGTTCCGATAAATTTTTTTATGAACATGAAAATTTGAATTTCACGTTAAGAGAATGAAAAGACACGCCACAGACTGGGAGAAAATATTTGCAGAGTAAGTCTGCTGGAGAAACTGATATCCAAAACATACAAAGAACTCTTAAAACTCAACAATGAGAAGATTAAACAACCCAGTTAGAAAATAAGCAAAGGATCTGGACAGACACCTCAACAAAGAAGATATATAGAAGGCAGGTAAGCATATGAAAAGATGCTCAACATCATAACTCGTTAGGGAACTGCAACAATGAGGTACCATTACATACCTACTAGAGAGGCTAAAATCCAAAACACTAACACCAAATGCTGACGAGGATGTGGAGCCACAGGAACTCTCATACTTTGCTGATGGAAATGCAAAATGGTACAGCTACTTTTGGAAGACTGGCACTTTCTAACAAAACCAAACATACTTTTACCATACAATCCAACAATCACACTCCTTGGTATTTACCCAAATGAGTTGAAAATTTATGTCCACACAAAACCTGCATGAAAGTATTTATAACAAACTTATTCTGATTTGCCAAAACTTGGAAATGACCAAGATGTCCTTCAGTAGGTGAATGGATAAGCAAGCTGTGGTCCATCCAGATCTGGGATATTACTGAGCAATAAATAGAGGTGAGCTAACAAGCCATGAATATACACAAAGGAAACTCAAATGCATATTACCAAGGGAAAGGAGCCAATCTGAAAAGGCTACATACTGCATAATCCCAACTACATGACTTTCCAGAAAAGGCAAAACTATGCAGACAGTAAAAAGACCAGTGGATGCCAGGGATTTGGGGGGAAGGAGGAAGGATGAATAAGTGAAGACTATGTACATGTGCAGATGACTTTTACAGCAATGAAACTTTGCTGTATGATACTGTAATGGTGGATACATGTCATTATATATTTGTCAAAATCCATATAATATACATCACCAGGAGTGAACACTAATGTAAACAATGGACTTTAGCTAATTATAATGTATCAATATTGGCTCATCCATTGTAACAAATGTGCCCCACTAATGCAAGATGATAATAGAAGAAACTGGTAAGGTTTCTTACTGGTGGTAAGGGGATATGTGGATACTCTGTGCTTTATGCTCAATTTTTCCATAAACTTAAAACTAGTCCAAAAAAAAGTGTATTTTTAAAAAAAAAAGAAAGAAAAATAATTTAGATTTCATACATTTTCATGTGTCAACATGTCCTTTTTTGATAGTTTTGGAACCATTTAAAAATGTAAAAAGCATTTTTAGCTTGTTCATACAAAAATAGGATCATACAAAAATAGGCAGTGGATTTGGGCCGCAGGAGGTATTTCGCCAACTCCTATCCCTGTGAAATCATCTTTATAAAGGTGAGTCTCCTCTGAGAGCTCGAGCCTGGGAGGGGGGACAGAGGGCAAGGGAAGGAGCCGCTCCCTGATGACACACTTCATGCATGTTATTCCTGCTACAGTCACAGCCAGCCTACAGGCTGGAGTCACCCCCACATGTGAGGGTTTTGCTGACTCAGAGTGACCATGGGAAGCTGGGAGTAGAATGAGCTTGAGCAGGGTTTCCTGAGCCAGGTGGCCTGGGTTTCAATTCCAGCCCTGCCACTTGCTGGCTCTGTGGCCTCACGCTGATGACTCAACTTCTCTGTGCAGTGTTTGCACATCTGTAGAACCCAGATGACAGTGGTCAGATCTTTTAC
Source organism: Lipotes vexillifer (assembly GCF_000442215.2). Classification (NCBI taxonomy): domain Eukaryota; kingdom Metazoa; phylum Chordata; class Mammalia; order Artiodactyla; family Lipotidae; genus Lipotes; species Lipotes vexillifer. Next base: position 4,312,756 of record NW_006783088.1, on the reverse strand, counting down.
ACAGGTGTGTTGTGCAAATCAGATGGTCTATACGCTGTTATAGTATATCCAGCTCCTAGCCCAGTCTTGGCACATAGTCAAATATTTTGGGAAGGAAAGGAGAGGAAACTGTATAAGTCAGCTATCTCTTCAACAGTGCTGCATAACAACCACGCCCATACTCAGTGGCTTAAAACTAAAATCCTTTATTTTCATAATCATGATCAGCAGTTCAGCTGCAACTTGGCTGGGCTGGGCTGGACCCCTGACTCCAGGCTCCGGTTTCTCCAGTTTGCAGTGTGAGTTCAGATCTGCACTGTCGCTCTTTCATCTTCCTTGGCCCAGTGGCCACTTGGTGTGGGTGGTCTGCTCTCCATGTCTCACCTTGGTGCCCAAGTGAAGGGGCCATGGCTACTGGGGGCATGGTGTCTTGTGGCAATCAGCAGAGCATAAGAAGACATGCGCAGTGCACAAGCCCAGTTCAAGGGTGTGATCACATCCACTAATAGTGTCATGTCATGTCCATTGACCAGAGGAAGCCTTGTGGCCAGGCCCAAAGTCATGTTTCCATGTAGGTGACAGAAATCCATGATCCATATTCCAGAGTTGATGCTGCCTGTGTCCCTGCAGGCCTGGAGTTCCTCAGGTTCAGAGATTGCCTTTTATCTTGAATTCTGCCTAGAAGAGTTTCCTAAGACCGAGTCCAAGAGGCCAGACACCAAGGTGCTAGACTTCTTGTTGCAGGAGAAAAATCAAACTCAGATCTGTCTGAGCCAGGACTGAGCTGATTGTTCTGTAATTTGCACTGAGCAAGAAGGAGGGTGTGGCTTTCTGAAACCAAGAAATAAAGCCCTAGGCAGGGCAGGAAGGGTCAGATGAGGGAGGACAGAGGTGACCGCAAAGCACAGACAGGACACCTGAGTATCCACCAGAGTCCATCCTTCCTTCCTGCATAGACTGCTGCCCTATAATGGCCCACAGACAGATTCTTTAATTGATTTTGCATTAAAAATAACTTTTTTGGATATTCTGATTTCAAAAGCAACACCTAATCTCTGGAGAAAAGTTAGAAAATGCTGGTAAGCAAAATAAAAGCACGAAAATAAAAATGCACCTATGATCCTACCGCTCAACAATAACCACTCTATACATTTGCTTAGTGTCCTGGCCTTTTCCCTATGAGCACGATATATTCATATGTTCATTTACAAAAATGGAATCACACACTGCATCTCCACTGTAACCTTTTTTCCTCATGTGGCAGTGTATAATCAACATCCTTTCGTGTCAACAATCTATAGTTACATTCTTAGTGGCTATATAATATTCCACTGTGTGGGCTGTCAAAAGTTCAGAAAGAACAGAAGCAAAACAAATGAATCACTGAAGTTGTAATTAGTAAAAGTTTATTGTGCATACACCAAACAGACAGTTTGCAAAGTGGGAGCACTCAAGCCAAAATGTGGAATGAGGCTCAAAGTTATATTGTTTATAAAGCAGCTTATATAGGGACTTCCCTGGTGGTCCAGTGGTTAGGACTCTGTGCTTCCCCTGCAGGAGGCACGGGTTCAATCACTGGTCAGGGAACTAAGATCCCACATACCAAGCAGTGCAGCCAAAAAATAAAAATAAATAAAATTAAAATAAAGCAGCTTATATAGTGTAGAGGCAGCGAATGTTTATTCTTCACAGTGATTGGTTATAATATTTATTGGTTACAATAAATAAAATAAAAATAAAGCAGCTTATATAGTGTGGAGGCAGTGAATGTTTATTCTTCACAGTGATTGGTTACAATATTAGAGTTTTCCTAAAAGAAAGGGAAGTGGTTAGTGGTTACCTCTTTTCAATTTGGGGGAAAAATATAAGTTTCATTATGATTTTCAGAGGCAGAAACAAGAAGTGATCCAGGTCAAGTTAGCCTCATTTGTCTTGCAAAATAAGCTAAATTAAGCTTTGCTTGTATGACTAAACTGGTTTTGTCTGCTCAGGGAATTTTCAAGTCTGGTCTCTGTGTGCGTTTTCATTGAACAGAGCATACAGTTACCTTAATTATCAATCCCTTACTATTGAATATTTAGGTTATTTCCCACTTTTCATTATTTTAAACAACTGTGATGAACATCCTTTTGGTTAAATATTAAACTGCATCCTCATTTACTTGCCTAAGTTACATTTCTAAAGACGGAGTTACCCAATCAAAGGATATGCATGTTTTTAAGGCTTTGCTGTACATTGCTTAATTAACCACAAGAAAAGTAGTAGTAAATTATACCTCAGGGAGGAATATTTAAGAGGACCATGCTGATCTTCATGCGCAGGATTTAGAACAAAGCTTTGCATGTAGCAGGAGCTTAATAAATATGCATGGGTTGTAATTTGAGCATAATCAATTCAGACTCTCCCAAGCACCCTCTCTGCAGTTCTGCTGCTATATTCTGTTAGCTCCCAGAGATAGAACAAAGATTTGCTCATAAAAATAGAGAAAGGGAAGAGGTCATGAAGAGGAAGAGTGACAGTATCACAGGGGAGTGATGCCCTTGGTCATTACACAGCACTTTCACTGAAATACAGGTGTTAGTGGTCCAGTTATGAACGTATCTGTTCCAACAGAAATTAGAGTCTAACTTATTTAAAACAGCCTAATGTAACTAGGCCAGGCAAAAATCATGCACGTAAAAGTACCAGACTCAGAGGTTAAAGACCATGCACTAAAGAACTACTGCAATATCCAACCTCGGAACAAACATCATAGAATTTCCACTCAAGAGTACATTCTCCCTTCAATAGTCAACATAACCAGCCTACACTTCTCAGAAGTGTGGGTGCAAAAACAAAGGAGCACTTAGATATAATCTGAGCTCACCCTCTAAGCTTTGATTTCTATTTTTTAGACTCATTTTTTTTTTTTTTTTTTTACAAATCCTCAGACTAGAGGGCTTGGTTTGTTTTGATAGAAAAAGATAATCATTGAAAAACAGAAGGAGGTTTGGTTCAGCATTACAACGGTTTCTATGTTAAGCCTCACAAATGAAAGTCATGTTAAACTGGATTTATACAAACCCTGACATCAAAGAGAGGAGAATGAAGGAGAAAACTGTATTAAAACATGCAAGAATAATCTTTCTATAAAACCTGACATTTATGAACATAGCTCAAAGAAATACCTTAAAATTAATCTGTGGGTTACAGCAATTTGGGAAGAATACGAGAATGAACAGAGGGAGGAAAACAAACAAAATGAAATGTATTGATATTCTGAAGTCTCTTTTCTTTTAACAACAAATATTTCCAAAGAACACAGGGCTCTCTCAGTTATTAACCATTCATTTTTTTTTAAAGCTACATTCAATTTCGATCAGACACAATAATATGAAAAATCCTCTTTAGGATTACCTGCACAAAATTGCAAAGAAAAGAATTATAAGATCATATGACAGCTTCAAAGCTGAATGACTGACGTGTGCACCTAGCAGCAGATAAAAACGAAAGAGGAGTAGGGAATGATTAAGTTCTCAATTTCCCCACCAGGACTTGATGATAATTTCAATTCACTCATGTGCCTTTTTGTAAAGGATTATTAAAGAAAACAAATAACCTGATGGTTTGATGATATGAAGGGAGAGGGAAATGATTTCCCTGAGGGATTGTCACTTAGAAGCTTGGTGAGTCTCTCAGTCATTCAGAGCCTCCATTTCTCATCTGTAAACTGGGAAATGACACTGCCTCTCCCCAGTAGGGTTCATGTGAGGATTTCAATAGATGATGGAATGCAAGTGCTGGGCACATGGTGGGGACTCCCTGAAAACCGGTGATTTTTATTGACATGAGCGTAGGAAAAATTTATTCTCAAAGTGCCTGTAACAAAGATCATCAGTAAGTCTAATTTAATATACTTTTCTAAAATTCCTTTAAATTCTTTGATGTCTACAGTGCAACCAGGGGTAAATTCTTCTCAGAGTGTTTGAAGATGGAAGACATCAACAAATAAGAGTAAATTTTATTGAATATGTACCACATGCCAGGTGCTTTAGATTTTCCTGAATAATGTTCATAACAACCCTACAGCGTAAGTACTATTATTCATCTTAGTTTGCCAGTGGAAAAAAATTGAGATCTATAGAATTTTAGCAGTTTTCCTAATGACTGGAAGAGGCAGAGAGGTTAAGAGTATGGGATCTGGAGCCAGGCTGCTCCCGTTCCCCCAGTGAGGGGAATTAGAAGAGGTGGGGACTTCCCTGGTGGCACAGCGGTTAAGAATCCATCTGCCAATGCAGGGGACACGGGTTCGAGCCCTGGTCCGGGAAGATCCCACATGCTGCTGGAGCAACTAAGTTCATGCACCACAAGTACTGAGACCGTGCTCTAGAGCCCGTGGGCTGCAACTACTGAAGCCCGTGCACCTAGGGCCCGTGCTCCGCAACAAGAGAAGCCACCGCGATGAGAAGTTCGTGCACAACAATGAAGAGTAGCCCCTGCTCGACGCAACTAGAGAAAGCCCGCGCGCAGCAACGAAGACCCAACGCGGCCAAAAAAATTAATAAATTAAAATTTTAAAAAATGCACATGTTAATAAAAAGAAAAAAGAAGAGGTGGGATTTGTAAGGGTTCTCCAGAGAAACAGAACCCATAGGATATATATCTTAAATGCATAATATATGTGTGTGTATATATATATATATATATATATATACATATATGTGCATACACACATGTGTGTATGGGTGTGTATATATGGAGAGAGAGAGAGATTTTATTTTAAGGAGTTTGCTCATGCGAATGTGGGGCTGAAAAATGCAAAATTTGCGGGGCTGGCTGGCAGGCTGGACCTTCCAGCAGGAGTTGATGTTTCCATCTAAGTCAAAAGGCACTCTGGAGGCAGAATTCCTTCCGCTTTGGGGGACCTCAGTCTTCTTTCTTAAGGCCTTCATCTCATTACATGAAGACCACCCACACTGTGGAGCATAATCTGCTTTAATCAGTCTACTGACTTCAATATTAATCATAGCTAAACAATACTTTCACAGCAACATCTAGACTGGTGTTGGACCAAGCAGTTGTGCATTGGAGTCCAGCTAAGCTCACACATAAAATTAACCATCACAGGTGGTAAGAATATTACCCCCTCATCAGGTTTGGGCAGGATTAAATGAGATGACGCATGTACAGTACTGGTATGCCTTAAGTCCTCAGGATCTTTAGTTCTTATGGACAGAGCCTGGCATGGAGGAAGCAGTCCATAGAAGTCAGCTGTTGTTGTTAAGTGACAGAGCCATATTGGAACCTAGGTCATTTGCCTCCAGAGCTCCTTGTCAGCCTCTCAACCTGTGCGATCTGCTGTGATAGCCACCAGACAGAGATGGCTACCAAGCACTTGTCATGTGGCTGGTGTGACTAAAATTTAAATTGAAACACTAAAGCAGGGAAAATTTTCAAATATGAAAGTGACCTGGGTTCCAGGACATGCTGGCTTAAATAAAATATTCCACCAACAAAAAGTTAATTTTGTTTGCTTTTTTACCTTTCTTAAGCGTGGCTACTAGAAAAATTTAAATGACCCACGTGGCTTGCATTCTATTTTTCTTGGGTAATACTGCTCTAAAGACCATGCTTTCCCAGCAACACACAGGCCTCTCCTGTGTTCCTAAGTCCTACATAAGACAGGCTAAGCAGACCAAACCCTGCATCAACACATCTTAATTTCAGTGAGGCTGCCCAAATGCATTCTTAAAAATTCCGGGGGCTTCCCTGGTGGCGCAGTTCGTGCCCCGATCTGGGGCACGCCTGCTGGGTTCGTGCCCCGATCTGGGAGGATCCCAAGTGCTGCGGAGCGGCTGGTCCCGTGAGCCATGGCCGCTGGGCCTGCGCGTCCGGAGCCTGTGCTCCGCAGCAGGAGGGGCCACAGCAGTGAGAGGTCCGCGTACTGCCAAAAAAAAATTCCTAACAGCAGCAACAATCACAAAGGAAAAAGAAATAACCAAAACTGGATTTTTTTTCGTTTAAGAGCTTTTGTTCACTAAAAGACACTGTTAAGGGGGTGAGAAGGCAAACCATATATTTGGAAGATACTTGCAATTCATATACCTGACAATGGAATATTATTGTATTGTTATCTATCCGGGATTTATAAAAATTCCTGCAAATCAACAAGAGAAAGGAATACAAAGCAACAGAAAAATATGTTAGAGATTTGAAGAGGTACTTAAAAAAAGAGGATGCCAAATGAACAATAAACACATTAAATACAAGTGTCAACATAATGGCTAAAATGAAAGTGACATTAGACACCAAATTCTGACAAAAAGGTGGAACTAAAATTCTCACATACTGCTGATGGGACATAAATGGATATAACCATGTTGGAGGATTTTTTTTTCTTATCTGTGTTTTCCAGTTTTCCTACCAAGAGCAAGTATTCTTCCCTTGTCCCCACCGAAAAGGCCATAAAATTGATCTTTAACTTAAAAAGCCAGCTTTTAAAATATATAAAATAATGAGGCAGAGAGAAGAGGGTCTTGGGCCCCGGCGCACTGGAAGGAATTGTCAGCAGTTAATTGAGACACAGGGAGACTGAGAGTTTCACAAATGACAAAACACAGGGCCTGATCTGTTTAAAGTAGAGCCTGTGTGCTCCCTGCAAACTGCAGGGCATTCTTTGAGGCCAGGAACCAGAGGGGCTCTGCCAGGGGCTTTGGTGGAAGCAGCAGGCAGTAGGCTGGGTGGTTACTTTCCCATTAAACCATAAAATAATTTTCTATGGAAAAAAAGTATGTCTGTAATAAATGCCCCATGGAATTAGACCAGATCACTGAAAGTTGGAAATTTGCAAAGCTTTTGCTTAGGCCTTTGATATCACACTCTGCCCCGAATCTAAGAGTTAAAAGTTATTCTTGCCAGGCAGCTGATTTTGAAGTTCCTCGGAATGTTAAGCAGCACATGAAGCCCCGCTGTAGCTCTTGATCAGGGAAATGGAGAGATGATTGTCGTGAACTTAAAACTGGGGCTCTGGGATCAGCTTTCTCCCTGCCTGCAAAACCTGCTCCTCTGCTCTCAGGGCCTCTTATTCTGGGATCCACAGGCCCCTAACATGGTCGTGAAGGGGATACAAGGGGTCTGTGAACGTAGATGGGGGAAGATACATTGATGTTCACTAACTTCTAACTGAAATTTGGCACTTTTGCAAAGTAGGCGACAAAGCATAGTAATATTATCAGTCTCTACTGTCTTCCATAGAAATTACAGATATTTTCCTATCATATTATAGCTGTTGCATATAGCTTGAAATTAAGTTTCTGCTCATCTGCCCTTCAAAACTGGTTAGAAAACCCACTACTAGGACAGGAATAAAGATGCAGATGTAGAGAATGGACATGGGGAGGGGGAAGGGTAAGCTGGGACGAAGTGAGTGGCATGGACATATATACACTACCAAATGTAAAACAGATAGCTAGTGGGAAGCAGCCGCATAGCACAGGAAGATCTGCTCGGTGCTTTGTGACCACCTAGAGGGGTGGGATAGGGAGGGTGGGAGGGAGATGCAACAGGGAGGAGATATGGGGATATATGTATATGTATAGCTGATTCACTTTGTTATACAGCAGAAACTAACACACCTTTGGAAAGCAATTATACTCCAATAAAGATGTTAAAAACAAAACCCAATGCTAAAACTTGTTATTTAAGGTATTAATAAAGAGGCATACGTACTATTCTACCACAATTTTTAAAAAGATTTTGATAATAGTACTTTAGTATAACTGCAATCTTAGGTATCAAAAGCATTTAAAAGTATGATTCTGAAGTGCCAATGAGCTTTGCCAGATGGACAAAGGGGTCCCTGGCACAAAAAAGGTCAAGAACCCCTAGCAAGACAAGAAGAGGCGAGATTGATTAGGACAGGAAGAACCAAGTCAAAGGAGCAAGGCAGGGTGCAGGGGCTGGGCTTCGGCTCTGGCACAAAGTTGGATAGGGCAAGGAGAAGCATGACCCAATCTGAGAGAGCCAGGCAAACCAGAGAGGTGCGGAAGAGCAAATAACCTGGAAGAAGGCTGTTCCTGGCAGCACAAGGAAGCACAACTAAAGTAACCCAGAGGGAAATCTCCCTGCCCTTTAAGGGGCCCTGTGGTCAATTTTTTTTTTTTTTTTTTCGACACACGGACCTCTCACTGTTGTGGCCTCTCCCATTGAGGAGCACAGGCTCCGGACGCGCAGGCTCAGCGGCCACGGTTCACGGGCCCAGCCGCTCCACGGCATGCGGGATCTCTCTGGACCAGGGCACGAACCCGTGTCCCCTGCATCGGCAGGAGGACTCCCAACCACTGCGCCACCAGAGAAGCCCTGTGGTCACTTTTTGAAGCTCCAACTTTGACTTAGGTCAACTCTGGTTGAATCGTGGTAAACCTCAGTTTCTCCATCTGTAAAATGGTAATAATAATGCTTGCCCCAACATTTTGTTAATTTATTAATAAATATGTTGAACAAAGAAAGCAGTGTTCTCTTGCCTTCAGCGATTATAATTAGAGGACACTTGGAATCTTTGTAAAAATTTAGGCAGATGATGAAGTGAATTTGGTTAAGGGATCCTATAAAATGCCTCTTGAAAGCTTCCACATCTAATTCAGCATCTCAAACAAGAAATTCAAACCTGAACCTGCAAAGAACTATATAATCCAAAAATTCTTTAATTTTCAAATATTTTCCTCTGATAAATAGTGCTAAACTCATTAGACTGAGATTTTCATAATAAAATATCTTGATTGTGGTGTAGCACTATCTCATTGTGGTTTTAATTTGCATGTCCCTAATGGTTAATGACGTTGAATTTTTTTCACGTGCCATCAGTATATCCTCTTTGGTGAAATGTCTCATGTCTTTTGTCCATTTTCTAGTTGATTTTTTTTTTTTTTTTTTTACTGTTCAGTTCTGAGAGTTCTTTATTCTAGATACTAGTTCGTTATCACATATATAGTTTGCAGATATTTTCTTCCAGTCTGTAGCTTGTCTTTTTATCCATTTCACAAGGTCTTTTGCAGAGCAAAAGTTATCTTTTCATAGATCATGCTTTTGGTATCAAGTCTAAGAACTCTTTGCTTAGCCCTAGATCCTGAAGATTTTCTCCTTTTTTTTTTCCCCTAAATGTTTTATAGTTTTATGTTTTACATTTAGGTTTGTAATCCATTTTGAGTTAATTTTTTGTGTGTAAGACTTAAATTGAGGGTTTAGGGGTCTTGTTTTGTTTTTATTCATTTCTTCTTTTCCTGTGGATGACCAATTACTCCAGCACTATTCATTGGAAAGGCAATCCTTCCGTTGATTTACTTTTGTAGCTTTCTGCAAAATCAGTTGAGCACATTTGTGTGGGTCTATTTCTGTTTTTTTTTATTCTGTTCCATTGAACTCTGTGTCTCTTCCTCTGCCAGTACCACTTTGTTTTGATAGTGTGGTCTTGAAATCAAGTAGACTGATTTTCCCCACTTTATTCTTCTTTTTCCAAAATTGTTTCAGCTATTCTAGTTTGTTCTTCCATATAATTTTTAGAATAATCTTGTTCATATGTACAAAAATCCTGTCTGGGATTTTGGTAAGAACTGTTAAAGTTGTATATCAATTTAGGGGAGAACTGATGTCTTAGGTATGTTGACTCCATCCATGAACATGAACATGCTACGAACATGCTATGTCTTTCCACTTATTTAGATCTTTGATTTCTTTCATCAACATTCTGTAGTTTTTAGCATAGAAATCCTCCAAGTTTTATTAGATTTATACCTATTTCATATTTTTGAGTGATTATAAGTGGTATTGTATTTCTAATTTTAATGTCCAAGTGTTCGTTGCTAGTATATAGAAGTATAATTGATTTTTGTATGTTTCATTTGACTTTGCAGAACCTCACTTATTAGTTCTATGCAATTTGGGGGTTTTTTTCCTTGTAGGTTCCTTGGGATTTTCTATGTAGACAATCATTTCATCTGCAAATAGTGACAGTTTTATTTCTTCCTTTCTGATCTGTGCACCTTTTATTTTCTTTTTGTGCCTTATGACACTGGTTAGAACTTCCAGCATTATGTTGAATAAGAAGGGTAAGAGTGGACATCCTTGCCTTGTTCTGACCTCAGAAGGAAAGCATTCAGTGTTTTACCATTAAATATAATGTTAGCTATTGGGTTTTGTAGATGCCCATTATCAAGCTGACGTTTCCCTCCATTTCTATTTTTCTGAAGCTTTTTTCCATGAATGGTTGTTGAATTTTTTTCAAATGCTTTTCCTGCATTAATTGGTGTGATCATGCGATTTTTCTTTTTTAGCATGGCAATATGTTGAATTACATTGATTTTACAATATTGAACCAGCCTTACATCCTTAGAATAAAACCCTCTGGTTCATGGCACATAATTCTCCTTACATATTGCTGAATTCTACTTGCTAATATTTTGTGAAGGATTTGTGTACGTGTGTATTCATGAGGGATGTTGGTCTGTGGTGTTCTTTTTTATTTGTATGGTTTTTGTATTAGAGCAATGTTAGATTCATAAGAAGAATAGAGAAGTATTCCCTCCTCTTCTGTTTTCTAGGAAAGATTGTATAGAATTGGTGTGAATTATTCTTTAAATACTTAATAGAATTCTCCAGTGAAATCATTTGGGCCTGGAGATTTCATTGTGGGGAGATTTAAAATTACAAATTCAACTTTTTAAATAGTTACAGAGCATTCAAATGATCTATTTTATATTGCGTGAGTTGTGGTAGTTTGCATTTTTTGAGGAATTGGTCCATTTCACTTGTTATCAAATTTATGTGTGTAAAGTTGTTTGTAGTGTTCCCTTATTATCTTTTTTATGTCTGCAGAAGTGTAGTGATATCCTGTTTCATTCCTATATTGGTAATTTGTATCTCCTCTCCCTCTCTCTCTGTAAGTCTTGCTAGAGGTTTGTTCATTTAAAAAAATCTTCTCAAAGAACCGGTTCTTTCTTTAGTCGCTTTTCTCTATTGTTTTTCTGTTTTCTATTTTACTGATTTTTGCTCTTTATTATTTCCTCCCTTCTGCTTGTGATGGGCTTATTTTTCTCTTCCTTTTCTAGGTTCTTGAGGTGAGAGCTTGGGTTATTAATTGGGGAGTTTTCCTCTTTTCTAATGTTTGCATTTAGAACTATAAATTTCTTTCAACACTGTTTAACTCTGTCCCACATATTTTGATATGTGTACTTTCATTTTCCTTTAGTTCAATGCATTCTTTTGTTTCCCTTGAGACTTCCTCTTTGACTCATGTTATTTAGAAGTGTGTTGCTTACTTTTAAGTGTTTGGAGATTTTGCTGTCATCTTTCAGTTACTGATCTCTAGTTTGATTCCTTTGTGGTCAGAGAACACACTCTGAATGATTTTTAATGTTTAAAAATTGGTTGGAGGGCTTCCCTGGTGGCACAGTGGTTGGGAGTCCACCTGCCGATGCAGGGGACGTGGGTTCGAGCCCCGGTCCTGGAGGATCCCACATGCCACGGAGCGCCTGGGCCCGTGAGCCATGGCCTCTGGGCCTGCGCGTCCAGAGCCTGTGCTCCGCAACAGGGAAAGCCACAGCGGTGGGAGGCCTGCATACCGCAAAAAAAAAAAAAAAAAAAAAAAAAAAAATTGGTTGGAGTGTGTTTTACAGCCAGGATATGGTCTATTTCGATATATTTCCCATGGGCATTTGAAAAAAATGTACAATCTGCTGTTGTTGGCTGGAGCAGTCTATAAATGCTGATTAGATTCCAGTTGTCCTATTGATTGTTGACAGAGAAGTCTTTAATTGTGTATCTATTTCTTTTTTGGCATTTGTCTATTTCTCATTTCAGCTTTTGTTTAATATATTTTGTAGCTCTGTTTTTTGTTTTTTTTTTTTTTTGCGGTATGCGGGCCTCTCACTGTCGTGGCCTCTCCTGTTGCAGAGCACAGACGCTGGACGCGCAGGCCCAGCGGCCATGGCTCACGGGCCCAGCTGCTCCGCGGCATGTGGGATCTTCCCGGACCGGGGCACGAACCCGCATCCATGCATCAGCAGGCGGACTCTCAAACACTGCGCCACCAGGGAAGCCCTGCTCTGTTGTTTGATGCATGCACATTTAGGATTGCAATGTCTTCTTGGTGGATTGACCTTTTGCCATATTCTGCTCCATCTCTGGTCATTTTCTTTGCTCTGAAATCTACTTCATCTGATGTTAATATAGCCACTCCTGCTTCCTTTTGCTTGTTTGCATGATATATATTTTTCCATCATTTTACTTTCAATCTGCCTGTATTGTTATATTTGAAGTGAGTTTCTTGCAGGCAACATATAGTTAGGTCATGTTCTTTAACCCATGCTGCAATCTATGTTTTAGTTGGTAGATTTAAATGTAAATTTAGACCATTTACATTCAATGTAATCATTGATATGTTAGGGCTTAACATATCGTTTTATTTGCCAGTTTTTGTTTGTTCTTTGTTTTTAATTTCTGTTTCTTTTTCCTGCCTTTTAGTGAGTTACCTGAACTTTTAAGAATCATCCCATTTTGATTTTTCTATAGTATTTTTGATGTCTCTCTGTATAGCTCTTTTAGTGGTTGCTTTAGGTATTAAACTTTATATTTACATAATATTAGATTCAACTGGTGTTATAGTTTTATCTGTTTAAGTGGAGTAAACTTATTATCCTCTGATTCCTTTCAGCCTCCCTCGTTTATAATTTTCTTAAACATTTCCTCTACGTACATTTAGACAGAGGCGTGCCTTGTTTTATTGCACTTCACTTTACTGCACTGCAGATACTGCATTTTTTTAAAAATTGAAGGTTTGTGGCAACCCTGTGTTGTCAGATCATGGTTAGCATTTTTTAGCAATAAAGTTTTTTTTCCAGTTCAAACTCAATATATTTTGCCAATTAATTTTCCCCCTTACATCACCTAGACCCACATGCAGAGGAGGTAAGAAGTAAGGTCAGCACCTAAATATCCACTTCTCTTAAATGTTGTTCCTTGTGGTATTCCTGTTTTCTCCTTCTTTGGGATTCTTAGAGCTATTACTGTCCACATTCTTCTGAGAAGAGGAAAGACCAGCAATAAAGTAATTTTTTTTTTTTGCAGCACATGGGCCTCTCACTGCTGTGGCCTCTCCCGTTGTGGAGCACAGGCTCCGGACGTGCAGGCTCAGCGGCCATGGCTCATGGACCCAGCAGCTCCATGACATGTGGTATCTTCCCGGACCGGGAAACGAACCCACAACCCCTGCATTGGCAGGCGGACTCTCAACCACTGCACCACCAGGGAAGCCCTAAAGTATTTTTTTAATTTTTTTTTTTTTTTTTTTTTTGCGGTACGGGGGCCTCTCACTGTTGTGGCCTCTCCCATTGCGGAGCACAGGCTCCGGACGCGCAGGCTCAGCGGCCATGGCTCATGGGCCCAGCCGCTCCGCAGCATGTGGGATCTTCCCGGACCGGGGCACGAACCCGTGTGCCCTGCACCGGCAGGCGGACTCTCAACCGCTGCGCCACCAGGGAAGCCCCCTAAAGTATTTTTAAATTAAGGTATGTACACCTTTTTTAAGACATAATGCTATTGCACACTTAACAGATTACAGTATAGTGTAAACATAACTTTTATATGCACTGGGAAGCCAAAAAATTTGTGACTCATTTTATTGCAATACAAACTTTATTGCAGTAGTCTGGATCCAGACCTGCAGTATCGCCAAGGTATGCCTGGGTGAGCAGGCATGGGTGAGAGGGCACTGTTTTTTGTTTGTTTCATGTATGGTGTTTGGCTGGAGTAGAGCAGTTACTGTCAAAAGTTTTTCTGTCTTTCCAGGCTGTCCCTTTCCTGGTCCTTTAGTCAGAGAGAGCAGGCTTTTGTTGGGGCTTTCTTCTTGGTCTGAATCCCTTAGCACTTCTGGGCCACAGGTTTCTTCAGCTCCAATTCTACGATATGGAGGCAAAACAAAACAAAACAAAAAACCCCGGGTACCTTGTCCCCATGCTGCTTGTTGGGTCTCAGGGTTCCTAGTCACTGTGTCTTCTTTCCACATTTCAGAGTCCTCTTATACTTGTTTTACATATAATGTCCAGGGTTCTTCGTTGTACTTTGTGGGAGAAAGAGGGGAAAGTACATCGACTCCATCTTCCTTGAAGCAGAAGTCCTGATGCATTTTTAAAAAGCTGGTCTGTGGTTCCACTTTCACAAAAACATTTCCCTGTGAAATAGGGGTGGCATCCCAGTGTCCTTCAAAAGAAACGGAAAACAAGCTTGCGGTAGGAGACCAGATGATTAGCAAGGTTTAGACCATCCCAATCGGCCTGCCAAGACGTTACCCCACTAGCAAAAAGCTAAGTCTCTTTGCTAGAAGTGCCTCAAGAAAATGAGATAATGTGAACATTGGTGATTTCATCCATTGCCCATACAGACGTCACTTGTCTGGGATCTGCATGGCTATAATCTGCTTTCCCCTGACTTTAGCAACTACCGACACCTTCTCCAGTGTCCCCAAACCTCTCAGAGACTCCATTCTCTTCCTTCAGTGATCTCGCCTCCTTTTCCCAGGTGAACACACACCCTGAGACCAGAAGTACCTCAACTTTCAGTACTCAACTCCCACTACCCATGGCTGCTATGGCCACTTTGTGTGAATTAGAAAGAAGCA
>NW_006783088.1:4283462-4298120 GCF_000442215.2 Lipotes vexillifer | reverse complement strand
CACTCTTTCCTTAATAGTCACAGTTACCATTCAAAATTAGGATGACCTTGCAGTCAGTAGTACCTTCTGGAGTTACGAAATGCGTAGCTTGCTCAACAGCACAAATCCTACAAATCTCCATGTGCTTGCTGCCTTCCATCTTCCTGCCTGAGATCAGCCCCTCCATTTGTGCTCTACGTACCCCCTTCTCCTCTCATCCTGCCTTATTAAGGCTCTTCCTCATAAACTACTCTTGGGAGTGGGTCAGGTTGGCCATGTGATCATCACCACCTAAAGTTCCTGGCTCCTTCTCATTGTCAGCAAAAAAATTAATCAATTGTCAACCTTAGAAAGAAATGGAAACATTTATTGGAGCCAACCTGAGGATTACAGCCCGGGAGACAGTCTTTGAGAAAGCTCTGAGGGCTGTTCCAAAGGGTAAGTGGGGAGGCCAGTATATACGTGATTTCAGTGAAGGGGATACATGCAATCAAGCACACATCTTGGTAGAAAGTTACGGCTAGTTGTGAAGAACAGATATCACAGTTAATGGTTTTAGTGCTTTTCTAAGTATGGGAAGATGTAAGAAACTGTGTTCATAAAATTTTCTCATGAAAATATCTAACTATCTGAGGGCCAATTCCGCCAGTTTTCCCAGAGCACAAAATGCCTCATCCTGACCTTTGCCCTGAATTCCTTTCAGGGTGTATTGTAGGTCAGTGACTGCAGTGGCTATAACTTGATTCTTGTAGAACTTGATGGTGGGAAACACTCTTTTACAATCCCCTCCCTTTCAGTCTTAATTTCGACCAAGGTTTGGGAGGCATTTTGTGACCAATTTGTCCCACAGAGCTAGGAATGCTCACACCCAGGTCAGGCAAGGATTTCGTTGATAGGCCACTCAATGGGCTATTACTGGACTAGGCCCTATTGACAGTAGCCAAAAGTCTGTAGACCACCTGTCTTACTAGTCTGTCATGGTTCACGAATGGTTCCCGCTTCTTGCTTCTTCCCATATCTAGAGTTACACACTACGATCACTGACCTTATAGGACTATATATTTGGCCAATTGTTTCAAGTTGCCTAGTCATTATTATTTTTATCAGAGGTTCAGTCATGTATTTGGTAATGCATGAAACAATAATCTTGCAAAATAAGCATAATACAAGTAATATACCTAATAATATTAATAAGGTCATAGGTAAGTAATGTTATCTTCTGAAGAGTTACATAGCTGGTGCCAGAAGAAAAACTGAACTTTATGGTTGAGCAGCTATTTCTGCCATCGGGGAGGTGTGCTTAATGCATAAGGCAGATGCACAATGCACACTAGCTGGGAGGAAAAAGGTCCAAGTGGGGAGAAAAAAATTCATTAAAATTTTTCTTACCTTGCCTTAAAATATGAATTTTATTTCATCATCATCAAAATTTAAACAAGGTTATGTCTCTCCAATCTTAAGAGAAGAGAGAGAGAGAGAGAGAGAGAGAGAGAGAGAGAAGAAAAGAAAAACATTAACATCCTTGCTCCAGTACCCTCATTTCTTCAAAGGCAACTTCTTGGAAGGCCTGTCTGTGCTGTTTGTCTCCATTTTCTCACCATCACCCTCACCCCTCAACTCACTCTAAACTGGTCTTCTCCCACCATTCCAGTGAACCTGCTCTAGCTAATGGCAATGCCTATTTAGTCATAGCATCTCTCAATCTTCATCTCACTAACTTCTCGAGAAAAATGGTCCAGAGTCTACTACACTCCTTTGAAGCGCTCTCCTGCTTCTGCAATATCGTATCCCTGGGCTTTTCTCCTAAGGCTATGCCTGATCCTCCTCTTCTTCTCCTTTGTTTGTTTGCAGTACGCGGGCCTCTCACTATCGTGGCCTCTCCCGTTGCGGAGCACAGGCTCCGGACGCGCAGGCTCAGCGGCCACGGCTCACGGGCCCAGCCGCTCCGCGGCACGTGGGATCCTCCCGGACCGGGGCACGAACCCGCGTCTCCTGCATCGGCAGGCGGACTCGCAACCCCTGCGCCACCGGGGAAGCCCCTTCTCCTTTAAGTAGAGAAGCTCTTGTGGGGGGGAAGGCTGGGCCTCTTTTCCAAATAGTATTTTCTCCACCAGGCAATCTCTTCCACGCTGCTGCTCCATCCCTAGCCCCATGTACAACCTAAGACACAGACTTCCAGCTCAGGTCTCTTGTCCAGAAGATGCAAACAGGCACACCCCGTGGCTGCTGAGCTTCTGCACTAGTGGGTCCCACAGGCTCAACACGTCTAAAACCAAACTATTCCCACAAATCTGCTTCTCCTGTGTCCCCTTCCTGCGTGTGTGATTCCAATATTCACCCAGCTATCAGCCCAGAAGCCCGGCAGTCACCCAACTCTCCACATTCCACACATCCAATCCACCACTGCCACGGCATACGTCCCAACTACCACTCCAAACCTCCCTCCCTCTATTCTCTCCGCTGTGGCCCTTGCCCAAGTAACCAAAGCCCAAAGAGCCTCCAAAGATGCCCCTAGACCAACTGGGGCCTCGTGCTTCAAACCCTCCGCAGGCACCACGTGGGTAGTCCTTCCGTGTCTGTCTTAGGAGTTTTGTCAGGAAGGAAAGCACCCTGTGGCTCCTGTTCACTGGGTTCTGCAGCACAGCACACTGCCCTGCACCCAGTGAGGTCAATAAATACTCGTTAGAACGACAGAACGAGAGAATGAGCTTGAGAGGTAGCGCTGCCTCCTCCGCCCTGAAGCAGGAGCTCAATACCTCACGGAAATCCCATCCGCCACACGCAACATGGCGGCGACCGAGCCCCGCGCCCGACTTCCGTTTCCGGTGCTGAGCCGGCACCACTGCCTCTCCGGTTGCCCGGGAGACCCTCGGAAGCTAACAATGCGAGGGGTCTCTGTTCCTTTTCTCTTCTATTCTCGCCTAAGCTCCAGCTCTGCCTGACCCAGCGGCCAGCGGCCTGTCGGTGAGAGGAGGGGCCGAGGGGAGGGAGGACAGGGGAGGGACGGAGGCGGGGGCGGGGGGAGGTGGCCGGGAGACAAGTCAAGTAAGAGTAAGTTGAAAACTGACCCCGGCACAGGTTATTATCGGGCTGTTGGAAGTGGCTGATGCAATATGCGGGCAGAGACAATGAGAGACTTATCTCCATAAAATGTGTGCGTACACAGGCCTTAGCAGCCTGAAAACCATTTTCTTCTCCTTAAGATTTAAGATTTATTCATGAAATGAGCCAGCCACCACTCACACCTGCTGGTAAACTTTCCTCCTGTTTCAGGGGTCATGTCCAGCAAGAGAAGGGGTCTGTATTGGTTTTCATTAGTGGCCGGCACCGTTCTTCACTTTTCTCATCCTTTGTTGAAATGGCAGTGAAAACCCAAGGGGAGAAAGCACTGTAAAGGGGGCTGAAAAGACTGCAGGAGACCAGAGCCACTGACTTTTATTTTTAAAATGATCTCTTTTACTTGAAGAAACATAAGGATTTTGGCTCCTGAGAGATGCTGTGGGACTTGAAAGTAGTAGACATTTTGCTATAGATGATAAGAAAGATGGTCACCAAATGAATATCCCCCGACTTGCAGATCTAGTGAACAGAGCCATGATCCATCATCCTCAGCAATGACCTTGACACATTGTAACGGGCTGCAAAATTCACCCTTTCTCAACTACTCACCACATCCCCACATTCAGTTTTGCTTAGTTGTTTTATGTGGTTCATGGCCTGATTGTTTGTTTGTTTGTTTGTTTTGTCAGGGTACAGCAGAAGCTCCCAAGTAGCTGAGAAGTTCATGGAATCTTCCTATTGGTACAACTTTCGCTATTGCTTGTGTTATAGTGTGGGGTAAGGGTCAGCAGACATTTCTCAAGTGCACTGTTTATGTACACAGCACGCTGAGACTTGACTTTACAAAGTCAAGAGAAGTAGGTTTGAACAATTGATGAATGTAACATAGAAAGGACATTTCATTTGATAGCAGGAATATAGCTTTTGTGCTAATACAGTGCTTTAAAAATTAGTGTGCGATTTTTAGTAATTAGCATGTAATTTTAGTTATCAATTGGTTCATAACAAACAGACTAATTAGGTACCCCACTCAGTCATTTATCTAAATGAAAAGTGCTGCTAAATCATATTTGTGGGCCTTGATCAAAGCTATGGGAAAGAGAGATTAAGATGAAAATCATGGGATTAAATTTTTAACTAGTTTGCCCCCTGAACAATTGCTTGATGTGACACCATGATTGATTGGCTACTTATGCCTGCCCAGGAAGGATGTGGCTCTGCTACCAAATCTCTGAACATAAAAGTGTTTTACAAAAGACTGAATATTTTATTCAGTTATCTTTCACTTTATTCCTGCTTAACAAGTAATTGAAAAGGAAGGCAACGTTTGGGATCTCATAGTCCTGTGTCTGGTGATACATATAAAGTATGAGATGGAAACTTCCGTTAGTTGATTAATATCAAAAACTTAATGTGTCTAAAATAAAACTCTCCATTTCCATTTTCCACCCTCTTCCCCTCCCAGAGTTCCTTATTTTAACCAGTGGTAACACCACACATCAGTGTGCTCAAGGCAAAAACCCAAGAATAATCTTGAATCGCTCTTCCTCTCATTCCACACAGCTTGACCATCAACAAGTTCAATCAGCTTTTCTTCCAAAACATATCCAAAAACCATCTGCTGTTCACATCTCTACCTTCTAACCCAGGCACCATCATCCTTTACCTGGTTAACTGCAAGCCCCCTTAATCTGGTCTCCCTGTTTCTAATCTCATGACTCATTTCCTCCAACGCTCGCCCCTCCCCAGTCCATCTTCCACCTAACAGCCAAAATGTTTGTTTAAAACATATATTAGATTCTGTAACTTCTCTACGTAGAACCACCCATTATTGTCTTCCCACACTAATTGCTGAGCCCTGTAAGACCCTCCCTGATCTGGATTCATCTGTGACCATTCTCCACCTCTCCACTCACTGTGATCCACCACACTGTCTGTCTTTCTTCATTCTGCCAAGTTTGGACCTGCTTTAGGCCCCTTGCACTAGTTATTCCCTTTGCCTGGAACCCCAGGTGTTTGCAGAGCTGAATCTCTCAGCTTAAATGCTGCCTCCTCAAATAGGCCTTCCTTCACCACCCAAACTAGTCTCCTATTACTTCCTATCACATCATCCTGATTCACTTTTATCCCAACAGTCCTCATGATGGCTATCTTCTTGTATCTTTCGCCCTTTGTTTATTGACTAACTCCTGCTACTAATATGTAAACTTATTGGAAGTAAAGATCTGGTCTTTCTTGTGTGTTAGTCTATCTCCAGGGCCCCAAATAGTCTCCAATACATGAATGAAAGAATATATGAATGAATGGATTCTGTTGGCACCAAGCTATTACCATCTCATCATAGGACGGCTGGGGAAGGTCAGGGGACCAAATACCACTTAGAGTAGACCTTAAGACACGAGACGGGCAAGGACACAGAATGGAGAGAGGCAAGAGGAACATTGTCCGAGGTGGGGAGGGCAGGGGATCAGTGAAGGAACATGGAAATGATAGAGTGCAGCTCTTCAGATATAGCCTAGAAATCCTAAAATGTGTGTGTGCCTACACACACATACCCACACACAGTCCAGCTTGAAGAACAGCGGCTCTCAGCATCTGCTATGTTGTACCTGTATCTTCCAGAACATTTTCCTGCTAGAGGTGCTTAGGCTACAGTGTCAAAAGAGTCTGAATTAGAGGTCTAGGTGGGGCCCACATGTCTGCTGCTGTGTAATGCTTGTAAGCTGGTCTCCTTCTTGGTCAGGACAATAAGGCTGCGGTGAATACTAGCAGCTTGGAGAAGGTGGCGTGCCGTCCTGCAGTGGTTCTATTAAACCACCCCGTCTGGTGAACCTGAGCAGCTTTCCCTCCATGGACCCCAGTTTTCCTCAAATATAAAATGAAAGCCTTAGTTGGACTCCTGTGTAACTTTACAACTCAGACTTAACTGAAATTAAGTACGTGGGATCCCCTCCTCCCTGACGAGCAAAGGGGGCTACTTTTTAGAAAACCTCGAACCTAAGGCTACATCCTAATTCAGTGATTCCACCTAAATGACATATTTTGTCTAAGAAGCACTTTACCACATTATGCCATCTAATATTTATATCGAGAACTGATGAAAATGTCAGGAGCAAATTATGCTGCTATGAAACTATGTGGAAATGGCTCAGATTTATTCTCTGACTCAGGTGGACAGGAGGGGCTAGGGATGAAGGAGAGAAAGTGACTATCATTGGCGCTCAGGTTTAAAAAAATGAGGAAAAAATGGAGCTTAGACTTTAATCCTTTGATAAAACTTTCTCACCCCCAGCTGGTCACCAAATTCTTGGGATTAGCCTTCTCTCTTCCATTCACCCCTCGGTTGAACCTTTTGTCAGTCCTTTTCCCCTTCAAGGCTGCCCTCAACATTAAAAAAACAAAAAAAAACTGAACTGCAAACTTTATTCAGATCCAATCCAGGGTCCCACATTGCATTTCATTTTCCATGTCTCCTATTTTCCAACCTGTGCCAGTTCCTCTTTATTTCGTTGTCTTTCGTGACCTTGACACTTTTGAAGAGTTCTTGTCCATTATTTTGTAGACTGCCCCTCAATTTGGACTTGCCTGATGTTTTCTCATGATTAGACTGGGGTTTTGAAGTTTCTGCAAGAAACCTTCATAGCAATGATGTGTCCTTCTCAGTGTACCATATCGGGGTCCATGCCACCAGTATGTTTCTTTACTGGTGATAACCTCGATCACTTGGTTTAGGTGCTGTCAGGTCTTACACTGTAAAGCGGAGAATCCCATTTGTAATTAATATATTTGGAGCGGGGAGAGGTTGTGAGACTCCCTCAGCATTATTTGTAACCAGATTTTCCTTCTATGTGCACATCGGGATGGAGGCGGGGCAGGTGGTGTGTTTTGCAGAAATCTTTGTTGCTATAAGAAAGACCTGTGGCTACATCTTGAGAGACATAAAGGAAAATGTGATATGGCATGTTTCTACTATGTCTGGGGCGGGGAGTGTGTACATTGTTAACTGAACGGAGTTCAGTTCTTTTTATCCATCAGTTCATTCAGCAAATGTCTGTTAATAAAGGCTAACTCTTTTTCTAGTATCTACAAATCGCCAGGCACTGGTATCAGGCTCTACATCTGTTATCTCAGTTCATACAACACTTTAAAGTAGATATTATCACCCATGTTACAGATAAGGATCCTGAGGTTTAAGGAAGCAAGTTGCTCAAAGGCATGTGGCAGAACTGTGACTTGAACCCAGACCTGTCTAACTCAAAAGTGTGCTATTTCCACGACACCAGGCTTGCTCCCCTCCTATGGGCCAAGCACTGTAATCAGTGCTGAGGATACTGAAGCGTTAAGACACGTGTCCAGGAAGAGCTCGTACTCCAGCAGAGGAGGCCTTTGGAAGAAACACAGAAGGCCCGGGGAAGAGCCATTACTGGTGGGTAGAGTCCTTTTTTTCTGAGAATCACTGAGCTGGTTTTCTCAGGTCTTTACTGAGTCACAGTAGATTTGCCAGGCCGCCTTCAGCACAAATAGTTAACTAGAGAAGGGAGCTAAGATCGATGGCATGCTTGCTCTGCTTGTTGCTGGCCGTGATTTATCTCAGCCACCCTGTGAAGCGGGTATATTTTCTCCAGTTAGCTCATGAGGAAACCAAGGCTCAAAGGGGCTAAATAACATACCGAAAGTCACCAGCTAGTAAGTGGCTAAACTGAAATGTGATCCCAGATCCGATGGATTCCAAGGTCTTTAGGACCCCTTGATCCGCCCAGGGGGCTGGATTTCAGCATCCTCACCGCCAGTGGAACTGTGTGTCTGTTGACTTCTCCTTTGTAGAAAGGATGCTCATGATCACCTCATGCCTGATGGTCACTGACAGCAGTGCATCTGTAACAAGCATTTTTGCTCAAACCAAAGGATCTTTGTGCAGCTTGTGCTTTTTTTTTAATTTATTTTTTATTTTATTTACTTTTGACTGCGTTGGGTCTTCGTTACTGTGTGCGGGCTTTCTCTAGTTGCGGCGAGGGGGGCTCCTCTTCGTTGTGGTGCGTGGGCTTCTCATTGTGGTGGCTTCTCTTGTTGTGGAGCACGGGCTCTAGGCGGCAGGCTCAGTAGTTGCGGCGCACAGGCTTAGTTGCTCCGCGGTATGTGGGATCTTCCCGGACCAGGGAATGAACCCGTGTCCCCTGCATTGGCAGGTAGACTCTTAACCACTGCGCCACCAGGGAAGCCCCGCAGCTTTTGCTTTTTTAAACCACCTCCTCCCACAGTCAATCCATGTCAACAGAAGGGAAATGGAAAATGATGATTCTGAATCATTTGTGACATATAAAATGCTACTTTACAAACAAGCATGCTTCCCCAGGAGGTATGGCATACGGCAAGTCAGGTCTCCCTGCTCCCTGGCTTTTGATGAGAGGGTTTAGTTCCTCCCAGAGTCAATGCTCAATAAATAGCATTTGCTGCTGCTGCTAATAGTTTGTAGTCTTCATGTCACAGGGCATTTACTGAACTGTCCAGTGAAAGAGGGGACAGAAAAGGTCTGTCATTCTCCTGCCTCTTCCATTTTGACATCTCCCTAAATGGTCTTAAAGCGTTGTGCTTTCTATTTTTTATTGGTTTTGAAAATGCAAAAGCAAAGTGGAGTAGCTGAACTTAGTGGCTGGAGAAGAAAAGGCCAGGGATCAGGATAGGGGGAGATCAGTTGGCGAGCTGGCCTATTAAAATTACTCCATTTTATCTCTACCACATATGGTTCACTGATTATCTTGACTCTGCTACTACTGTTCTAGTAGAGATGACGAGAAAGAATAACCAAAAGATGAGATGGTCAGTGGCTGTGAAAAAATACAGGGTGTAAGGAATTCGAAGATGCTCTTGTTTTCCCCATCTTGGTTTGGAATCGCCAGACCAGACCCAGAGTCAAGGATTCAAGTGCAGGTAATTTATTTGGAAGGTGCAGGAACCATTGGTAGGGAATTGGGGAGAATGAGCTGGAAAGGGGGAAAAGGCCAATAAAGGGATGTGTTATCAAGCAAGCTGATACTATGGTGACTGGAGCTTAATCCCACTGGTGAAGCCTGAGGAATAGTGGTGTAGAGCACACGTGTCAGATTGATCCACTGTTCCCCCATCCCACCAGGGGAGGAAGTGGGGATATTTATGCTACCTTCTGAGTGTCAGTGATTGAGGGCTGCTCCCATAAAGTGTGCTGGGCACACAGAGTGGATTCTCCAGCTTGGGAGAAAGCTCTCAGGCAAAGAGATGCAAATGCTGGCAGTCGGAAGTCCACCAGTGTGCACTGAAGTGGAAAGGCTTACGGATGTGGGCTGGGTACCAACAACATCCACTGTGTTCCCTTAAAACAAAAGAAAACATCCAATCCTCCCCCAGGGTTCCCCATATCATTAAACGTACCTCCATTTACTCGGCTTCTCATGCTAAAGACCTTACAATTTTCCTTGATACGTTTTTCGGTTTTGTTTTGTTTTGTGTGTGTTTGTTCTTGCTGCACATTCAGTCTATCCCCAAATCCTGTGAATTCCATTTTCAAAATGCATCTGAATCCTGCTACTTCTCACCATCTCCATCATCATCTCTTACTAGATTTCTTCTATAGCTTTCTAGTCCGAATTTTTATTTATATTCTCATCCCCCATATGGTACCCAGAGTGATCTTTTTAAACTTAGATCACTTTACTCCGCATCACAAAACCATCCAGGGGCCCCTTTTACTCTTAGAATAAAATCTGAAGTCCCTACCATGTTCTACATGATCTGGCTCCTGGCTATATCCCTGACTTCAGTTTCTATCCACTCTCCTTCTCACTCACAGTGCCCCAGCAGATTGGTTTTCTGGCTGCATTCCTACCTCAGGGCCTTTGCACTCGTTCTTTCAACATAGCAAACTACTCTGTATGTTCATGTCACTCAATCAGTTTATTCAGGTAGTTGCTCAAATGTCACCTTTGTAGGGAGCACTTTTTAAAATACCCTATCTAGAAAACAGACTTTTCTCACTCTGTTCTCGTAACCTGGTTTTATTTATTTTTTTCCATAGCAGTGATCATGACCTGGCTGATTGTAGTTTATGTTTTTATTTATTGCCTATTCCTGAATTAGAATATAAGTGCTATCAGTGGGGCGGACTCTGATTTGTTGCACTACCTCCAGCCTGGAGTAGCACATAGTAGGTATTCAGTAAATATTTGCTGAATGAATGGATTAATAACTGTTTAATGGTCCTGCTGAGATCAGTCAAGAGCTTTCAGAACAGACAGCAGAAATTACAAACCTTAGTTTGATAACTGCCTGCCTGCATCTTTTCCCCGAGCTGTCTCTAATGAAAAACACACACTCTGAGGCTTCCCTGGCGGCGCAGTGGCTGAGAGTCCGTCTGCCGATGCAGGGGACGCGGGTTCGTGCCCCCGTCCGGGAAGATCCCACGTGCCGCGGAGCGGCTGGGCCCGTGAGCCATGGCCGCTGAGCCTGCGCGTCCGGAGCCTGTGCTCCGCAACGGGAGAGGCCACAACAGTGCGAGGCCCGCATACCGAAAACAAACAAACAAACAAAAACCACGCACACTCTTAGCAGAGTCAGTTGAAGGTCCTGGGGCTACTTGCAATATGTGCTTTTTTTGAATCCATTGCAAATCACAACTTGTTCATTTTTGTTTTTGTTTGACTCTCTGAGAACAACAGAGAGAAAATCAAGATAGTCGGTGTGCTACATGTGTGGTGATGGGGACAAAGTGTAGCCTTGTTCTTTAATAAACTAGGATGCGAAGTTGGTCATTTCCCCAAGTTCCTGGCATGTGGTAGATGCACACTACATATTGAGTGAATTGACAGTATCGCCCCTTTGACATTTCTGCTGCTTGTTCTGAAGAAAACATTTCATTTTAAGACCCACACTCTTAAAGATGCCAGAAAGTGGGGAGACTTTCTTCATCACTGCCCCCATCCCAGAACACCCTTGACTTTAGCCACACCCATCTCCTCATACGTAGCACCTTGCGATCCCCAAAATAGTAGAGTCACCTCCATCTTTTGTGTGTAGTTTAAGACTATTTAATTTAGTCCATTATAAAAATAATGCAGGCTCACTTTAGAAAAGTTTATACATTTTTGATAAAAGTAAAAGAGAAGGAGAAAAATAACACAGCGTTCTATCACCCAGGGATAACCAGTGTTAATAGGTGGATGTATTTCCTTCCAGTGTTTTCTATGTATATTTTTGCACAGTTTTAATATGGAGTTTATCTCTCTTTTTTACTTAACATCATAACATAAGCATTCATTCGTAATATTCAACCTTTTGTGCACATCTTTTTATTTATTTATTTTAAAATTAATTTATTTATTATTTTTGGCTGCGTTGGGTCTTCATTGCTGCATTTCTCTAGTTGCGGCTAGTGGGGGCTACTCCTCTTTGCGGTGCAGGGGCTTCTCATTGCAGTGGCTTCTCTTGCTGCGGAGCATGGGCTATAGGCATGCAGGCTTCAGTAGCTGTGGCTCATGGGCTCTAGAGCGCAGGCTCAGTAGTTGTGGCGCACGGGCTTAGTTGCTCCGCGGCATGTGGGATCTTCCCGGACCAGGTCTTGAACCCGTGTCCCCTGCATTGGCAGGCGGATTCTTAACCACTGCGCCACCAGGGAAGCCCCTGTGCACATCTTTTTAAATAACTGTGCAGTATTACGTTTCCCTGTTGTAGACCATTTTGCTTGTTTTCTATTTTTCATTATGAGCAATGCTGGGATAAACATCCTTTGACTTGTATCTTTGCTGGCGTTGCTGATTATTTCTTGGGGGTAGAGTCCCAGAAAAAAAAAAAAATCACTAGTTCTAAGGATACAAACTTTTAAGACATTTTGTAAGATTTCATTTTGATTTCTAAAACTGTTCGAATGTGACTTCCATAAAAGAGCTCCAGAAAAGCAGTTTACCTCTGAGAATTTACTTCCAGTTTTGAAACGTTTCAGACCCAGGATTCAGTTTCAGCGAGCACAGAAATCTTCTGTAGGCTTCTCCACTGCAGGCCTCTTCCCGCTCTAATAAAATGCAGTAAGAGCATTATAAAAATCGTTCTCTGGTAAACAGCCTCTTTTTGCGTTCTCAAGGATGGTTCTCTGAAGTCTTTCTGGTGGGTATTGTAGTCATGTCTAGGACTACACGTAGTATTTTTGCATGCCTGCTCGTGACGTCTTAATCGTTTAGTTATGCTTTTATGTTTTTTTTCATTGCCAGAAGGAAGTCCAGATTTCATGGCAGTGAAACCCGCTTTTATAAGTCTGTCTGAGTCCAGCCTGAAAGGCCAGGGCTCCCTTGGCAGGGACTGCTTTTGGTAACGTCATAGGAGTAAGGAGTTCTCTCCCTAAGGCTGGGCCAGCCTGGAAAGGGCCTTGCCAAAGATGGACAGTTTATAAATGGAGAGAAGCCATGGCTTTCATAGATAGGATGGGTAGGCATTATATAATATCACGATATCCAGGAGACATAATATCTGGAAGAGCCAAGGGTTCTAGGATGGTTTGGAAAGTTATGGTACGGCCATCTACATAATCTCATGCATGCAACCTTATTAAACAGAATGAGCCCAGCATCTCTGTATTGACCTGAAAAGATGCCCAGGCTCTTTTGTTAATTCTAAATAGTAAGTTGTAGAGAAATATATTATGGTTTGATCCCATATTTGCAAATAAAGGCAAACATTGGGTTTCAGGTAATCTTTAATATCTACATGAACCAAAGGAAATATGTGGGGCTTCCCTGGTGGCGCAGTGGTTGGGAGTCCGCCTGCCGATGCAGGGGACACGGGTTCGTGTCCCGGTCCGGGAGGATCCCGCGTGCCGCGGGGCGGCTGGGCCTGTGAGCCATGGCCGCTGAGCCTGCGCGTCCGGAGCCTGTGCTCCGCAACGGGAGAGGCCACAACGGTGAGAGGCCCGCGTACCGCAAAAAAAAAAAGAAAAAAAAAGAAACATGTGGAGGGACACACATGAGACTGTTGGTAACTGGCTACTCAGGAACGTGGAATTGGGTCATAGGAGAATGAGGAAGCCTCTGCTTTGCACAACTCAACTGAATAGTGTATTACAAAGAGCAGGTATTACTTTTATAACTTAAAAAAAATGATGGAAAAAAAATGATGAAAGCTAAAGAAAGAAAAAAAAACACTGGAGAGGAATGGAATGAGAAGGGAAGTTCATTCAGGAGCTAGTTGACAGGTAGGTGCTGTGCAGGGTTGGGATCCCCCTCTTGGCGAGACAGGTGCAGCCCCATGGAAAGGCCAGGCTTCCCAGAAAACTGGGGCTGGGTGGGCCGTGTCCTTCCCCTGGCAGCTGTTAGAGAATCGACGGTGTTGGCATTCACCTGTGATATCACACTTGGAAAGGCTTCTGGAAAAAATAATCGGAATGATCCAGACGGAGTCAGGAGTTGCTATCCTTCCTCTGGAGGCTTGAGGGAGGGTGTCTAGGAGCAGAGAGGCAAACAGCCATTAAAAGCCCCAGAATGGGAAAGATTGATTGAGCCTCAGCCTCCTAGCGCACTTCCCGGCCATCTGTGAGATGGGCCCCAGGCTTTGAACTGGAGACAGTGCCCAAGCCTTTTATTAACGTTCTTCCCTCGGGAGCCGGGGACGAGGTGTGTGTCTTTGAAGAGTGGTGGCTCAGAAGCGACACGGCTTTCAAACATGATTTGTTTTTATTCTATTTGTGAAGTAGGGTGTGTTTACAGTGAAAGAGTGATTTAGACGAAGACCAGTCTGCTGGAAATACAAAGGGATAATTGAATCTCCAAGTCTATTAAAGAGTCTTGTCTTGCATCTTGTGGGATGACATTTATTGCAGAGACCAACTTGCCTCTTGTTTTTCAGTTTCTTTTCTTCCCTTTCTCCCTTTCTGATCTTTCAAAAATTAGATTTTCCCTTCCCCCAATCAGAAACTTTTTGAAAAGCCTCTGAGGAGAGTCAGGACGCCTGAAAGGAGCACATGGAGGCAGCAACGAGTGGCAGTTTGGCGCGGGGACTCTGGGAGTTGGCAAGTGCCTGACACCCTGCAGTAAGTGCCTGGTCAGTTGTTACCATCAGAATCACTGTCATCCCAACTTGCTCTGTTTCCTTGGGCAAATCAGTTCATTTCTGTGGTCCCCCTGTTCCTCCCATGCCAGGGGATCCCTCGACAGTTAGTAACTCCAGCGAAGCCCGAAAACGCACCACAAGCAGTGTAAAGGCAATGCCAGTGATCAAAATAACCCACCCCGCTTGCTGTGTAGACGGATAATATCATTTCACTGGTGACTGCTCTCAGTAAGTGGGCTTTTTTTTCTCTGAAGAGCCTGGAATCTGTTCCTCAGGGCTGCTAAAACTGGCCTTGTTCTGCGATCTGATCCGCTGGCCGACCTGTGTCTACATTACTAAAACTGGCTGGGGGCCCTGGCACCGTCCCGCCACGTGGGCCGCCAAATAGCAAGGCCCTTTCTTTTGAGCAAACAGCATCACACATGTTGCCATCAAGAAAATGAAAGCATTCACAGTGGCACAGCGTCCAGCTTCTCTCTGTGGCCCTTTGAAACAATTTTGTGACCAGGGAGTGGCAAGAAACAAAGGTCTTTCTATCCGGTCTGACCAGGCCGG
>NW_006783088.1:4274359-4283033 GCF_000442215.2 Lipotes vexillifer | reverse complement strand
GGAAAGAGATTGAGTCTATAGGACTGGCTCTTTGTGTAGCCTAATTTATCTCTCTCCAGCAGCAGTGGGCTGAGCAGGTTTCCTTTTTGTTTCCGATGCGGGAAACTGAAATATGAATCTATGTTGATGAGAGAATAAAGGAATTGAAAGAGGCATAAATCTTATCTTCTCGCAACCCTAGAAGATCAGCTCTTTGTGACGAAGGGGATTATACTTCTGTAATTAACTGCTTTGCAGCTCCTGGTGATGGCTCAGGGCTGAATAATAGCACCCAGAGAAGTTGGATAAAAGGCGGGCAGGCGGGTACAGCCACGGATCATGAACAATGGTTTCAGGGCTTGACATCCTTTCCCAGTGCCCAGCTCGCAGAGAGTCAAGCCAGGAGTTATTTGTCCCCTGTCTAGCAACATTCACAGCAGAGAGAACAGAATTCCAGAACATATATTTAAAGCTCATAGAGATCTGTTCCTCTGTAGGCTGGCAGCTGCCGTGAGGTACCTTGAAGACCTAAGCCAGGTTGTACACCCTTTGTGTTCCTGCCAGTGCCCGGGACCTGTTAGGTGCTGACTAAAGCTTGGTGAAGGTGACTGCCCCGTTCCAGCTGTGGGATTTGGGGAAAGTTGTCTAATTTCTCTGATCTTCAGTATACCATCCACAAAATGCAAGGGGTCTTGTAGAGTTTGGGGTAAGAAGAGTTCAGATCATGATAAACAAATTACTTATCCCATCGCCTGGCACATATGGCAAGTGATCAATAAATGCTAGCTATTATTATTACATTGTGGAATACAAATGGGTGGCGAACTCATCACTGTTTACGAGTGCCTTATCGTGCAAGGCACCATACATACCTTGGTGTCTGAAAGCCTCACATCGTCCTTGTCAGGTAAGCAGGATCCTTCCCCCCATTTCACTGATGACAAAACAGGCTCAGACTGGAACAGTGACCTGCTCGAGGTAAAGGGCAGTAGAGGAGACTGGAAGCCGGGTCTTCTGTCCTGGGCCCCTCCCCTCCCCTCAACACCAGCCTCCCAGGCCCTCAGCCTGTTCCTCGACAGGTTTGTCTGCCCATCACTCTCCAGACCTCACCACCCCAGAATCAAACCTCTGGGCCATCTTTTTGCTTCCTTTTTTGCTCCCTGCTGCATACTGGTGTCACTGAGTCCTAGAGGTTCTTGAGATGTTCCCAGAATTTCTCCCTACTCAATCCTGCTGCCACTTAACACTAGCCCAGCACCTGGTCTCTTGACAACCAGGCTTCCTACAGCGAGCAGGCTCTTGAGTGGTGTCTAAGGGAGGGCGAAGCTCCCTTCCCATCACCCCCCACACCAGTGCCAGGTGAGTGGTCCCAACCTCTACTTCCCTGTCCTTCCCTGCAAGGGATCAGCGCCCACAGAGTCAGTTCCACCTTCCTTTCCTGGGACGCAAGGCCCTTCAGCTGACCCGCCCGAGTTTGTCTCTTCTCACTCGCAGTGAGAACCCCCTGCTCCGGCTGAGCCTGCCTTGTCTCCATCAGGTAGGCACCCCACGGCCTCTCTGAGGGCTCAATGGATTAGATCCTTGATAAGGATGCAAATGCCCCAGAGAAGATGCTCCATTCAATGCATAGTCAGTGCTTGACAGAGCCATGGAACAGAGAGCGCATCTCTTCCATCCACCCACGTGTTCTACAGATGGACCTTGAGGCCCGGTGGCTTAGCCAAAGCCACACAGTGAATGAGTTTCAGAGCCAAGTCTCACACCTAGGTCTTCTAGCTTAGAATTCAGTGCTCATCCATTAGACCTATGGACTGCATTGCCCTCAATGGTGATGGCAGCCACTGGCCAGGGTGGTGGCAGGGGCACCTGAACTCAGTCTCCACGTGGGCGGTGGGCCTGTGTGATTCACCAAAGGGACAGCCTGGTGAGGGAAGACGACTGAGTTAGGTCCTGGGGCAGGGCTGTGGTGGGCAGGATCTGGGGAGTGGTGGAGACAGGGTTGGAGACTGAAATTTAGGGAGATTGTCATGGAAATCAGCGATTGTAAGGCAGATGAAAATGCAGCTGTGTACTAGCCCCGCAATGTGCTATGGGAACTTAGCAATTAACTTCTCTACTCTGACGGGAGATGGGATCCAGGAGGGCTTTGGGGAAGAAACGGCCTGTGACTTGGGTCTGAAGAAGCAGGAGGATGATGTTCAGGGGCTGTCGGGGGCCAGGCGTTCTGCATTGAGGGAGCAGCATGGACAGAGGCAGGGAGGCCAGACAGCCTGGGCTGTATGTGGGGAATAGCACAGCGCGCAGCAAGGGAACCTGGAAAAAAGCAGAGGAAGCTGAATTGAAGTTCTGACTCTGCAGCTAGTCTGACCAGCTCAGGATCTGGGCAAGTCACTTTATCTTTCTGGATCTTAGTTTCCTTATATGTGAAACTGGCATAACGATATTATCTGTTTCCTGAGGGTTATAGTGAGGATGAACCAAAACAGTAAGGCACCAAATATAGGGCCTGGCACATAGTAGGTGCTCAACAAAAGGCCCAGTATGGCCGGAGGGTAGGTCCTGTTGGAACACAGGGACAAGCATGGGTTTGGGCGATGCCGTATGTTTTCTTTTGCCTTCCGATAGGCCCTTTCCCCTCCTTCCAGGAGCTCCCCAGCTGGCCTGGGAGGGCTGCTTATCCACTTAGAGTTGCCAGGATGTTTGGCCATTCTCGGGTCCAGAGCGATCTTCTGGTTCCGTCATCATCCTTAAGCTCTTTCCAGCCTGAACACAACTGGGGCTAGCATTCCAGGTCTGGTCATGTTTGCTGGCAGAGCCCGTGTTTGGGAGCGACAGCTCTGTTTAGGTAGAAACAGACACTGAAAACAGCTGCTGGCTTCTCTGCCTTGGTAAACACGGAGTAAACCCTGCCGCTCCGGGCTTTGCGAGGGATCAGGGAGCACAAGGCAGGCCCTACTCACGGCGCCCTGTGGGGTAGGGGAAGGCTACCTTTTCAGCAAGTGTGCCAGCCTCCTCAGGCTGGGGCCAGGTTTAGGGGTGGGGGTGGGAGGAGTTAGAGGCCCTTCCTTCCCTCTTGGCCTCTAGGTGTCAGAGGACTCTCCAGGCATTTCCTGCCATTTAATATCTGAGGACTCTCCAGGCATTTCCTGCCATTTAATTTTTCAACCTCTCTGGATGGGCCAGTCAGCAAAGGCAATTCCTGGCATGTCCCTGTATGCTGTTCCTCTTTAGTGAGTGGTGGCCAAACTTACCTATGCACCAGAATCACCTGGGCGAGGCTAATTAAACATTCAGATACCCAGGCCCTGTCCCAGACTTACTGAGTCAGAATCCCTGAGGGCAGGGCCCAGGAACCTGCATTTTAATGACCTCTCCAGGTGATTCTGGTACAGGCATCCCAGGAACTATACCTCCATAATCTCTGTCTGAATTCCACCAGGTTCCCTGGGGAACCAGGAGAAAGAGGTAGTTAGAAGGAGGGGCTAACAGGTGATGTTAGCGCACCGCTCCTCTTCGCACGTACGTCCGCAGTTATGCTTTTTTGGCATTGGCGTAGAAACAGAAGCTCTTAGATGTGTGTCTCCTTAGAACAGATGCCATTACTGTTCTAGGATATAAAAGAGTGATACCCCATCCATTAGACTTACCCCATTTCCAGTCCATCCACCCATCCTCCA
Organism: Lipotes vexillifer; assembly: GCF_000442215.2. Lineage (NCBI taxonomy): Eukaryota > Metazoa > Chordata > Mammalia > Artiodactyla > Lipotidae > Lipotes > Lipotes vexillifer. Next base: position 4,279,377 of record NW_006783088.1, on the reverse strand, counting down.
TCCATCCATCCATCCATCATCCATCCATCCATTCATCCATCCATCATCCATCACTTTTTTAGTACCTGCCTGTTCTGTGCCTGGCTCTGGCTGGGCTTTGGAGACACAGGGAAGAATAAGATCTGGTTCCTGGCCAGAATTCCCCATCTAGATAAATAGACACACAAATCATCCTGACATAGGGGGATCCCTCCAATAAGCAATGTCTCAAGTAGGTACAGGGGTGGCACAAGGCAGGAATGATGGATTCCACGGGCGTGGAGAATGGGTCAGAGAAGGCCTCACAAGACAGCAGCTTGTGAGTAGGTCATGAAAGGGAGTAGGAGTTTGCCAGATGGAGAGGCCATGTGTGAGGGTGTGTAGGAAGGTAGGTGACTCCTGTGAATGAAACCCCTTCACATCCATTATGAGAGCAGAGGCCTCTCTCTGGGCTCCATGGAGCCCACATTCTGATGCTCATCTGCAGCTGCATCCTCAGTCTCATCTTCTGGTCCTTCAGAGTGAGAAGAAACCACTCTGTGGTGTGTGTTGCAGGCTCATGGCAGCTATCTCTTACACAGCGCAGTTGTTGTGGAATTAACAGGTAAACAGCCATCCGAGTTGAGAGGCATGGGATGCTTAAGAGCATCCTAGCTCTGCCTGCAACTCACTAGGTAACTGAGGGCAGGTCTCTGAGCCTCAGTTTCCCTGTCTCTAAGATGGAAGGTTGGCTTCCAGTTCTGCCAGTTTCTGCCTGGAGCACGGCCCCGACACCCTGGCATCAATATACTTGTTAGCAGTGGCCTTTCTTCCCACTCCAAGCTCATCTGTCTCAGCATATCAGCAACACAACATCTTGCAGGATTAGTGTATTGGATTTGAGCCCCCCGCGTATTCCCTGCAGTCCAGAAGTGGTTTTGCAGGGAAAATGCAAGGTGGATGTATGCCTGAAGGTGGCGCTGTGGCTCCAGTTGCGGAGCTGCTCTCTGGAGCAGGTCTGTGTTTTCAGAGCATCTGTGCAAACTGTGCCCGGTTGATGGCAGGTTCTCTTCTTTCACGGAGCCCTCACAATCCAGCATACCCTGCTCATTTGAAAGAAGCAGCCAGGCCAGCTCACTCGGGCCTCCCCACCTCCTGGGCCCCTTCACATATCTTCAAATCTCCCTGTTTCCCTGTGGGTCCTCCCTTCAGCAGAGGAGGAGGAAAGCCTATTGTGAATGGCTTGTGGGCGGAGCAGGGGTCTGCGCCGGTGTTTTTCTGGTGCTCTTTGCAGGCAGGAGGCCCTTGCTGTGGGGCTGCTGTGGGGTCTGTGACATGATTTGTTGTGTTTGGGTCACAGCCTCCTTGACCCGCATCCCGACCCCCGACAGTGGATTTCCCCCGGGGTGATGATATTTTGAAAGCACTCCATACTCTTCCCGCTGCTGCCTTCTCTCCATTCAACTGGGTTCGCTTTTTAGCTGAGCCGCTGAATAACGAATCCAGTGGGAGAAAATGATGGGGGCAAGAGGAAGGAAAGAGGAGAGCGCTAACATTTATAAAGTGCTCGCTGGGTGCCCAGCACCTCCACCAAATAACTACAGCCGCGAATTTTATACTTTCAGCTGCATCACCCTTTCCTCCAACCAAATTCACAAGCCAAACCTGCCACTTAAACCAGACACAGCAGGGGAGCTGCTCCAGTGGGACGGGTGGGGCGCCAATGGGCCCTGCCCCTCACCTCTGCATCCTCTCCCTTCCTCCCTCCCAGCAGCCCCTCTGGTGCTTCCACCAAAGCTGGATCTAAAGCACTGTGCACCTTAATCTGTATATAACTCTTAAGAGGAAATAGTCCCCTCATTTTTCAAACGTAAAAGCTGCGGCCCAGAAGAGTGAGGTGATTTGCCAGAATCCTATGATCAATAAAAGGCAGACAGCCAGGCTGTGGGCCCAGGCATGCCTGACTCTAAAGCCCCCAACTCTGCCTGGAAGACACTGAGTGCTCTGCTGCCCAAGGAGGGGCAGGAAGAGGCGGTGGCTCCCCACCCCCCCCAACCCCCCCGCCCCGCGGTGGACAGCGGACCAGGCCAGATACACCGGACGCGGTTGATGCCAGATATCTGGTAAACTGCCTGCAAAGAAGGAACCCAGATAGGACAGGAGGACCGTGGAAGATGGGAAACACATGCGGGGTGGGTTTTCTGCGACACCAGGGACATGATCGTTCAGCCCCCAGGCACGCTTCAGCTTGGCTGACTTCAGAAGACACCAACCGGCCATGTGCTAGACATTCAGAGTCCAGCTTCCCAGGCCCTGATCAGACTGTTTTGTTCCAGAGCAGCCAAGATTGGGGGTGGTAAAATATGAACTGGATCTCTGTTCCTGCTTTGCAGGTGGAGCGGAGATTGTGGAAGAATAGCAAGACGCTTAAAAAAGAACAAAATGTGAAGTCATGTGTTTGCTTGCAAGTTTTGGTTTGCTTGGAATCTTGTAAGGAGCATGGATTTGGAGTCAGAAATCTGTGGGTTCCAAGGTCATCTCTAGTGGTTTGACCTGACTTCTCTGAGTCTCAGTTGCCTCCTTTGTAAAATGACATCACCAGCAGTGCCTGTGTCTCGGGCTGCTGTGGGGGGATTACATGAGCTCTCGAGTGGGGAAGCATCAAATCCGGGATGCACAAAGTAAACAGCGGTTCTCTCCCTGCTCTCCTAACTCTTCTCAAAGCCCATTGAATTGATGGTATGTCCTACATGGATGTGTTTCCAAGGGACACTTAACAGATGGGTTATCATTTCTGACTGTGGTCAACTGGCTGAAACACTCACTTTTTCATCTTATTATGTGAGATGTGACACTGATCCTCAAAAGTGTAAACATAGAGCCTCAGAGAGCTCAGGATGGTTGAATCCAACTCCTTCATTTTAGGGAGTGGGAAAATGACTTACCCAAGGTCACCCATTGGGTTAGTGGCAGAGCTGGGGCTGGAACCCAAATCTGTTGACTCTCAGCCCACTGCTCTGTCATCCCAGGTGAGAAGGAAGGTCCGCAGGATGCTCTCTTGATCCCTTCTGGTCCATGATTCCTACCTCTGTCAGGAGAATAGAGGGAGGGGTTCACCAAGGAAGACCCACTGTGTTCCATGAACCCCATCATGTGGGGTCATGTGTTGGGGGTGAATGGGGCCTCTGTTATGGGACTGAGATCTGAGGAGCCAGGACCAGTCCTGTCATCAACCAGAGTCAGAGGTGAAGCAGGCTGCTACCACAGGTGTAAGGAGATTGTCCAACTTGGAGTTGGTTCCATCTCTGCCTCTTACCAGCTGTGTGACCTGGGCAGGGAATTTCTCTCTCTGAGCTTGTCCTGATCTGAGAACCAAGGAGAATAAAAGCATATACCTCATAGGTTATGGTTAAGATTAAACAAGTTAATATAATAATAATTAATAATAATAATAATAATAATAATAATAGCCAACAGTTAGGGAACACGTACTATGTGCCAGGTTGAGTTCTAAACTCTTTATATGTATTTGCTCATTTAATCTTCATAACAACTTGTATTTCACTACTGAGGAAAGAGACTCAGAATGGTTAAGCAGAGTCCAAGGACACACAGTTGGAGAGGACAGAGCCAGATATTGAGCCCAGATGGACTGGCTCTGGCATCCCACTATCTTAACCACTCTGCCCCTTGGCCTCTCAATTTAGGCAAAGCCCAGTGCTTAGCATGTAGGTCTCCAGAAAAGTCCATCCCTCCCTCCCTCTCTTTTCCCTTCCTCCTCCCCCTCCCCCTTCTTGTTCCCAAGAGTGGGTGGGTTCCAAAAGCAGTTATGCTCTGGTTTCTCAGACATCGGAAGTCCACCCGACTTAACCATTTCACCTTGAGTAACTTTTCTTCTCTGTTTTGTTGTTGGTTTTGCTTTTTACATTTTTTTTTATTGCTTAATCAAAAGCACAGCTGAACTGCCAGCAAAGCAAATCTCTTGATCCTGTGCTCCTGGGCACCAGGTGAGCCTCTGCTCAGCTAAGCTCCCAGTCAGTGCCAGTCAGCCAAGGGGCATGATTGCCTGGCTTCCACTTGCACGCATGTGTGCTAACTCCCAGCCCACAGCCAGCTTCCTGAATACGAACAACCAATTTGGGAAAAAATACGCCTTCTTGTTTGTGGGTTTCTGGCGACGCTCGTTCAAGTTCCTGGTTAATATAGAGACCTTGTCAAGATGTCCAAATACTCTTCTTAGCACAGAAACTTGTCTTACCACCCGTATCCACATAGCCCCAAAGAGCAGAGGGTCCCAAGTGACAGGAAAGGCTCAGCCACTGAGTCTTCCTGAACCCCGACTGCCCTGAGGCTCTGGTTCCCTTCCAGCTACTTGCAGGCCATGGGCCCATAGAGGATATAACAAGGAAATAGAAAAGAGTGCTGACTGAGACCAAGCTGCATTGTGAATAAAGGCAAATCAGGACAATGGAGAATCTGGCCAAGCTGTTTAAAGGCCCAAATGTATTGCTTTTTCCAGTGACCCAAAGGAAAAGCAGTCTGCCTTGGGGATCCGGATCCCCTACTGTCACGGCTGGAAGGGCAAGGTCAGAGACTCCAGTGGACTGGATGCTAAGGTTGGGTCTCGGACCTGCCTCTGAGCCTGCAATGCCAGCATCGACATTTGTGTTTATACAAGTGGTTAGCAGAGCCCCCAGCGCCCTCTTGTCTTCCCATCTCTGCTTGTTGAAACCCTGCCCGTGCTTTGGGACCCCTCTCCAATGCCAGCACTTCCAGAAAGACTTAGAATCAAGCCCTTTTTCTCCCGTGTACCTCTCATCATAGCCTCATCTCTGACCACCTTCTACCTGGCATTATGGCGTCTTATACACCTGCCTTCATTTCGGAGATGCTCATCGAACTCTAATTACATGGCAGAACCAGAGCTGGTCACTGGTGATGAGAAAGATACAATCCCTGTATTACTTAAAAAGCTCACATGCTCACAGTCTAGCTGAGACAGACAAGTCAACGCATAATTAAAAACAGTGTGGAGGAATGTGCAGACTGCCTTGAATGCC
>NW_006783088.1:4267016-4274094 GCF_000442215.2 Lipotes vexillifer | reverse complement strand
ATTGGGGAGGAATGTGCAGACTGCCTTGAAGGCCGAGAGGCCAGGCCATCTGCCTGGTGTAGGGGCGGGGGTGGGGGAGATCCCGGAAGACTTCCCAGAAGCGATGATGCCTGGCTTACCTCTTAAACGGTGGACTCCACAAAAGGGCAAGGGGATGGGGAAGAGGGAGAAATCTAGGGGGTGGAACAGCACATGCAAAAGCAGGGAGGTGCAGGAGAGCAGGTGAGGGAACCCCAATGAGCTTAGATGGCTGGAGTGGCGAGTGCCCTGGGCAGTGGCAGGAGGTGGGATCAGGCAAGTGGGTAGCTGTCGGATAACAGAGGACCTAGTAAGCGCTGCTTAGCAGTCTGGGCTTTATCCTGCAGATAGTGGAGCACCATGGAAAGGGTTTTAGGAGGCATGGACCTGGACAGATCTGTGTTTTAAAAAGACCACTTGGGCTATTGAGTGAAGATGGATGGGAGCAAGGCAACAGGTGAAGCCTGGAGACCAGGTAGAAGGTGGTAGCATTAGTCCGGGTAAGAAGTGATGGCTTAGACTAGGTGGTAGCAGTGGAGGGATGAAAAGTAGGAGGACTCTAGGTCAGTCTAGGAGGTAGAATCGGCAGGACACAGTTGTTGGCGGGATGGGGGAGGGAGAGAAGCAAATCGGGGATGACTCCCAGAATCTCAGCGCCATCGGCCAGGTAGAAGGTGAGGTTTGGGGAGGAAGGATGGCATTTAGTTTAGGGAATGCAGCCCTGAGGAGCCAGGGGATACCACCAGGCGCCTGTAACGGCCCCTTCCTGCTCTTTCCCCTTCTCCCCAGGCTGCCCTCTCTGTGGATCTTTCTCAGACTTACTGCCTACACTTACGTTCAAGGGGTAGCCTGAAGTTGGGCTAATGTTTTTCACCTCCGGGTGCCAGAGACATTTGTAGAAAGTTACCAGATAGATGCACCCCTGCTGAAGGTGTTCGAGCTGGACCCCAGAGTGCCATGCGTCTCTGGGGTGTTTGTATCAATACTTCAAAAAGAAATCCAGGAGAAGGGACACAAAAGGTAGAATTGCCACAGGGTTGTCAGGAGGGAGATTCGGCAGGAGTCCTTCTCCGGGGCCTGAGAACACACTTGCTGGGCTTGGGGGACCAGCTAGGCCTGGGACCCTCCTTCCCGCATCTTTTCCTATTTGGCCCCTTGTCCAGCTCTGCAACCTTCACATCAAGCCTGCACCACCAGCTTCGAGACCCCAGGAAGGTTCTTTGTCCTTTCTGGACCTGCGTCCTTATTCATAAAGTGGCAGAATTCCGCTCTTTTTCTTCCCCTCCACCCATTTTTCTTCTTCCTTCCCTGGTGGTTAAGAACAAGGGCTTTGGAATCAGGCTGATTTGGGTGTGAATTTCAGTTCTTTCACTTTCTACCTGGGTGTTACTTTAACAGGGCCTTAGTCTCCTCATCTGTAAAATGGGCACAGGAATAGTAGTACATACTGCGTATTATTACTGTCCACATTCAACAGGATGGTGCTTGGAGAGCTCTGAGCTCAGTGCCTGGGACCCACTGGGTGCTCAAAACCTGCTAAGGTCATGGTCATCATGTCATCACGATTCCCCTCTTTCCTCTCTTCCTCCATGATATTCTTTGCAAATACTCCCAATATAGGGGACCCACTGGCCTGGGCTGCCAGCTGTCCAGTCTGGAGGCAGAGGGCTGGACTGCATGACCCCCTAGGTCTCTTTGATTTGGGAGTCTGGGATCTCAAAGGCTTAGGAACATTCTCTGTGAACTTTCCTCACCTCGATTCTCGGAGTGATTTGGGAGCTGGCCTCTGTGGGTCTCTGTCTCTATCTAGTTTTTCCAAGTTCTCTGGAGGCTCCCTCCCTTCATCCCCCACTTTCTGCATCCCCTCCTGTGTCTGGACAGGTTAAGGCATGCGCTCTCAATCAGCTGTCCCAGCCCACCTGCCGGCTCCCCAGTTACTGGGTTTCTGGCTTGGCTTCACTCTGCATTTCCCGAGAATGTTCGGAGGAACTTCATATAATCTCCCTGCCTGCCAGCGCTCTGCGTTTCTGAAACCGACTTCAGAGCAGAGGGAAATGGTTTTGGCAGAATGAGCTTTCGCATTCTCTGTGCTGCCTCTATGCCTGGCAGTTCCTGGTGCCGAGGGAGCTCGGCTCTGTGGGATGCCTCTGTTGATTGCCTTGGTCTGTCGCCCTGTGTTTCAATCATGATTCTCCAGAGAAACAGAGTCAACAGGGTGTGTGTGTATGTGTGTGTATATATATTACACCACCAGGTATCATGGCTGGGGTGTGTGTGTGTGTGTGTGTGTGTGTGTGTGTGTACACATATATGTATGTACATATACTAGATTTATTTAAAGGAATTGGCTCACACAATTATGAAGGCTGGCAAGTCCAAAATCTACAGGATGGGTCAATAGGCTAGAGACCAAGAGAAGAGCCAATGATATGATTCAAGTTTGAAGGCTGTCTGCTACAGAATTCCCTCTGGCTTGGGGGAGGTCAGTCTTTTGTTCTATTCAGGTCTTCACCTGATTGGATGAGGCCCACCCACATTATGGAGGGCAATCTGCTCAAAATCCACCAACTTAAAAAACATGAATATCATCTGAAAATACCTTCACAGAAACATCCAGAATGACGTTGGACCCCATATCTGGGCACCATGGCCCAACCAAGTTGACACATATAATTAACCACCACCCCCTGTTATTGGCAAACATATCAGAGAAATAGTCCAGGCCTCAGGGATGCCTCTCCCCACCCTGTATATATTACAGACCAGGTTCCTGCTTCCCTAGAGGATCATGATGGAAAGGGACCAACAACCAGGCGTAAACTCTGCCTCAGCCAGTCAACACCCCTTGGCCTGCAGCAGATCAGGCCTGGGGCTGAAGGCCTGAGGGGCTGAGGGGCTGAGTGGGAGACACTGAGCATCTCTATAATGTGAATTTGGGGAAGGGGTTGAGGGATGTTGCTGCCCCCATGACCTCATAGAAGTGACCTTCAAACCTGGTTGCATATCAGAATCACCTTAAAATGCAGATTCCCAGACCTTACTATCAAGGGAAATGCCTGATTCAAAAGACCAGGGCCTCTAACTTTTTAGCAAGTACTTAATGTATTGCCATAGAAAATATCATAATGAGAGTAGGGTCATGAGCATCTCCTGAGGCCAGACATTCTCATCATCGGTGGTGAGGCACCTGGTCCAATTCATAATTTCATGCTGACTCAACTTTGTGCCATCTCACTTGAATGACTCCTGTGATAGAGATCTTATTCCCATCAAGGGAGCCCCTTGTGTTTTAATAGGAAACACGTGAAGTCTGGCTTCCCATCCCTTACCAGCTGTTGGTCCTCGCTCCAGCTCTTAGAACCAGAAGGAATCTGTCTAATTGCTCATCCACTGGAGAGCCCTTGAGGTATTGATGACAGTTCCCATTTCCTGCTGTGTCTTCTCTGGGTGAAAAATACCCAACTCCCTCACCAGGCAGTGTCTTTCTCAGTGTGAGGTCCCCAGAGTGGACCCTGCTCACACCATTGTTTGGCCCCTGCAAGGCCTAGCAGAATAATCACCTCCCTCCTTCTGGACGCTACACGCCCATTAATGTGACCTTTGTGTTAGCCTCTCGTGTTGGCCCCATCAGGCTGTGGATGGAATCCTCCAAGTCTGAGCCCCTAGCCTGGATCCTTATCCTCCTCCACTTGACTTAACTGCTCCAGTGGAGAAAAGAGCTTCCTCAAGGGCCTGAAGACCCCAGAACCTTCTCTTCCGTTTTGAAAAACACAAATTACAAGACGTTCTCCAGGCATCTAAGAGCATAGGGTTTGCTGCCCCTTTGGACTGGCCACCTCTGAGGCCAATTCTAGTGCCCTTCATAGAGGAGACAGCACAGTGTAGTAGAAAGCTTATAGCTTTGGGCCAGGTGGGCTTAGGTTCAAATCCCAGCCCTACCAGCTGTGGGACTTGGGGCAACTGAGCCTCAGTTCCTTCATCTGCAAATAGTACCTGCCTCTTAGGGCTGTGCTGAGAATTCCAGATAAAGTGTCAAGGCAGCTCACCCAGGGCCTGGCACGCGTAGGTGTTGTAAGTCTGAGTTCTCATCTCCTCTTGAAGAACTTAGTTCTCTTTTCCTTCCTTCTTTCCCCATCAGATCCCCCAGTTCTAGCCCCTAACGCTGAAGAGTCTTATTAAGTAAGCAGGCCAGAGGCTCCAGGCAAATCTTGGGGCTTTGGGCACGTGGCCCCATGGGAAGCGACAAGCCTCTTCCTTTCCTCTTATCTTGCACCCTCATCTCAGCCCTGAGAAGGGCAATCAGGAAGCCGCTCTAGAGCCCCTTCCAGCTCTGCCCATCAGGTCTCCCCACCAGCCTTCCAGTCCTTTGGGACCCCAAGCCCTGGAAGGGAGTGGGGCAGATGTGAAAATCATCTCACAAGCTCCCTAAGACAAGGGAGGACCATTCCTCTTGCCACTCATCCCAGATTCATACCCTCATTCAGCCCTGAGGCATCCACCAGCCCCTCCTCTGTGGGAAGGCACAGGGACACGGAGATGGGAAATAAAGGATCTTTCACCTCAAAATACTAACAGGCTAGCAGGGTGGACAGACAAGGAAACAGGTAACTGTAACCCAGGTTGAAAGGAGCTATCCTAGAGACAGAACACACAGAAAGTGCAGGGGAGCTTGAAAGACGGGTGGGGCTTTTCCTGGTGGATGGCAGGTTGGGGGTGGGGGGGGCAGCCACTGTAGGCCAAGGGCACGGCATGGGCAAAGGCCCAGAGACTGGAAAGACCAATCAGTTTGGAATGACCTTAGAGTTCAGCAAAGCTTGAGGAAGTGGCTGGACGACAAGAGTGGAGGCAGGGAGGCCAGTTGGGAGTCTACTGTGGTGACCCAGACCGGAGGCCACAGGGACATGAACTAGGCCAGTACCTTGGTCCATACGAGGCGTTTGGGAACACGAAGACCAGCCAGATGTGGATCCTCCTCTCCAGAGAGACATCCATCCAGCTATTCACTCATCAGTCAGTGTTAATGGAGCACGGATACTGTGCCACGCTGTGTTACAGTAGGGAACTTTCCAGGAGAAAGAAAAGGCCTGTACCCCATGGTATTAGTTTTCTACGACTACTATAAGAAAGTAACGTGAACTGAATGGATTAAAACAACATAAATTTATCCTCTGACTGTTCACGAGGCTGGAAATCTAAAATCAACGTGTGCACTGGCGTCCTTGTAAATCAACCACACTTCAATTAAAAATAAAATAAAATAAAATAAAATAAAATAAAATAAAATCAAGGTGTCAGCAGAGCCATGCTCCCTCCAAGACTCTGGGTAGATTCCTACCCTGCCTCTTCCTAGCTTCCGGTGGAGGCTGTGAAATCCTTGGCTTGCAGCTGCATCGGTCCAGTCTCTGCGTCTGTTGCCACATGGCGCTCTCCGTGTGTGTCTGTTGCTGTGTCTCTCCTCTTTTTCTTATAAAGACGCCAGTCATACTGGATTAGGCCCTCTGCCCAAACTGAATATGACCTCTTCTTAATTAACTCCATCTGCCAAGACCCAATTTCCAAATAAGGTCACATTTACAGGAACCAGGGATTAGGATTTCAATATGCATCTTTTTTAGAGGGGACACAGTTCAACCCACAACACCAAGTAACCACAACGTACTGTGACAGCTGCCTTAGAGGAGTTGGGGACGGGCTGTGGGAAATCAGGCTAAAGACAGCTCTCAGCAAGCAGGGGAATCCAGGGTGGCTTCCCGGAGGAGGCAGGCTTTCATCCATGTATTGATAGGTAGGAATTTTTTTTCTTTTTGGTCTGCGTTGAGTCTTCGTTGCTGCGCGTGGGCGTTCTCTAGTTGTGGCGAGCGGGGGCTACTCTTTGTTGCAGTTTGCGGGCTTCTCATTGCGGTGGCTTCTCTTGTTGCGGCTCACAGGTCTAGGGCACGCGGGCTTCAGTAGTTGTGGCACGTGGGCTCAGTAGTTGTGGCTTGCGGGCTCTAGAGCGCAGACTCAGGTGTTGTGGCGAACGGGCTTAGTTGCTTCGCGGCATGTGGGATCTTCCCCGACCAGGGCACCCGTGTCCCCTGCATTGGCAGGTGGATTCTTAACCACTGCGCCACCAGGGAAGTCCTGATCAGTAGGATTTAGACATGCAGCTATGGAGAAAGAAAGGCATTCCAGGCAGAGGGGGATGCAGGAGTGAAAGCACAGAGGAGGGAATTGCAGGGCAGTAATGATGTCACTCCAGTTACACCCAGACCTATTTCTGACCCTTCTGCCTGCCCCCACATCTTGTTTACCCCAAACTGACTCCAGCTCCATCCCATTTTGCTCTTGGCTTTGCTGGGGTTTGCAAGAAAACTGCTGCCCGGGATCATCATGACACCCCTATTCAAGTCCAAACCTGGATTTGTTTTTCCTGAGCTGCAGTTGAGGAAAAAAAAAAAAAACAAAAAACTCTGTATTTACCAAGCAGCAAACCAGTAGGAAATTATAACCTTTTAAAATAAATATGTATCTAATTATAGGAAAGCACAGTTTACTTTTGCCGCACTGTCAGGATTTCCCCTGCGAGCCAAGTCTGCAGATAATGTTCCAACCCCCATGCCCCTGCCCACATCTCGCTGGGCATTAGCCTCAGAAATACCATCTCGGCTCACCTCTCAGCAAACAGTGAGCCACGCGGTACTGAAATGCCCTGAGCAGGCTTGAGAGAAACCCGAGTCCCCTTTCAGAGCCAGGGGCCTGGCCCCTTGATTAGCTCCCAACCACAAAGCCACAATCACCTACTCCGCCACCCCAGCCCGTCTGGCCTGCCCACAGGTCTCTGCCCAGCATGCATGTCTGTGGTTGGCAGTTTTCCCCCTTACAGAAAAGTCAGGAGTCTCAGGGAGCGCAGGATTGAGCTGTCTTGGGGGAGGAGCTCACACCAGAGCTGGTCCCAGGCAGTGCACTAGGCATTCCCTCCGGGCCCGCATGCCTTTCATCTTTAAGTCCACAAACAGTTATTGAGCTTAGAATGCCGTGCCGCGTCCACACACGCCATAAATAAAGTCTGCAGAATGCC
>NW_006783088.1:4244175-4266930 GCF_000442215.2 Lipotes vexillifer | reverse complement strand
AATGCCGAGGGGAGCAGCATATTAGCTGATGTGTCGTAACTGTTACTATTTATAAATAGCTTGCAACTACCACTCCACCCGTGGATCCTGGAATTTGTTCCTTCTTTCAGCAAATATTTACTAAGCACCTATTATGTACCAGGTGCTGCTATACACCTGGCTCACTTCCTCAACTCTTTCAAGTCTTTGCTAACATGTCACCTTCTCGCTGGGGTCTCCTCTGTCTGCCATCTTTAATACTGTCCCCCTCCTACCCCACTCTGGGCTCACCCACCTGCCCTTACTCTGCTCGACTTTCTTCCCAGCACTTACCACTTTCTAATATATTAGGTGATTTACCTTTTGTCTATTGTTTTTGTCTGTTCTCCCACTTAGAAAGTAAGCTCCCCAGGGCGGGGGTCGGGTGGGCTGGGGTGTCTTGTTTTTGTTTACTGCCATAACCCCACTAGGTCTAGGCTGGGCACGTAGTAGATGCTTAGTTAGCATTGGTTGAATGGAACTAAGATCATTGTATTTGGAGGCGGACAAATCAGGTTCAATTCCCACTCCAGGCTATGTGACATTGGGCTCTAAAGTAGTGCATCCATGGGGATCTAAGGAGGTGTGAGGCCTGCGGAGCCCAGAATGCCGCCTGGCACACAGACACATCTCAGTTACTGGTAGGCAGGCTTCTGAGGGTCAGGTTCGGAGTGGGAAGTTCATGGTTCATGGAGGCCTCATATGTCAGGGAGGCCTGGGTTTGAATTCTGCTGCTGCCACTTCCTAGCTCCGTGACCTTAAGCAAGTCACTTAACCTCTCTGAGCCTCAGTTTCCTGTTTGTAAAATGGGACTCAGACAGCACTCCTGCCACCTCAGAGAGTCACTGTGACATGGCATGGGGTTGTGTCCATAAAGCAAGGCACAGTAACTGGCAAAGAGCAGGCATTCGGGCCCACTGGTTCCCCTTTGACTTCTTCCAGAGGGACTGTGGGAAGCCAGGGGCCTGGGGCAGGGGCAGGGCCACTTGGTCAGGCAGAAGAGGGGCCATTGGCCCTCTGCCCCCTGCCCATCTGTTCCCTCTTGTCCCCCCACGGTTACCCAGCCTGGACCTGCAGGATGCACTCCCCACGGATGTTTCCACCCTCCCATCTCAGCCCCACAACCACGGCTCCCCCGAGGTACCCTCTCTCTGCTCACTTTGGCACTAACGGGCCCTACGTGCTTCCAAAATGAGAGGATGGCTTCTGCCGCAGGGCCCACAGCAAGTCCCAGAGGAAGAGGGGTCTCCTGGGAAATGGAGGGTTCCCCCAAGATCGGGGATGGGGGGGGTTCCCTTCCAGAGGGCTCTGGACGCCTTTGCACCTAAGAGCAGAGGAGGACGGGGAGGGGCTGTTGTTCAGCGCTGCAGCTGCCAGTCAAGGAAAGGGGTGGGGCTTGGGCTGGATGGGATTCAGAACAGGCAGGTAGCCATGGCAACCTTCCCTGACACTCCAAAATAGGAGATGCCCCTCCACCTTCTGTGTCTAGGCCCAGCGAGGGCCGGGAGGCCGAGGTCAGCCACTGCTCCCACCTTACTGACCTAAAGGGGTTGTCTGTTTGGAGGACGGTTCGGCCTCCCCATTACTAGCACAGAGTTGGGGTGAGGCCTGATGCTTGAACATGAGGCCCCTCAGCAGGCACGGGGAGCGGGAGGGGAGGTGACATCACTGCACATGCTGTGGGAGAGCTGGGAACTTATTTACAATCCTAAAGGTGGCACTTCCACCCAAGGCAGGGATGTGCCAGTCACCACATGGGCCTGTCTGGCTTCTCCATCACAGCTGCCTGCTGGGTACTGACTTGAAAATGTCCCAGAGCAGCCCTACTCTGGAGGTGATGTGTTCCAGAGCTCAGGACCCTCTTTGAGCGATGGCAGGAAGTAACAGAGGCCAGGACAGTAGATGCACACGGGACAGTAGATTGAGTGTATTGAGCCTTTGAGGTCTGGTGGGGGAGACACGGGCTTCCCGTCTGCCTCTGGGCAGCCTGAGTTAACGTCAAAGCACCAGGTTCACCCTGGAGTTGCTACCACGTACTGAGCTCCTCTGCTGGGCACTCTGCTAGGCACTTTGCCTGCACTATCTCAGCCAGCCCCAGAACAGCCTGAGGACAGTCCTGCCAGGAGCCCCATTCTGCAGCCAGTGAGGCTTAGTGAGGCCCGGCCACTTCCCCAGGGCACACCCAAGTGGCAGAGCAGTTTTTAAAGCCCGCTCAGCCCACCTCCGAAACCCACTTTACAAGTGAAGAAACCAAGGCCAGGGGAGGCCAAGGCCACCCACTAGTAAATATCAGAGCTGTCAGGATTCTGAAGCCAGGATCCCTAACTTGGGGTCTGTGAACTTGGGTGGGAAAGAAATACAACTTTATGTTCACACACCTCTAACTGAAATTTAGCATTTCCTTCAAGGAGACAGGGAGGCAGGCAAAATGGGGCCAGTATTACCGTCAGCCCCATCTGGCAGCTCTGTCTCTGCTGGATCATGAGACCCTCCTTGGAGGGTCCTGAGGAAGCTTGTCCAGTCTCACAGACAATACCCTTATAAGTGGGGGAAGTCTTTCCGCTTCACAAAGAGCCAGTGTCTTTACTTGTCCCCAGGACGACCCTGAGGGATTGGGACCAGAAGCCCCTACTACAGGCAAGGAGACTGAAGCTGACAGACCTTAACAGCCAGTCACAGAGCTAGAAAGTGGTCAAGTCTGGTCATACATTCATTCCACAAACAATTCATCAGTGCTCACTTGGTGCCATCGACGTCCCACTCCTGGTAGCTGAAGAGCCCAGGTAACATGCTTCGGGAGCCAGAGCCCCTTGAGAGAAGCTCCTGCAGGCAGGAACTTTTTCCAAAGCCTCTCCCACTTGCTCTGCTGTGTACTTCCCATGTGAGGTGTACCGGGTGGGGCTGTTTCCTTCCATTTACAGATGATGACACGGAGGCCCAGAGAGGCCAAGTGCCTCGCTTGCCTGGGGTCACACAGCAAGTGCATGGCAGAGTCCGGACTAAAACCTGGGTCTTCTGGAACCCACATGGGCACTCTCCAGAACACCAACCACTTGATTAGTCTAATTCTACAGATTCTGGGGTTTTTTTAAGACCTTCAGAGAAGTCTTTTTCCCCGCCCACCCTCCTGGGCATTCTCAGCGCCCGCCCCACCCCCCACCCCCATCACTGCAGGAATCTGCGCACCTCTCTGCCCTCACCCTCCGCAGGTTCTCACTCCACTGGTGAGGGCCCTGCCTGAGAGGGGAGGCATGGTCACGGAAGGGGTTAAAATTCCCAGAGTCTCTTATAAATATTTCATGAAAAATATCTGCTGAGATAACCTCAGACTGTTGATGTCGACATTATTGCACCTGCACATTTTAATTGGTCTGAGAGAGCTGGCCCATAATTGGTGCCTGGAAATCGGCACAAACCTGACTTGTTTGTAAAAGGGAAGAGTGGGTTCTCCAGAGAACTGAGCGTTTAACTCCTGCATGGCCGAGGGATGGGAAGGGGCGGGGGAGAGTTGGACAGGGAGAGAAAGAGAGAGGCAGGCCTCGCCCGAATGTGCCAAGCCCCCAGGCTGGTCCAAGATTCTCACTCCGCTGAGCTCAGGAGAAAAGGAAAGATGAGCCAGGGGTTAGGAGCCCAGGCTGGGGGCAGGGCGTCTTACCCTCTTCTGTGCCATGATCCCTGCGGCTGTTTGGTCAAGGCTATGGGCTCTTTCTCAGATCAATGTTTTTAAATGTATAAAATATTCATGATTACAAAACAAGCCAATTTTATTTGTTTAAAAAAAAGTTATCAAACAATTTTAAATTGGGCAATAGCAATGTATGTGCTTCTTTATTAATGCAGTACATGACAAGACCTAACATCAGGTGTCATAACCACTGTACTTTCAAAGCAGTAATGAGCACGGACGATAGTTCAGGATACCTGCCACAAGTGTAGCGTAAGATGAAAATATCTGTGATTTTGACTGGTGGCAAAGTCAGAGGTGCTGTTAATATAACTGGTATGTTGCTTAACATTCACGCTTGAAGGAAATGCTAAATTTCAGTTAGAGGTGAGTGAACATAAAGTTGTATTTCTTTCCCACCCAAGTTCACAGACCCCAAGTTAGGGATCCTGGCCTCAGAATCCTGACAGCTCTGATATTTACAAGTGGGTGGCCTTGGCCTCCCCTGGCCTTGGTTTCTTCATTTGCCCTTGGGTAGCGTCCTCCCACGCTGACTCTGGCATGGCTGTGACTTGTTTTGGCCAATGAAACAGCAGCAACCTTGACGCAAGCAGGGCTTGAAAAAGAGCTTGTATTTCCATGTCCCTCTTGCTCCTCTGCCTTTGTCATAAGAATGTGCTTGGGTAGCTTGCTGGAAGGTTTTGAGAGACCTGTGGAGAAACATCAAGGCATCCCAGATCAGCCTACAGCCAAGGACAGCAGGGTCCTCTCACAACCTGCGCCTCACCACAGAGAACAGAAGAGTCGCCCAGCCAAACTGTAGATTGTGAGCAGTAACAAATGGCTATTGCTTTAAGCCACTAATTTGGGGGATGGTTTGTTACGCGGTAACAGCTAACTGATACAGTAGTTATATCTACCCCACAGCCTCTTTGATCTTTGCACTCTCCTTGATGAGATAGAGCAGCACCTGGTGTCCTCTTCCCTGTGGGTCACCAGGGCCATTGTCCAATCAGAGAGACAGTTTGCCTAGTGGTGGAGGGTGTCACCTCCAGACTCAGACAGTCCTGGGATCCCATCCCAGCTGTGTGACCCGCAGGTAGTTACTGCGTCACTCTGTGCCTCAATGTCCCCATTTGAAAAAGCATAGTTTCTTTGCCGTAGGGTTGTGGTGAGGATTAGAAAAGATATTGGATGTAAAGTGCATGGCACAGAAGAAATGCTCAAAATGACATTTTTTGTCATTTGTGGTGGTTGGTAATCAATCCTCTCCCTCCCCTAAAGCCCAGATTGTCTGCAGCCTTTGCCAGGACACCCCCACATCCCCTACCCCTACCCCAGCAGAGGGAAACAAGCTAGAATCTGAGGCCACGTGCACCTGACTGGTGCAAATTTCACAAACACTGCAATTTTTGACGAGCAGAGCCGGCCAGTTACAGAGGAGCAAACCCTTCTGACAGCACACAAGTTTTAACCACCGCCATAGCACTGTCACATCCATGCTCATATTCGATAGCCTCACAAGGCTCCTGGAAGGTGGTCAGGCCAGGAAATAGCAGCCCCATTTTACAGATGAGGACACTTTGCTCAGAGAGGTTCCCTAACTTCCAGGAGCTAGGATTTGGCCCCAGGTTATCTGGTCACGGAGGGGACCTGCCTCCTGTCCTGGGTGGCTCCACGTGTCCCCCAGGGGCAAGTCTCATTCTCGGAGATGCTGGTCAGAGCTCTGGGATCCCTGGGTGAGGGGCTACACCTTTCCCTTCAGAGTCCTGACGGCACCTCTGTGGGAATATGATTTTTTTCCTGGAGGGGAAGGCGTCTCTTCCTCTCCCTGAGCCCCTGGGTTAGTTAGGGAACTATGGTGGGAGATTCCTTTAGTAAAATCAGGATTTTAAAATTAAAAGCAATTAGGCAGGGTCCTCCCTTCCCACTGGCTGTCACCCCTGACATAGGAAAGCCATCATCTGTCACAAGACTGGCCCCAAGGAGGTCCCTGCCCTGGCAGCCCGGCACTATGAGGCCCCTGGAGTTAGGTTAGGGGTGTAGCCACCATCTCCCCAACTCTCCCCTTCGGGAATCTTAACTCAGCACCAACTTGCACCCTGGTGCAAGCAGGAGGCGTGGAGGAGTTCTCGCCAACTCATGTATTTACTCACTCTGGGCCTCAGCCGCTTCTGGACTGAAACCCAACTCTGCCCCCTTTCTACCTCTTCTGCCCCCAAAGTCACTTTTAGAGTTTGCAAGAGGCTGGAAGGTTGTCACAGCTTCAGGAAGGTCCAAACACCATTTAAAAACAAAAACAAAAGCACAGTGCAGCAAGAATATTAAAGAACCCTGCAGGAAAATGCTGCCCAGAAACAGCATTTTTGTTGGCCAACCCCCTTCCACGGGTGGGGCTCGGGGAGCAGGGCTGGGGTAGCCTATTAAGTGACTATAGTCAGAATGAATGTACCACTTTGCCATCTGTTCTCTTCCCTCGCTGTCCTGTCACAAGCATTCTCCTGCTGCAGCCTGTCCAATTATGGTGTTTCCACCAGTAGAATTTGAGACAGTCGTGAGCAAGTGATTGCTACACAGACCAGATTGTTTCTCTGAAGGCAGGGATGAGGCAGCAACCTTTCTCCCTCTGGGCTTTGCAAACTGGCGCCCAGGCCTCACAGGGCCCCTGGAACTCCCTGTGTGAGGGCAGAGGAAGGTACAGATCCTGTCAAGCTGGGCTGGCCAGGTGGTCTAGGGTAGGCCGCTGAGGTCCCTCCCTCATCCTCCATTTCCTTCCTTCTCTCCAGTCCACTCCTACCTTGGTTGAGGAGAACAAGACGACCTTCCTGCCTCACACCCTCCTCTGAGTACTGTCCCTGCCTCAGCAGCCTCCCCACCCACACTCTCATCCCCCTCAGAAAAGGATCTCAGCTGCAGGTCTGCCCTCAGGCCCTGACTGGTGAAAGAGCCAGACTGGAGTGGCAGAGGCCACTAGGAAGGGCTTGACAGGAAGTTCTCCAGCAGAGGGGTGATGGAACCAAGAGAGGGGGGACGGAACAAAGAGAGTGGGGACGGGACCGAGATGGGGGACGGAACCAGCAGAGGGGGGACGGAACCGGCAGAGGGGTACGGAACCGGCAGAGGGGGGACGGAACCGGCAGACGGGGGATGGAGGCAGGAGAGGGGGATAGAGCCAGCAGAGGGGCAATAGCAGTGTGATGGAGAGGAGGGGCACACTGAGGGTGAATAAGAGACAGAATCCACAGGGCTTCACGGGGGATTGGAGGCAGGAAATGAAGGTGAGGGAGGAGCCTATGAAGATGCCCCATCTTCATAGCCTCGTCTTGAGCCCCTGGAGGACCAGGTTTGGGGGGAGATGTTGAGTTTGATTTCTGACACATTACAGGGAGGAGCAGAAGAGGCAAGTCTCCAATTACCAGAGCTCAGGGGAGAGGCCTGGATGAAGGGAGAGCCTGACCCGCTTCTGTCAAGTGAGGCCTGGACACTGGGGGTGGAGCTGGTCGGCGTGAGGAGGGAAGAGGACTAGCTGTGAGGCCCTCTGCGTCTTCCTTAGGCCCTGCAGGTCACTGCAGCTCCCTCGAGCTGGCACACATGGGGCAGCAGGGCACTTAAGGCCCATCCGGTCAAGGCCCCTGGCCTCATAACCTCCTTTGTCCTGAGGTCTCCTTAGTCCATTTATCCATCCTGACCTTCAACCATCAAAGGCCCAAGGTTTGGACTTTGGAAACTTCCCATTTGCTCGCTGCTTGCCGAGGCAGCCAGAGCTTCCAGAGGCCCATCCAGACCTGGGCTTGGAGCAACTGACTCCTGAAATCAGGACTGAGCCCCTTAGAAGGGACGCAGCATTCCCCCGGGGGCCTGAGACCCAGGCCCACGCGCCAGGCCTGCCTCTCGATAGGACGTGGGAAGCAGGAATCATGGGGACTCAACCCCACTGGCTGACCTGAGGTTGGGAGCATCAGCCCCAGGAATGTGACTTTCTTTCAAGCAAAATGAAGGAGATTCCTATGGGGGAGGAGGGGGTTGGCCGGGGAGAGGAGGAACCCTGGAAAAGCTGTTACCCCAGCTGGGGCCTCTGAGTTGCTCTGAGTTCCTTCCCAAACCTCTGCCGCTGAGCCTTCAGGCCATCAGTTTGCTGCTCTGCAGAATTTATACATCAAATATTTTTTGAATGACTTCCAGGTGACAGGTGTTATACTTTATGTGCTGCACACACAGCAGGTGAGAGAATCCTGCCCTCATGGAGCTCATATTCCAATGAAGAGAGAATAGGCATCATACTGCTAACCCCGCTTACCCAGAAGCCCCTGAGATATTGTCCAGCTGCCTCGTGTTACAGAGAAGCAAACCTAGAAGGGGAAGGGACTTGCCCAGGGTCATATAGCGAGTCCCGGAACCCAGGCGTCCTGTGTGCTACCCAGCAGGGCTCCCATTACCTCAGGCTGCTCAGAGGAGTTAAAGTAGGTAAAAGCACCTCTAGGTCAGCGTTGTTCATCTTGTAATTGGAGGAAAGAGGTAGGCTTGAAAGCCCTGGCAGCAGTTGCTGGCTGTCTTCTTTAGCCAAGGACCCTGGCAAGAGGCTATTGGCCCCAGAGTCTAGGGTCCCTGCCCCCTCCCGTCACTGACAGTGGGGGCCAGGAGGGCCCAGAAGGTGATGAAAGACATGGGCTGGCTAGGAGGCAGAGACAAGCCTTAGAGGGAGTCCCAGAGTCCTGGGCCACCACACCAGGCTGGGGCTGAGCCTGGGTCTCTTTCAGCCACTGGCAGGAATGTGACAGGCCAGTTCCTGAGAGGCCTCTGTTTCAGCCCTGAGAGCTGATCTCTGTAGCTGTTAGTAGGAGAGACCATTAGCAGCATTTTCTCCCTGCTATTGAATTTTTACAGCCCACAGCTCCTCTGAATAGCGTTGTCCCCATTAAATCAGATGTTTTGCCAAAAAAAAAAAAGGGAGGGGGGAGAAGAGAATCATAATCATACCCATAAATCATAAGTCACGTTACTGTGAGTGGATGGCTTCCTGGGATCTGTGAATCGGAGGCGGTGTGTGAGAAACCTTCCTATAATGAGGCAGCGGGGGAGGACAGGTCTTCCCAGGGGGTGTCCGCCACCAGCCTGATCTTTCACACACTTGCTTCTGAATGACTTCTGCCTCAGGGAGGGGCAGCACCTTCATTGGAAGACTGGGGGAGGTGGGGGGGCAGGGGTGGAAACAAGGAAAAGCGTATCACAAGAGGAGAATGATGTTTGTCACCCCAAACGCTGCCTGATGAGTCTGTGAAGAGGTGGGGTGCTGTCCAGGATCCCCCCGGCTGGGTTTCCACAGAGCTCGGAGTCTTAGTTCAGGATGCCGTCATATGCCTGTGGGTACCAAGAAGGCCTGTGTGTTCTCATGGCCCATCATGCTTGCTTAGGAGCCAGGATCCTTTATGGATGCGAGAACTCTTATGGGCATGCATGGGGGCTCCCAGGCCCTGCAGCGGCACCTCTGTGATCCAACAAGCTGTCCTCTGAGCATAAATAACTCAACTGCAGGAGGACTTAGGGAAACTCAAAGAGGAGAATTTACAAGAAGGCTCTGGATAAACATAAAACGTAAAGTGCTGTAGCACTTGGGAGAAGGCTTGAGCTCTGAGGAAGGGGAGGAAAAGGGTAGTTATATGTTTATGAGCAAGTGGCAGGTCTTACTACTCAGACTTCCGGAAGAGGAAATGGGAGCAGAGAGGTTCAGGGACTTGCCCCAGGCCACGCAGCAGCCTCAGGCCCAAAGGCTCTTTATTCATGCAGTCCGGGATCATTCATCTCAGTGGCTTAGTCAGCAAGATGTACTGAGCACTGCTAGGGTTCAGGCCTTGACCTGGGGACATAGAGATACATCCCTGCCCCCAGAAGTTCATGGAACAGCAAGGGAGAACGGCACAATAGCAATTATTATGTGGCATAAAGAAATCCATGGTTAATTTTAGATTTATTGCCAGGGGTCACTCCCTGAGGGATTTTTGACATAGCAGAAAAAAAATGCTGTATCAGAGGCAGGAAGAAAGATTCTGGGGACAATAGTGGGAGGGATGGTCTGGTGTGTGGGGCTGTTAGGGTGAGGCGAGGGAAGTGGTGGCGGAGCGGGAACTAAGGAGACCCTCCTCTTAATCATGCTTCAACTTAATCTTGAAAGAGAAATGAGAGTTTACCCGGAACAGAGAACTTGGAAGGGCGCTCCCGGTGGAGGAGAAAGTCTGTGCACAGGCCCGGAGGTGGGAAAGCAGGGTACGTGCATAGCTGCAGATGTTCTGGTGGCTGCCCTGTGGGGTAGTCAGGAGGCCGCTGGGGGAGGTCGGCAGAGGCCGGGCTGGGAAGGGTTTTGATTCCAAGGAGTCTGGACTTTATCCCATAGGCAGTGAAGAAGCAAAGACAGATTCTAGGAAGAAACGTCAAAGCGAGGTAGGCATTCTAGAAAGTTCCCTCCCACTGTAGTGAGGCTGATGGTGGCAGGAGGCTTTGGCTGTGTCCAAGCAGGAGGGAATGAGGAAGAGGCTAACAGGACACTGGCAGTGGCGATGGAAGATTTCACAGAGACAGTTTGACGGAATGAATTGACAGGACTTTGGGAGGCGAGGAAGGTAGGTTTCCAGCTGCCTCTGAGGTTCCAGCTTAGAGAGGACCCAGGTGGGTGGTGACAGTGTTAGCTTTTGCGCTTCCTGACCTCCAGCCTGGTCCTCCAACGCTGAACCTCTGTCTCTGTGTCTGTGTCTGTCTCTGGTTAGGAAACCAGAATTATATAAAGATGCCAGGTTGGGGACCAGTAGATGCAGGTTCCGACTCCAGCTTCTCTGTTAGCAGCTCTGCAACCCCAGACAAGTCACTTCCCCTCTCTGAGCTTCTGGGCTCAGTTTCCTTATCTGGAAATGGGGAAACCTGGAGGCAGGGCTGACTTGAGGATCACTAGCTGTGTGCTTATTTCAGGTGGGTCCCAGCAGGAGACAGGGGTCTCACTCAAACTGGGTAACTGGAGGAGACCTTAATCAAGGGACTGTTCGCGAAGATCTGGGTGGGATGCAGGGAAATCTCAAGGGACAGTTCAGTGCCCTGGGTGACGGTGGTTCCAGTTACCACCCCCAGGTCTGTGTGGGGAGGGCCACCTGGCAGGAGCTGTGAGCTTCAGTCTAGGAATGCAGCCGGCCCCCCTTCCCCATTCGGCAGTCTGCGCCCCCAAGAGATTGCGTGTGTGTCTCCTCTTGAGTGTGAGGGACGCGGTGGGCAGCTCTAGCCAACAATCAGCTTCTCTGAAGGTCAGTGTGGATTCACAGTCTTGACCCCTGCCTCCTCACCCAGACCAAATCAGACAGAGAAGCCAAGGCAAGCTGCTGATGCCAAATCCAATTTATTCAAAGCTCTTAGCACCAGGACCTGAAATTACCTTTACTCTTCCTGTGTTCTATCTCCCTCTACCCCCTTTCCTTCCCTCCACCTCTTTGCCTCCCGCCTTTCTTCCTCCTCTTTTGTCCTGCTCTCTCCTCTCTCTGCCCTTCTCTCCCAATCCCCCTCCTTTGACCTCCCCTAATAGCCAACACCTCAAAAGAACCACTCTCCTGTCAGAATTCCTCTTGCTTTTTGGTTCGTTTCTTTGTTTCATTATTCATTTTTCTTTACATTTCAAGGAACTTGATAGATCCATTACAGAGTGTTTCATTTACTAGATGGATTTATTGCCCTCGCTTTTTAAAAAAAAAAAATAAATTTACTTATTTATTTTTGGCTGCGTTGGGTCTTCGTTGCTGCTCGCTGGCTTTCTCTAGTTGCTGTGAGTAGGAGCTATTCTTCGTTGCGGTGCACGGGCTTCTCATTGCAGCGGCTTCTCTTGTTGCAGAGTATGGGCTCTAGGTGCACAGGCTTCAGTAGCTGTGTCACGTGGTCTCAGTAGTTGTGGCTCTCGGGCTGTAGAGCGCAGGCTCAGTAGTCGTGGCGCGTGGGCTTAATTGTTCTGCGACATGTGGGATCTTCCTAGACCAGGGATCGAACCCGTGTCCTCTGCATTGGCAGGCGGATTCTGCACCACCAGGGAAGTCCCTTGCCCTCTTCTGCACCACCAGCGAAGATTCTGAGGATTCTGCACCACCAGGGAAGTCCCTTGCCCTCACTTTTAACTCAACATTTGTGGGCTTTGGCCCCAAGGGAGGAAGGTGTGCAGTTGGTACTGTACTGGGGCCCCACAAGCTCTGGGAACCATGTCTAACAAACAGAGGCTCCCAGGACCTCTTGGGGGTGGAAAGGCTTAGCATTCCATTCGTACCTGTAGTACAGCATGGGGACCTGCCTCCCCACGGCCTGAGCCATCCAGTGGGATGGTGGTGGCACTCAGGGATGGAGCAGCTTCTCTGTGTGTGCTGGGGGAATGTGAGCTCAGCCACAACAGAGGCACTGTTTCAGGTGGCCACGGAAGTAGTACAAGGAAAGATAGGAACGAACCAGATGAAACCTAATGTGTCTTAGGCACTGGGGAAGGGCTTTCCCATCCCTTATAGCTCACATTGGCCCTATCCCCATTTTATAGATATTCTCTCCATTTTATAGATGAGGAAAGCAATGTCAAGGGCCGGCTGAAGGCCTGTGTCTGCGATAAGCCTTGCGAGGAGTAGGGAGCACGTTGAGTGCAGGTCAGCAACTTTATTAGTCGGCATCTACCATGTGCCAGGCACCGGGCTGTGATGAGAAAGACCGTTCTTGTCTCATAGAATTCCAGAAGGGAGCAGATGAAGCTGGTGGTTAGAACCCTGGGATGTCAGGCCTGGAGATTTCTCAGGCATCTTCTAGAAGCCCAACTTCTCCACTGAACAGATGAGCAACTGAGGCCCACAGACCGAAAGTGGCCTCCCCCAGCCGCATGGCAAGTCTCCTTCCTTTGCCTCTCAGTGTTGCTTCTCGAGGAAGCCTGTTCTCCTTCTAGGCTCCCCTGTTTAGAAGTTGATTTTTATTCCCCCACTTAAACAATTAAGCTTCAATACACCAAAAACAGATCGCTATCCTCCTAAGGTTTAAAAAGCAAGATTACTCTTTGTAACACGAGCAATTAGCTACCTTCTGGTGTTTCCATACTTCTCTCTCCCCCAAAGGATTGAGATTTGGGGGGGTTGCAGAAGACCCAGCAAGTAGGGATGCCGGCCGAAGCTGCTGCCCTGAGCAGGCAACGGGGATGCTAGGGTCTTGGAGCTGGAAATGCTCCAGGAAGGGAGGGAAGGGTCCTGAGGCTGGTGGTGGGAGGCCGTGCAGATGTGGAGAGTTCCTCTTTAGGGGTGCTGGCTTGGCTCTGCACATTCCCTTCAATGCTGCTGCCTGAGCGGCATCACTGCACTGGTGGAGTAAGGATGGCTACCCACCTCCCGGGATGACGGTTGTGTGAATCAGCTGTAGCAGCATATGTGAGCTCTTCCTACAGAGGACCTCGAAGGGCTCTCTGAGCGCTCTGCACTGAGATGGAGCACTTGGATGTTTTTTCATAGTTCTGGAAAAAGGATCCCTACATTTCATCAGATCTTTTTTTTTTTAATGGCAGAAAGAAGGAAGATTGATTTTTATGTTTATTTGGTGATGAAATATACACAAAGAGGAATATACAAAGTGTACCCTATAATGGAAAGAATAACGGAACGACTGTTGTGTACCGATTCTCTCCTTTGAGAAACACTGTGAGTATCCTAGACGCCCCTGGTGAGCCCTGCGTTAACAGTACCACCTTCCTCCCCCAGGAGGTAACTACTCTCCTGATTTTTTTAAAAAATTATCATTCCCCGGCTTTCTCTATAGTTTTCCCACCTATGAACCTATTCCTACAATATCTTGTTTGGTCTTGCCTGTCTTTGAACTTTGAAGGTGAATATTCTGACTTGCATCCCGAGGGCCACATGACATTGTTTTTGAGATCTTTGAGGTTGTGTGTGAACCTGGACGTTTGCTCCCTTGCTCTGTTGTCTTGCATTGCGTAACTCAGCCACAGCTCACCGCTTTCTGGAAAAGAGGGATAGTTCCAGGATTTGACTTTTATGAATAACGTTCTGTGGACATTGTCTTACACGCATGCAGGAGTCTGTGTAAGGAAAGTAACTGGGAAGGGATTGTTGGGTCATGGGGTGTATGCACATTCAGCTTTAGCAGACTGTGCCGGATTCTTTTCCAGAGTGTTTTTCCAATTTACATTCCCCTCGGTGGTGGGTGAGAGTTGCGTTTCCTCCACATCTCACTGTTGTCCTTATCGTCAGGCATTTTGATTTTTTTTTTTTTTTTTTCTCGGTACGCGGGCCTCTCACTGCTGTGGCCTTTCCCGTTGCGGAGCACAGGGTCCGGACGCGCAGGCTCAGCGGCCATGGCTCACGGGCCCAGCCGCTCCGTGGCATGTGGGATCTTCCCAGACCGGGGCACGAACCCGTGTCTCCTACATCGGCAGGCGGACTCTCAACCACTGCGCCACCAGGGAAGCCCAGGCATTTTGATTTTTGCCAATCTGGTGTGTGTGTGTGTGTGTGTGTGTGTGTGTGTGTGTGTGTGTGTGTGTGTGTGTATTGGTAATGCTATTTAATTTGTATTTCTTCAATGATCAGTAAGAGTGAGCACTTTTTGTATGTTTATTGGCCATCCAGATTTCCTTTCTGTAAAGCACAGTTCTGGTCTATTACCCATTTTTCTATTGAGTTGTATGGGTTTTTTTTTATGATTGATTCATATCGGACTTTTGGTTTGTTCTTGTATTAATATATTCTAGACACCAATCCTTTGCAGTTGTATGAGTTGCAACTATCTTCTCATACCATGGCTTTCCTTTCGAGTTTATTCATTGTGGTTTCAAAGGGTCCACGACCCCAGGGAAGGTTGAGAACCACTCATATAAGAGGTTCTATAAACAGGAGACCCATGAGTCAGAAAACCGCAAACTTTTGTTAAGCTTAATGGTATTACAACAGATTGAACCAGAAATGAAGAATGTCAAGTTCAAAGCCAAGGTGTACAGCTTCCTTGGAAAGACCAGGCTCTCTGGGCCTGCAGCTCCTGCATCGTGAGGGAGGCCAGCTGGACACGGGGCAAGTGCTCACTTCACCCCAGATCCGACTGCTTCCACACATGGAGGGTCCTTGGGCTGTGCTGGTGCTTTCCTTCCACGCACCTGATTTAGTTGTGCATGTTGCCTCTAGGCATTTGCATGACGTTAGCATACTGCCCCTCTGCATCTCATCCTACTATGCAGAGCTCCATCTACCCCTGTGGTTGTCCGAATTTCCCTTGTCGTGTGAACACTTCCAGTAGGGCTGACCACTTGGGGTGGTCCTCAGTCACTGAGTCCTGAGTAAGAGGAAATTTCACCATATCTTCTGAGCGGGTCTGATGGAGACCTGTGAGGACCTGGCTCCTGAAAGAGCACAGAGAGGAAAGGAGATGCCCAGAATTGGGCCCTGAAAGCACTTCTGCTATGGTAAGTGCTTGGAGATGCCATTTACTGGTGATGACCGGTAACTCAGACAGATGTGAGCATTGGCTTGTCTTCAGAGACAGCCAATCCCCTTGATCTCCAGAAGAAGGAGAAGAGAGAGCTATAGTCAGAGATAGCTGGTTTCCTGAATATCCAGGGACAGCTTAATTTGCATCTCATTTACATCCATTAGTGTGCTGAAGCTTAAGGTCCAAACTCTGGGTGTCTGAGATAAAATAAAATCGTACAACCTGCTACAAGTGGATTCGTACCCAATATGGGAGGTTTGACTAGCCTGAAGCCAAGTGGGCTCTCTTCTGCAGCTCATTTCTTGAGCACTTACTATATACCAGCTGCCGTGCTAGGAGCTCTCCATGCATTGTCTTATTTTAGCTTTCACACAATTCCACGTGCTGTAGCTACTCAGCCCTCATGTTCAGATGCAGAAGTGGAAACTTGCCCAGGTGACGTAGTGTGGTGGCATAACACGGTGGTTATGCACTCACTCACTGGAGTCAGACCGGTCTTGGGATCCCAGCTCTGGCCCTTGTCATCTGGGTGTTCTTGGGCAGGTTACTTACTGTTTCAAGGGTATCAGCCTCCCCATTGATAAAATGGGGATACTAACGTAGTTATTCCTGAAGTTTTGGGTGAGGATGTGATGAACCATGTGGTAAACACAGCTCGGGGCTCCCACAGAACTGTGATGAGAGAGAGAGAGGATTTAGTCAGTCTAATTCTTGCTTCTCTGGGGTCCGCCGTGCCTCTCGCGAAAGCACTGTTTTTCCCATTAGCCACAGGTTATTAAAGGCCGGTTTCCTGCCCTAACCTGCCAGATGCCCACGTCTCCTCACCCCTCTGCAGTGTTCCATTGCCCCGGCAAGGACACGCAGGTGGCTGTGGGCTGGGTGGGCTCATGTGTCCATTGCATAGAGATGCCACTTGTGGGAGGAGTGGGGACTTTTCTCCCGGGTGTTAGTCACCACCTGTCCTCATGGGAGAAACGCTGGAACAGGAATAAACATTCAAGCTTCCCTCGGCATTTTCCATTATCTTTTCCCTCCTCTTTGCAAGCTGCTGTCCCATCAGCCTGAGGCCATCAGTGAAGATGTGGCTGCCCATTTTCCTATAAACAGTCAGAGTGTTTAGGACCTGCACGATGTGGTGATGATGCAGCACTTCCTGAGTTGTCCCAGACAAATCTAGAAACCGGTCACAGGAAAGCCCTCTCTGGCCTCTTCTGCTCTGCTTCCAAGTCTGACCCACCCACTCTGGATGGCTGGGTTGATTTCAGCCCCCTGAACCCCTGAACCACCTCTCCCAGGAGAGTGTGATGAGAGTGGACTTTGGGGGTCAGACCCCCTGGACCTGAACCCTTGTTCTGCCATTCACTAGCTGTGTGTCCTTGGGAAAGTTACTGCACTTCTCTGTGCTTATATCCTTATCTGTAAAAACAGAGATACTAATATACATAGCAGGTGGTTGTGTGCATTAAGCAAATACGTGGATAGTGCTGAGAACAGGACCCTTCATGGAGTGATTGCCCGTGACAGTGATTACTATTGTTAGGGTGCAGTGTGTGCAAGAAGCATGGCCTTTACCTGGGTTCAAATCCTGGTGCCTCCACTAAGGTGCCTGTGACCTTAGGTGTCTCTCTGAACCTCATCTGAGCCTCCTCTGGGTTGCCTACCCTGGAGCATGGTTGCAAGACCAGCTTTGTGGGTGTGGGACTTGTGTAGTCACATGGGGCCCTGTGCTTGCTTTAATGCTCTGTTCTCACCATCTTGGAATCTCTACTAAGTCTTGAGCAGGGACCTCTCCTTTTCATTCAGCTCTGGGTCCTGCAAATCATGTCGCACGTTCCTCCTCTCCCATCTCGTGCCTTGCCCTGTTCTGGATTGGGCACCAGGGCCCATTACTGGTCCATTAGGGGCCACCCATGTGCAGAATTCAGGGGGCTCCCCAGCAGGGGATGGGTCCTCCCTGGGTTCACCAGGTTTTGGCTCCCAAGGGCACAAGGGGGTTTGTTCCCGTGGGTGACACGTGGAACTGTTTTCAGTGGAAACTTTTTGCTTTGGGATTCTGACCTTGGAGTGTGTTGATTTAGGCTATTTGCTGCTGTGGAACTGACCATGTATTTTCTGTATATTAGGTGATTTCAAGAAAAACAAAATCAATTTTAATAGCACCAGTCAAAGCTGTAGAACCCTGCAACTGGTACCAGAGTCCTACTTTACACCTGGGTTTATAGGACAGGAAGGCAAAGAGCCAGGAGTCCCCCAGCTCACTGCTGTGTCCCCAGCACCAGAGAGTGGGAGTGAGGCAATGGGGGGTGGAGGGGAGGTAGTGGGTGGGGCCTCGTCAGAGCAGCCAGAAGTCCTACCTGACAGCAGCTCCTTGGATCTATACATGTTGTGTAACAGCTGTTTAATCTTTAAGCCGGAACATATTCTTTAATGATAATTATTAATTGTTTAATAGTTAACTCATTCTCATGGTTGAAAACCCATAAGGCACAAAAAGATGTAGGGTGGAAAGGCTCTCTCTCCTCTTGTTTTCCTTCCTGGAGGCAACCAATGTTTTCAGTTTCTTGGGTACTTCTAAGAGATAGTCTATTTTTATTCCAGAAGAGAATATATTTATATTTTATACTTGTATATTTATATTCATACATTTCCCCCTCTCTAATATCAATACAAATGGTTACGTGCAATGCCCACTGTGCCTTGTTTGTTCACAGTAAGTCTTGAAAACAGTTCCTTATCCATCCATATAGAGTCTCCTTGCTCTTTGATATAGTTACAGCATCTGTTATAAAGAGGCCCTGAATTTATTTAACCAGAGTCCCCTAGTGATGGATGTGCAGGTTGTTTCCATTCCTTATAGCCCTGAGTCTTTCACAAATTCTGTTCCCCCTCACCCGGCTATTGACAGTGCTTGTTTAAAGGGGCCAATGGTATCGTTCTCTTGCAAACTCTGCCCTGTCATCCAGTTTTCCCCCCACCCCACCAGTTATAGCTCCAACTGATTGCCAGATACATTTCTTTCCCTACACACCATCAGTTATAGCTCCAACTGATTGCCAGATACATTTCTTGAAGACACAAGCCCTCTTCCCTTCCCTGTTCTCTTCTATCCATCCTTCCCCTCTTCCAGAAAACTTCTCCCTTAACTGCCACACCCAGTACCTCAATATTGTTCCCATAATACCTCCCCGGCCCACCTCTCCCCTCCACCACGGCCACTTCCTGAGTCCAAAGCTCCACACTGTTGGGCTTGGGCCATTGCAGTAACCTCCTTTCTTGCTGATGGAAGCCACACAGGGTCACTCCTCTACCTCAAGCCCTTCCGTGGCTGCTGGGTGCTCAGCAGATAAAACCCCAAATCCTCATGCTGCCCTGCCCCATGCCCTGCCCCATCTCCTGCCACGCTCCCCCATTTATTATCCACAAATCACACATGGAGCTCTTTCCTGACTCTGACCATTTGTACATACTGTGCCTTCTGCCTAGAGCACCATTCCCACCCCAGACACCCTCCTTCACCTCCCCAATGCCCATTCCCTTGAAGTCTTGGCCCAAATGGCACTTCCTCAGGGAGGCCTGCCCTGACATCCCACTGAAAAGCCGTCATCAGCCACGGTGTTCTAGTCCCATGTCTTGTTTGTTTCCTTACATCATTCATCACTATGTGTAATTATATATTGGCTTGCGTGTGTGTTTGTTTAATGTCTGTTTTCCCCACTAGAATATAAGCTGCCTGAGGGCAGAGGTGTATGTTTTCTTCACGACTGTGCCTCTTATCCTTGGTACAGGGCCTCATCAGTGTTTGTCAAATGAGTGCACATTTCTGAGCGCTTGTTCTTTACCAGGGCTTTGCACTCAGTACTGGACATTCAAAGTTTACTAATTGAAAGTTGGAAATTGATTATTACCTAAAAAGAAACCAGAGGGATGTGCACCTTCCTGGTAATATGACCCAGTGAGGAAGAGCTAACTGTACCCAAGAGGAAGTCTGGAAGGATGAGGGGCATTTCACCAGCAAGGAAGAAGGGAAAGGGCATTCCAGTGGAGCATACAGCTCGAGCAAAGGCCTAGAACCTTTAATGTTCACAGCCTGTTTGGAGAAAGTGTGTGGACCCTGTGAAACCAGGACACGGGTGTGTTGTGAGACTGGTCAAGGTGAGCTGGGCCCTACTAGGATGGATGGGTCAAGGAGTTTGAAGATTTTTGTTGTTTTCTATTTCTTTGTATCCCTACCCTTCCTCTTATCCTGGACATATGGTCGAAGTTCAATGAAAAATACTAGACATAAACTGGTAATACTGGATGTTAGCTCTGTTTTATAGAGGGGAAACCAATGGTCCCAGATTCAGAAATGACTTGCCTTGCACTTTCTTATTCTTTTCTGTCATATTTATTGGAAGTTCCTTGTATTACTTAGAGGAAGCTAAGCTGCTATGACAAAGAAACTCTCTCCTGTCCCCCCCGCCCCAAAACCCAGTACCATAAAGAACGAAGAAATTTCTTTCTCTTTTTTTTGGTAAAGCTTTGGGCGGGGGGTAGATCACTGTACTCAGTTGTTTGGAGACTCAGATTCCTTCTATCTTGTTTCCCCACCATTCCCTAGGGTTGCATACATTTTCATGGGTGAGGCTGGGTGTCAGCCATGTCCTGGTTGATGCTGGGGGGGCGGGTGCAGGCAGAGGAGATCAAGGAGGAGGTGGGCCTATTGTCTTAAAGGCTCTGCCTCAGATGAAGCACACATCACTTTGGCTGATATCCCATGGCAAGAACTTGACCTTACTGCAAAAAGGGCCAAGAAGGGTATTCTAGCTGGGTGACAAGGTGCCCACCTATGATTCTACTGCTCTGAAGGAAGCAAGAATGGAATCTAGTGGAAAGCTAGCAGAAGGACCTGCTGCAGGAAACTCCAGTTCACCGGGAGCAGGCGGCTGGAGGCTTGGCTGGTGAGTGACCCCAGGTCCCTCGTGCTTTCATCATTCAGGGAGTGGAGACACGAGCTCTGGCCCTGTCCCTGGCTGCCAGGAAGAGGCCGCTGGGGTTCCCCTGACCTCAGTCTGCTCCTTTTTCTGAACGATGCTATCAGTGGTCGGGCCTCTCCTCAGCCCCTCTCCTGCCTGACCACTCATCCCTGGCTGGTGATGACTCTGGGCCAGACCTGGACCTTGGCCCTACTACTCCCTGAAGAGCCGCGAGCAGCAAGTAAGCATAGGGGTCCATATTCTAAGGGCTCACTGGTACTATGTAACAGGAGAAACTTTTAAGCACTTGAGAAGCACCTTTTAAGATATAGGACTGAGCCATTCATTTCAAATTATTATTATCCAGTGACCAACATAGACCCCTGGACTGAATGTTCGTGTCCCCCTGCAAATTCATAGATTGAATCGTAATGCCCATTCTGATGGCATCAGGAGGTGGGTCTTTAGGGATTAGTGCCCTTATAAATGAGACGCAGAAGAGATCCCTTGCCCCCTCCCCGCTATGAGTTTAAAGCTAGAAGGCACCATCTCTGAACCGGGATGCGGGCCCTCACCAGAGGCTGAATCTGCCAGCATCTTGAGCCTGGACCTCCCAGCCTCCAAAACTGTCAGAAATAAACTTCTGTTACTTGTAAGCCACCCAGTCTGTGGTGTTCTATAATAGCAGCCCAAAGGGGCTGAGATAGCCCCCAAAGACTCTCCTTGCCAATACTGCAGTAGCCCAACAGGGGTCACTGTTTGTACCTGAAAGTAATACAACTGCATTTAAAAGTTCTGTAATATAAATCCAAATTGGACTTTTATTACAAATAGTATAACTCTTCATTAATATTAAAAATTAATAATAGCGAATATTTATTGAGCGCTCACTGCATCAGGCACCATTTAGCACCTTATACCATAGGGCGATCTCTCACTTCATCCTTACCACTCCCAAGGGGAATACTGTGATTGGCCCTGTTTTCAGATGAGGAGGCTGAGGTTTAGGGAGGAGGTGACTTGGTCAAGGCCATGCAGTTAACACAGAGTAAAGCTAAAGTTCGACACAGAGTAAAGCAGTTAACACAGAGTAAAGCTAAAGTCTGCCCCACTCCAGAAGCTTAGCTCCTAAGAAGCCGCTATCCTGAGCATCGTGGGAATGACTTTCCCTGAATATCTACAAGGTGCTACCTGGCTCCTTGGCCCTCGAAGCCACCCTCCACCCCAGTTTGTCTCTATCCCCTTTTCCGTTGAAGAGGTGGAGGTACAGGGGGTCAAGTACGCACAATAGGGCGTCCTTCTTGTTGGCCTTCCGTTCCTGCAGAGAACGCGGGCTTCCCTGCCTTGGAGGATGCCTCTCCCATGTGGGTGGTCAGCTTTCTCAGAGGCTTGGAGTGCTCCACATCGCTAAGAAGCCAGCAAGCCCTGCCACCCCACGGAGATGCCAGCAAATGCTTCTCCCTTCCAGCCCCTCCGCATGTCCACTGCCACCTACCTTGTCACTCTGCCGTCCTCTTGCGGGTCCAGGGCCGAAGACTTCTTCCTCGTCCCCCCCTTTCACTCCCCTCCTTGCTCTTCCTCTTCCAGTGGCCCCTGATCTTTCTAAAATGTCAGCAAACCTGCTAATGTCACCTTCTGCCTAGAAACCTTTCATGTTCCCATTCCCTGCAGAGCAAAGCTGCTACCTGGCACCCGAGGCTCTGCACGACCTGGCTTTGCCTCCTTTCCAGGCTTCTGCATGTCACCTCCTCTGCCACCCCCTTCCCCTACCCAGGGGGTGCTCCCCCCAGCTGCAAATATAAAGAGAGGGGGCAGAGGGAGGGCCTGTGGGCAAATAAACTTGGAGGATTCTGTATTCGCTACGCCTTCCTGGAAATGAGCCCAATCTTCCGCATATGTATCTGACCAGGGAGGATCTTAACATCCTGCAGATCAGCCCCTTTGAACATATGCTCCTGTAGCCAGATGGGCCCTCCCTACCCTGTACTTGCCTACCTCCCTGTTCTCCCTCCCCTAATTCCCAGCCCCTGCCCAAACACCCTCTCTCACCCCCTCTCCCTAGTGAAACTTTTCAAGGCCCATCTCAAAAGCCACACTCCCCATGAAATTGTCCTGATTTTACCCCCGCTGAAGGGCTTTTCTCAACCTCAGCACTCGACTTGGGCTTCTCCCTGACCTTGAACTGTAAAGCCAGCCAGGCTGTGTGGTCACATGTGGTCTGTTCTTGTCTCTTCCTTGAACCATGTGTTTCTTTCTTTCTTTCTTTCTTTCTTTTTAATTGGAGTATAGTTGATTTACAATGTTGTGTTAGTTTCAGTGTACAGCAGAGTGACTCAGTTATATATATACACATATATGTGTATATAACTTTTTCCAATTCTTTCCCATTATAGGTTATTACAAGATACTGAATATAGTTCCTTGTGCTATATAGTAGGTCCTTGTTGCTTATCTATTTTATATACAGTAGTATGTATCCCAAGCTCCTAATTTATTGAACCATGAGTTTCTTTTTTTTTTTTTTTTTTAATTTGTATAGCAAACTTTTTTTTTTTAAATACATTTATTTATTTATTTTTGGCTGCGTTGGGTCTTCGTTGCTGCCTGCGGGCTTTCTCTAGTTGCAGCGAGCGGGGCTAC
>NW_006783088.1:4230036-4243867 GCF_000442215.2 Lipotes vexillifer | reverse complement strand
CCTCTCCCGCCGCAGAGCACAGGCTCCGGACGCGCAGGCCCAGCGGCCATGGCTCACGGGCCCAGACGCTCGGCGGAATGTGGGATCCTCCCAGACCGGGGCACGAACCTGTGTCCCCTGCATCGGCAGACGGACTCTCAACCACTGCACCATCAGGGGAGCCCTCGAACCATGAGTTTCTTAAGTCAAGGGTCTGAATCTTAGTCCCCTTTCCATTTCTCATACAGGGCCTGGCACGTCACTGGTGCTCAACAAACATTCCTTGAAGCAGAAGTGAAAAAGGAGATGCAACCTGTGAAGGGATAAGACCGTGCCTTCCTCAGCCCAGTCCCAGCCCTGGTTCCCATGGCAACCACCTCCTTAGGCTCAGGATGGCCTGACCTGACTCTCTGAGCATGATGGACAGACCAAGAGGTTTCCCTGGCAGCTCAGGAGCAGGAAATGGGGACTCCATCTGTTACCATGACAGGCTCTGCATGTCCAATCGGGTGTCCCTTGGAGAAATACATCATCTGTCATCTGCAGAGTGACAGTAATGAAGGACCCAGGATAAGGCGTCCTAGCTTGTAGCAGGCTGCCTCCATCCTTTCCTGAGCTAGGAGGTGGCTGCATTTTTGTGAAGGACCAGAAGGATTGTGTTATGGGGGTCACCACAGGCATGTGCTAGACCCAGATCCCAAGCCCTGGGCTTTGTGGGGCCAGAGGGCAGTGGGAATGAGAGAAGTGGGCATGGCAGAGTTCCTGGTCAGCCGGGAGAGCCCTGCCCTGCCTGGAGGGGGCGCCGTGCTCAGCACCAGCCAGTGTAGCCCTGTGGGAACAGGCACCCGAGAGAGCCAGAGCTTCCAATTTGTATGTGAATCTCCTGATTTTGAAAAATTGGTTCCAAAATTTTTAACATAGGTGAGAGCCATGTATCAGTCATGGGTGAAATAAACAGCGTTGAATGTCAGGGTCACACATTCGAGTTTCATTCTTACCAGCATGTCAGAGTTGGGTGCATGTTGCTCGGGCTGGGAGTGATGCTAGGGGTATAGCAGCCATACGTTAGAGCCACGTCGTGAGTGCCACCACGTCACATGAATGTCTCAGGGTCAGATGTCAGCTCACATGGAGGTGCAAGGAGCATGCCCCTTGGGCCTGCCTGGAGCCAGCCGCTCGTCTTGGCTCTCTGCACCCCTCACAGATGGTACCCTCTCCCTCTCGAGCCTGTCCAGGTGGAGCTGTGGAAGCTCCCACTCTGTCCCTCCAGCCCATGGGGTTGGGGGCCCAAAGCACATCCTGCGTCCTAGCCCAGGGTATGAAGGCGTACAGCTCTCAGCCGGGGACTGTAGCACAGACTCACCAGGCAGAGCCCTCCCACACTCAGCCGCCCCGCCTGCCACGGCCACTCATGACCGCGGTCCCGCTCCCTGAAGAAGATGCCCGACACAGCCTGCTCCTCCAGCCGGCCAAGGAGGGGCCCAGACAGGCCCGCCGCTATTACAAATTATAGTTCATTGGACTGCAGGGGGTGCTGGGGAGGAGGCGGCTTGGGCTGCCCCTGGGCTGCCTCTGTCATTTGTGTCCTCCTTTCCCAGTGGTGGGCACCGCCCCAGCAGGCCTGGCTCAGCCTCTGCTTCTCGCAACCAGCCTGGGGGCTGAGTAGATTGGCTGATGTGTTCCCTCACCCTGACCACCTGCCCCCAGGTCCATGCTTGGAGACGAGAGAGAGAGCGAGAGAGAGAGAGAGAGAGAGAGAGAGAGAGAGAGAGAAAGACAGAGCTCGGGGCCATGGAAAGTAGAGGGGGTCAGCTCTGGCTCTGCCACTTACTAACTGTGTGATCCTGAGCAAATTGCTCAACCTCTCTGTGCCTCAGTTTACTTCTGTGTAAAATAAGGACGAAGGTGTTATGACAGTGAAAAGAGCGCCTCTGTGACCACACGTAGCACAGCACAGGCACGTAATAGGCTCAATAAACATTCTCTTCTGTCTGTCCTGGCTGCCCACAAGCCCGCATTCCAGGGAGGGGAGGACAGAGCGGGAGAAAGCGGGAAGGACTCTGCTTCCCTCTCTCTGTCAGTTCTTCCCTCCTCCCCCCTCTGCTTTCCTCAGAGCAACAGAACCTGTCCATGTCTCAGGATGGACATGGGCACAATGAACTGCATTCCCGCGCGGCCTGACAGGTGAGCTCTGGAGGACAGGTCTCTTGACACAAGTCTCCACAGCATTTTCCTGCCTTCCCCATCCTCCCTCCATCTTCCCCACCCTTGGGCTCATCCTCACCTGACTGCCTTTACTCTGAACGTGCCACGGGCTGGGTTTCCATCAGCTACAGGACGAAGCGCTACTAGAAAAGGCCCAGGCCGAGGAGCTGGCCCTGCTCCTCCCAGCTGCGTGCATTGGACACAGTCCGTGGCCTGTCTGAGCCTCCCTGACCTTTAAGATGAGAAGAATACCCCTCACGGGGCAGTTAGGAGGAATGATGAAATGACATTCCTAACGCCCCTAGTTCTGGCGCCTTCTTTCCTTGTCCTTCTGTCCTTGTGCTACACCGCCCAGAAATGCCCCGTTTCACTCCATGCAAAGGCAGAGGGATCCCGCTTGTTGTCAGGCTGCAGCTTCAGCGCCTCCTGACTTCCCTGGGGCATCGTGGCCTGTCACCGGCTGCTTCCTGCTGCAGGGTGGTGGCCACACTAGTTGTCCAGCCTTGGCTGGAGCCAGTGCCTGGCCCTTCTCAGTTTCCCTGCCCTTCTCAGCCCTCCAACCCCTGTCACCAGACCTGGAAAATGACATGCTTTGCATTGATTTTCTCAGCCACCCCCATTCCCTCCCTGCCCCGCTGCGTGGCAGAGGAAGAGCCCAGAGGTGAAAGCCGTCCTCCCTTCTCATACATCCGGCCCTTTGGGGTGTTTGGTCTCTGGTTTAACAAGTTCAGCCATTTTTCTTCAGAGAGTAAGAGATTCAGAGAAAGAGGGGTGGAGACAAAGAATGACAGAGGCAATGAGATCAAATGAGCCAGAGACTCAAAGGAAGCTAGAAAAAGGAAGACAAAGCAAAGGGGGGCAGGCGGAGAGAGAGGCAAGTCAGAACAGGCAGCACCTCTCTTAGCAGCCACCCCTGGCCTCCCCTGGCCTCTGCCCCCGCCAGCCCTGCCTCCACAGCCCCAGCTGACCCGCAGCCCTGCAGCCACCATATCAACTGTGAGTGATGGCACCCTCCCGGTGGAGGTGACAGCCCCTCACTCAGCGTGACAGGGCAAAGGCCTAAAACTCAGGAGCTGGGATGAGTAGCCTGGTGGTGCTGGCGGGCGACTGACGGGCTGCCCGTGGGGAGCCGAGGCCCTGCCCTCCTCGCTCCTGGGTCTGAGAAGCCTTTCGGGGCACCCAGGAGCCAGCCTCAGAGTCCTGGCTGAACATTAACTCCGCATCTATTTCCTGCTCTGCCTTCCCTTCCCCCTCCCTCTCCCCTCCTTTGTCTCCCTGTCTTCGATTTCCTATTTGAGAACAGTTCCAGCCTGTGCCACCACTGAATTCCTGGCCTCTGTAATGAGCGCAGGCTGTTTTGAGCCTGTGAGTCAGAGACCAGTGCTGGTTTTTATGAAAGGCAGAAGGAAAATAATCTGATTTTATAAACGCAAAGCACCGTGGTCTAAGCCAAATGTTCCACGGGACAGCTAACTGAACTGCCTGAGATGGTATTTTACAGCACCGCATATACACATGAGAGCCTCCACCCCCTTCCCCGCCTCTGGTGGGAGTGTCAAAGCTGCGTGGGTGGGTTGGTTGGTTGGTTTTTTTCCTGGCAAAATGTTTCTAGGTCACTTCCATCCTCCCCCACGGGGAGCTCCCATGCAGGAAACGCTATGGATTCCATTCTAGTCCCTCAGCCTCCATAATTAACGGGATCACTGGAAAGCCACCAAGAGGATGCTGGGGGCGAGGGGCCTTATCTCTCTGCTCTTCGGATGGAGAAGCTTCTAGCAGGGTGAGAAGCTGAGCCCAGCCAGGCCCTGGGGCTACTTCTGTTGCCGACACTGATACCAGCTCCCTGTGTGCCCACCTGGGGCTGGCAGTCCTAGGGCCTCTTTCTCTCCCTACCCCACCACCCTCTGGAGCTGTCTCTTCCTATAATTCTCTTCTTGTCGAGTCTATTAGCCTTCTCCAGCAGGCTCTGCCAAGTTCAGATGCATCTCCTTGTCTAGGCTATATTAGAAGAGAAAGCTCTGGCGTGTTTTCCCCTCACCTGAGGAAAGAGACGCTTCTCTTTTTCAAGACACTCGTAGCCTTTGATGAAGCCCAAGAAAGGCTAAAATGATAATGAAATGCTGTCGTTTGGAGATGAGATTGGCCAAGAGCGCTTCCAGCTGCCTCGTGAAAACAGCTTGGCTTTCCAGCAGAGAGGCAGCCAGGCACAGGGGCCTGCCCTGTATGCCTTTTGCTGGCCTGTTTGCAGCTGGACTCCTGCCTGCCCATTGCAGTAGCCCACCCATGCAGTAGGCTCCCGACTGGTCTCCCTACTGCCTGTTCTCCTTTCCTCCCCCAGTTTGATTCTTCTGGCTCTGATCACATCCCTTTCCTCCTCCTAGGCCTTCAGTGGCTCCTAAATTCCCGGTTCAAATACCCTCACCCCTCCTTCACAAAGCCCTCCTCACACCTTCCAGGTAGGATGGACTACACCGTCTGTCTGACCATATATGACTATGTCTATAGTCCAGTAAAAAAAACCCTTCACTCTTTCTGCCTGGGATTATCATTATCTATATACTTGATAGAAGAGAGATAAAACAGCCCCTGTGAATAAAGGCCCACCATGTGCCAGGTACAGATGGGACGCTACCTTGGAGGCATATGGATCTGGGTTCAAACCCTTGCTCTGCCAATTACCAGCTCAATACCCAAGGGCAAGTTCATTCACCTCTTTGAACCTGCTTCCCCATCTGTAAAATGGGACTAATTTTACAGATTAGTCCTCGTAGAACTGCTATGGAGGTTAAAGAAGGTATAACTAATGTTCTGGACACATCATGACTGCTGGATAAACAGTGTCCACACTGCTTTGCTTTTTATTTCTTATAATGAAAAAGGTATTATTAGTCTGATTTTATGGATGATGAAGTGTTTCTCAATCATGGCTGTGTTTCAAAAACACCTGGGGAACTTTTTAAACTACAGATGCTGGAGACCCACCCCCCCAGACTCTTCCTGGGGTTTAGCCCCAGTGTGTTTGGTCAAAGGCCGCCTGTCTGGACAGGACGGGAACTGCTGCCCAAGGTGCTGAAGAAGCAGATGCCCAGGCAGGACCTGGTTGCCTTGGGGGAAGAGCCCAGGAGAGGAGCGTCTTCAGCGGTGGGGAGGACTGTGGGCGGGGCCTGGAGCCTGGGCTTTGGAGTGAGCCCAGGTCAGTCCCTCACTGTCCAAACCATTGATCCACGGGGATGGAGTAGGAGGGGTCAGGCACCATCTTGCTGTCGTCCCTGGGCACACCCAGCACAACGGGCGTCTCGGGTCTGAGAGGGTGGGTTGGCCTCAGGGAAAGCCAGGCTATCTCACTTGCCCAGAAATAGGCTGGCGACCACAGCGTCAGTCTTCTAGTCAAGGAGGGGAACTCAGGAGAAGCAGGAGCTAATTGAGGTTGTCAGGAACAAAGGCTCACTCTCTACCATCAAGAACAGAAAGGAGAAACACCCCAGGGGTAATTAACTTCTTGCAAGATGGCTGGTGCCATGGGTCTTACAGCTGCCCGGGGTCTCACTCCATCTTCTAAGAGGAGATTATTGTGGTCAAGAGAAAAACACCCTCAAGCAGAACAGCCTCTTCCTTTCACCAGTCACATGCTTGTTCACCTGTTCAATCATGAATAAACATGAATCAAGCGCCAGGTTCTGTGCTTGGGACTGGAAACATACATAGCGGTGATCAAAGGAGAGGGTTTCCTGCCCTCGTGGATCTCAAAATCACTCTTTCATTCACTTATTCTTCCAACCAGCACATAGAAAACAACTCTCAAGCGGGCCCTTGATGCTACCCTGCGATCGAGTTATTTATTTCCCCATCACGTTCCCCTATCCCGTCTCCTAGACCCGCCATCTCCTCTTGCCTCAGACCCCCAGCACTTCCTCCTCCATCCCCATCCTCAGCAGAAGGTCTTACTTTAGTTCCCTTAGAAAATAAAAGCGATCGAAAAAGAGACTTTCCACAAGCTCCTGCCTCCCATGTACCCACTTTCCAGCACGTGAGCCCGAGGCCTCTGCCTCCCCCTCTCCCCCCATTACCAGCACGGACTGTCCCTGAGTCTAAGGCCACCCCTCTCTGTGCCCCGGATCCCACCCACTCTGGCTCCCTGGAGCACGTCGTTCAGAGATTTTCTGTTTTATCCTCTGTCGCCAATTTCCGCTCTCTGCTGGATCACTGCCACCAGCATACAAACACGCTGTTATTTCTCTCTTCCTAAAAAATTATAAAACATCTCTGGACCTCACTCCTTTCTCTGGTACTATTCCATTTCCCTCTTCCCCTTTTCATCAGAACACTATGAAGGCTGTCTCTGTGGGCTCCCTCCAGTTTCGTTCCTGCACTCCCTTTAAACCCACTCCAATCAGCTTCCACCCCACCACTCCAGTGGAACTGCTCTCAGCAAAGACCCCAAAGACCTCTAAGACCCCAAGAGCCACTCCTCTGCACTCATCTCCCTTGACCCGGCAGCAGCGTTTGACATAATCGATCACCACCTCCTCCTGAAATCGCTCTTCATTTGGTTTCCAAGGTGCCACACTTCCCGGGGCTTTCTTCCCACCTCACTGGTCACGCCTTCCCGCCTCCTTTGTTGGTTCCCCTCTTCAGTCTCTTCATGCTGGGGTGACTTTAAACTGTGTCTCTTGGCTGACCACGCCCACCTTTCTAGTTCCAGGCCAGACCTTGTCCCAAACCCCAGCCTCAAATATCTGACTCCCCAACCAGCATCTCTTCTTGATTGACACCTCACACTCGCTACGTCCACAACTCAGGTCCTAATCATTCCCACAATTCTGCTCCAACCGCAGACCTTCTCCAGCTCAGTTAGTGGCAGCTCCGTCCTTGAGTGGCTCAGACCAAAACACCTTGCTGTTATCTGGACTCCTCTCTTTTTTTGCACATTTCACATCCGTCAGGAAATCCTGTTGACCTTACCTCTAAAAGGTACCCGGAACCCCACCAACCCTCCCCACCCCCGCTCCTGCCACCCCGGTCCAAGTCAGCATCTCTCGCCTAGATTTTTATAGTTGCCTCCTCACTGTTCTCCACACCAGTTATATCAACCTCGACCCCAAACCCTGCAGTGGCCCCATCTCACTTGGAGTAACCACGCTCCACAGACCCTCCCTGGTGCTGGTCCCGCGACTGCTTGGACTTCCTCCCTCCTTCTCTGTGCTTGATTCTTTCCAGGTCTATTCTCTCCCTGGGGCTTTTTAAACTTGCTGTTCTTTCTCCCTGGAACACCTTCCATGCAGATGGCTTTTTCTGTCACCACCTTCACATCATCGCTTCAAATGTTACCATCCATCTAGATGGATGCCCTAAGCATCCATTTAGACCTGCAATGCCCTGCCCCACGTATTCTGTCTTCTTTCTCTCTTCTCCCCGCTCTTTGGCATATAGCACTTCTGGCCACATCTCACGTGCTATATATTCACTTGTTCTTCATTTCCCTCCACGAGAATGTGGGTCTGCGTAATGTGTTGAATTTTGTCTCCCCAAAAGATATGTCCAAGTCCTGACCCCTATAGCTGGGATTTGACCTTATCTGGAAACACTCTTTACAGATATAATTAAGTTAAGGGTCTCAAGACGAAATCATTCTGGAATTAGGGTGGACCCTAGATCCAACGGTTGATGCCATATCTGAGAAAAGGGAGAGAGATTTGAGGCACGGAGACACCGGAAAGAAGCCCACATGAAAATGGAGGCAGAGAGGAGGTGATGCTGGGAAAAATCAGGAGATTCCAGGAGCCACCGGAAGCTGGAAGAGACAAGGAAGGTTCTCCCCTAGAGCCTGCAGGGGGAGCAAGACCCTGCCAACACCTTGATTTCAGAGTGCTGGCCTCCAGAACTACGAGACAATAAATGTCCCTTGTCTTAAGCTGCCAAGCTTGTGGTAATTGATTGTATCAGTCCTAGGAACCTTAGGCGGGATCTCGGTTCCGTTTCCCGCTGCATCCCCAGTTTTAGCACAATGCCAGGCAGAGCAGGCCCTCATCGCTCACGTGTTGAGTGGCTGAACGAACGTCCATTCACCCAGCAGGGTGACGGCACTCTAAGGGAGACAAAGAAGGACTGGCACGGTGAGGCCCCTCCCTCAGCTTGGGAAGGAGCACAGAGCCAAGACTCCTGGAGACCCAGGTTCAAGTCCCGGCCCTGTGACTGAGCAGCTGGAACCTGCCCCCTGCCCCCCTTTTCCTCCTTTGCAAGATGAAGGGAAAAACTCTGTATCCCAGTGTGGGTGTGAGAATTAGATGGCACGTAATAGATGCTGCATGAATGTTAGCCTCCTTCCTCCACCCCTCAGGGTCCTCCTCATCTCTGAAACAGAGGAAACACCCATGCTTGTCTGCCTTGGGGAACCGTTCTTATGGTTTTTCATCAAATGCTATTTAATGATATGGGAAATATCCGTGCTGTATTGTTAAGTGGGAAGAAAGCTGGTTACAAAATCGCCTGTGCATTAGCTGTGCTTGTAAGAAGCAGGCATGAAAGTACAGCCCATTACCGGAAAGAAAGAGCCCAGAGTCCAGAATCCAAATTGTTCTTTGCTTTTTCCATTGACTTTTATCTCGGCGCATACAGAGTCCACCTGGCGTGGGCATCGGGGAGCCCTCCTGCCTGCCTTTTCTCCCTCCTCCTCATTTCCCATCGTCCCTTCAGTCTTCCCAGCTCTTTTATTTCCTTCTGTAATGATTTAAATTTCTCCATAAAAGTCAGGCCCATCTTTTGCTAGATTTATCCCCAGGTATCTTTCAGGTTGGCTTGCTATTTTCAAAGGAGTCTTTATTTTTTTTTTTTTCTATTACAGCTCCGTTTGTTTGTTTGTTTGTTTTTTAGTGGAGGCTTCTTTGGGTCACACCTTATATGTTAAGTCCATCTTGGAGCAATCTCTGACTCCCCCCGCAATGCCTCCCAGCACCATGAATGTCTCCTTCACAACTCTCACAGTTTTCACTTGGGGTCATTTAATTTCTTTTTTGTGCACATTTTATTAATGCAATTTGTTTGTTCATGGCTGTCTTTTCTTCAGGACTGTGCAGTTTAAGAGATCAGGGATGGGGTCTGTCTTAATCACAACGGTTACCCCAGGATTTAGCATGGTGCCTAGCACATGGTGGGTGTGCGTGTGTATGGAAGGGGCCACATGCATGTGCATGTGGATGGAAGGATGGATGGGTGGGTGGATGGATGGATAATCCAGGCTCTGCTGCTCCTGACTATAGGAACTTGGTTTGGTCACCTCACTACTCTGTGCTTCTCCAGTGACGAAGGACATAGCTTCCGGATTCCCTCGCATTGCTAAAACCCTGTGATTCAGTGAGAAGAGGGCTGAAAAGGGCCAGGAGCAATTTAACTTCCACAAAGCAGGCTCCGAGCAGAAACTGAGGGAGCGTTTCCTAGTTTCTGGCTGGCAGTTATGCTAAAAGGATGTGTCATGACATTGATTGACTGACTTCAGATGCCCCACACCCTCAGCAAGGTTACAGCACTCTGCCGGGAATGGGGACCCCTGGCCAAAACCCAGCTAAGGTTTAACACTCCACAACACCTGAACAGATATTCTGCAGGATGAGTTCCATGAAGAGATAATGGCAATTGCATCATGCTAAGCCTGGTCTTCAGCTGAAGCATCTTCTCTTCTTTTCTATTTGGGGCTCTACCCTCTACCCTCCAAGTCCCCCACACTATTAGAGCTTTGAATTGGTTATTGGAAGTGAATGGAAATACAATTGATATCTAGATATTGAACTTGTACTGGGCAACCGTAGCGAACTCTCTTACTCATTCTAGAAGACTGTGTTTTCTTTGGGATTTTCTATATAGAAATGTAAAGACGGTTACGTTTCCTTCTTTCCAATTCATATGCAATTTGCTTATGTTTTCT
Source organism: Lipotes vexillifer (assembly GCF_000442215.2). NCBI lineage: Eukaryota > Metazoa > Chordata > Mammalia > Artiodactyla > Lipotidae > Lipotes > Lipotes vexillifer. Next base: position 4,233,765 of record NW_006783088.1, on the reverse strand, counting down.
TTCTGATTGCACTGATTAGGGTCTCTAGTTCAATGTTGAACAGAATCAGTGACAGAGGGCATCTGTATCTTGTTCCTGACTTCAGTGGAGCTATGCCTAAAGCTTTATCATTGAATACAATGTTTGCTTACTTTTTTTTTAATGTAGGTACACTTGATCAGATTAGGAAAATTCCCTTCTTTCCCTTCTTTTTTTTTTAAATCATGAATATGTGTTGAATTTTATTAAGTGCATTTTCTGCATCTTTTGAGATGATCCTCTGATTTTTCTCCTTTAATCTGTTAGTATGGTGTACTATATAATAAATTTTTTTTTGGATATTGACCTAACCTTGAATTCCTCAGTTACACATTACTTGATCACGATGTGTTTTTTTGTTTGTTTGTTTGTTTTTTTGCGGTACGCAGGCCTCTCACTGTTGTGGCCTCTCCCGTTGCAGAGCACAGGCTCCGGACGCGCAGGCTCAGCGGCCATGGCTCACGGGGCCCAGCCGCTCCGCGGCACGTGGGATCCTCCCGGACCGGGAGCAATTTAACTTCCACAAAGCAGGCTCCGAGCAGAAACTGAGGGAGCGTTTCCTAGTTTCTGGCTGGCAGTTATGCTAAAAGGATGTGTCATGACATTGATTGACTGACTTCAGATGCCCCACACCCTCAGCAAGGTTACAGCACTCTGCCGGGAATGGGGACCCCTGGCCAAAACCCAGCTAAGGTTTAACACTCCACAACACCTGAACAGATATTCTGCAGGATGAGTTCCATGAAGAGATAATGGCAATTGCATCATGCTAAGCCTGGTCTTCAGCTGAAGCATCTTCTCTTCTTTTCTATTTGGGGCTCTACCCTCTACCCTCCAAGTCCCCCACACTATTAGAGCTTTGAATTGGTTATTGGAAGTGAATGGAAATACAATTGATATCTAGATATTGAACTTGTACTGGGCAACCGTAGCGAACTCTCTTACTCATTCTAGAAGACTGTGTTTTCTTTGGGATTTTCTATATAGAAATGTAAAGACGGTTACGTTTCCTTCTTTCCAATTCATATGCAATTTGCTTATGTTTTCTTTCTGATTGCACTGATTAGGGTCTCTAGTTCAATGTTGAACAGAATCAGTGACAGAGGGCATCTGTATCTTGTTCCTGACTTCAGTGGAGCTATGCCTAAAGCTTTATCATTGAATACAATGTTTGCTTACTTTTTTTTTAATGTAGGTACACTTGATCAGATTAGGAAAATTCCCTTCTTTCCCTTCTTTTTTTTTTAAATCATGAATATGTGTTGAATTTTATTAAGTGCATTTTCTGCATCTTTTGAGATGATCCTCTGATTTTTCTCCTTTAATCTGTTAGTATGGTGTACTATATAATAAATTTTTTTTTGGATATTGACCTAACCTTGAATTCCTCAGTTACACATTACTTGATCACGATGTGTTTTTTTGTTTGTTTGTTTGTTTTTTTGCGGTACGCAGGCCTCTCACTGTTGTGGCCTCTCCCGTTGCAGAGCACAGGCTCCGGACGCGCAGGCTCAGCGGCCATGGCTCACGGGGCCCAGCCGCTCCGCGGCACGTGGGATCCTCCCGGACCGGGGCACGAACCCGCGTCCCCTGCATCGGCAGGCGGACTCTCAACCACTGCGCCACGAGGGAAGCCCGATCATGATGTATTTTTTAAAATGTATTGCTGAATCCCATTAGCTAATATTTCATTTCGAATTTTCCTGCTTAAGTTCATAAGTGAGACGGGTCTATAACTTCCTTTTTTGTATTGGGGCTATCTTGAGGATCTGGTGACGTGGTGCTTTGAACATCATGTAGCACTCCAAATTTTTAGTTTTTTAATAATTACCTCAAAGAGTCTCTAGTCTTGCTCAGGGAGGAGGCTCCGCCTGGCCAGAAGGTGTATTAGACTGTATACGTGAGACAATGTGAGAGGCGCCTGGCTGGCACAGTGCCTGGAATTCAACAGTTCAGGATTCACCCATGATTTCTGAGGGTCTTTGGTCCTCAAGAGTCCCACTAGGGCCTGAGAAACCCTGAGAGTAGGTCACAGCAGAAGCTAATTTCAGGATTAGCCGCCAACCCGTGAGACAGGGCAGAGAAGAGGTGATTCACCCACTTTACCAGTACAAGGACCACTTCCACTGGGGAGATAACACATCAGAGGGTGGTATCCTTGGCAACTAAAGGGGATATATGTTCCTGTCCATCACCATCATGTGGAGTAGGTTTAGGGGGTGATGGTTGAACTCTTTGATAAACAGAAGGTCTTCCGGCCAAGCTGTTCTAACATAAAATCGATAAGAAATAGGATTTTATCCCTAGAAGGCAGTTTTTGTTCTTTTTGTCTAGAATTGTGGCACAGTTCCAGCTTTTGTCCCCAAGCGGCAGTTCGTATGCAGCCTGGAAATGGGGTGACACCTTCTTCTGAGGACTACAAGAGGGCTGGGGTTGTAGAACGAGCTGGGCATTGGAGTAGGAGACCCAGGTTCAAACCCTCACTGTTCCACTTAATGTCTGTGACTTTGAGTCCTTGACTCTGTGGGTAAAACAGCGATAATTACAGTCTACCTTCTAGGGTTGTCATAAGGATTAAATATGATAAGAAGGGCCGAGAGTCTGGTGCATAGTAGATGCTCAGTCAATTCCCTCAATTGCCTGGGAGTCTGAGGGCAATTACATGACCTAAAAGTAATACGGAGTGATAGAGGCAAAGCTGTATCCTGCTCCCTCGGGTTCAAATTTGGACTTCCAGCACATTCAGACCAGGCTCATGGGGTGTCTGCATTCAGGAAGAGAATCAGTCTGAGCTGAGGAGGGCATGGCTCCATGAGTTTTCAGCTAATCAGCACCAGGAGGACCCTCAGAGAAAGACAGCTTGGATTTGTGAATTATCAAGAACCATACCAGGATCTGGCCTGTGTACTTGGGAACGAGGAATCCAATAGGACTTCCCAGTGGGAACAATGAAACTTGGATAAGTGGAGAGAGTTAAGTAGACAGCAGTCGCTGATACCTTCGGGGTGAGTTCAGAGGGGGACTTCCCATGCAACAGCTCCATCCACTACCCTTGGCACAGAGATCCATTCCTTTATCCATCCCGCTTTCCATTCTCTCCCTCCCTCACCATCCATCCATTCATCCATCACCCATCTATACATGCATTAACTCATCCATCTACCCATTCTCCTATCAAATCATCCATCCATCTATCCATCCACCCAGCCATCTGCACATTCATCCATCCTTCCATGCATCCGTTCACTTCTCATCTTATTAATAGTAATAATGGTAATAGTGAAAATTATAGTGGCTAATGGTTATTCAGTCCTTTTCTGTGCCAGTTAGTGTTTTAAGTTTTTCATAGGGATAATTTAGTCCTCACAGCAAGCTTAAGAGGTCTCTTCTTATTCCCACTTTACAGATAAGAAAACTGAGGCCCAAAGAGAATGATTCATTTGCTCATGGCCCCACAGCCAGGCTATACCAGGGCTAACATTCAACCCAAGAGGTCTGGCTTCAGAACCCACACACCTAAACACTGCACTTTTAAATGGCCTTAAATACTTACCCACATACTATCCATCCAACCCCCCATTAGTGTTTTTACCCATCCTTCCATCCACCACCCACCTACCCTCCCACTCTATCCACACAACCCAATGCATCCCCCTCCACTTATCCTCTAACCTCTCACCCATCTTCATTCCCAACCAGTTATCTCTTTCC
>NW_006783088.1:4227290-4230019 GCF_000442215.2 Lipotes vexillifer | reverse complement strand
CCCTACCTGTGCCATGTACCCACAAATCCATCCATCCACTTGCCCACTCACTTTTACACTACCTACCCATCCATCCATTCAACAACCATTTACTAAGCACCTTCTATGCTAAGTGCTGACGTTTAGAAGTGAATGACAGTCTCTGACATCAAATGGCTTACTCTCTTGTGAGGGGAAACTGGGAGACGAATCAGTGGGGTAACCCAATGGTGTAAGTACTAAAATCAAAGTGAGCCCGTGGTGCTATGGCTGAATGGGGGAAGGGCCCCAGAACTAGCCTGGGGAGGTCCAGGAAAAATCTTCCAGGCAGAAGGCGCCTCCTGTGTATAGGCAGAGACCCAGCTATTTAGTGGGACTGGGAGGGGGATGATCCCCTTCTCTCTGTTAGACTGGAGGGGAAGATACCTTCTAAGTCATGGGCAACCCCCTCTGAGTTTGTCAGTGGGGTTGGGAACAGGTCTAGTTAGGGACTGGCCGGGATGGGGGGTTGAGCCAGCATCAGAGCTGAGACTCAGGGCAGCTCTCTGAAAGAGAAATCCCAAGTCCAGGGTTCCTTTAAGACCCACTCACTGTTTGGCTTCCCCCAGAGTCATCCTGCATTTGCTATTCTGTGCACTTCCCACGTATTTGCAAGTTCTGATTGAACAAACACTGGCTGGGGCACAGTGAACCCAAATAATTGTGTGCCTGTCAATGGTACATGTTAATTGGAGAGTTGTAGAGTCTGCCGGATGGGTCACAAGGGAGAAGCCAATTACTTCATGTACCTATTTGAAAGTCTCCCGTTCCTGGAATCCTGACTGGCATTAGAACGCTCTGTATTGGTCCATGTTATTGATTTTCCTCCCGCCTCAGTTGATGGGCTCGTTAATTGACAATTACCTTTTTCCCTGTGTTGGGAGAATTGACAACAACGACCTGAAGTGTTCAAGTTTCATTTGAGCTGAGCTAAGCCTGTACCTGTTTAACCTATAACAAGTCCCAACAGGGAACTCTGGGGCACTGGGGTTTCCAGGGAGGAGCCATGGGTGTTGGGAATGAACTCGGGTCCTACTGGGTGCAGACTCGGGCTTGGAGCATGCCAGGGTCTCAGCCTCAAGGGCTGAAGGACGGAGGGGGGGAGCTGGGTGGGACTAGGTGGAGACTGGGGCTGATACACAAAAGCTCCCAGTGGGACCAGTTCACATTTGGCTCCAGTGGGCAGCAAAAGGAGGGAGTGACCATTTACCGAGCACCTACTATATTCCAGGCACTTAGTTCTTAACTGCACTCCACATTAATTGTTAATCCTACCGATACACGATGTATCCATATGTGTGCTTTATACATAAGAAAGTAAATTTTTTGCAACCTCCCGCAGTTCAATTGTTGCCCGCTTGGGGATGACATTGCCCCCACCGAGAATGTCTGGTGTAGAGAAACTAAGACGCATGGACTTGGTGGGGGTGGGGTCTCACTCCAGACGCCCTGGGTCTGGACAGTGGAGCTTGGTCAACAGTAAAGGTTGGGCCTCTGACTTGGGTTCAAGTTCCCATTCTTTTACTTACTGTTTGAGTTAACGTCTCTGTACCTCAGTCTCCTCATCTGTTAAATGGAGCTAGAAACAGGACTCACCTTACATTGGAGGGTAATGATAATTCAATGAGGTAATGCATACAAATGACTTCAGTAAATTGTAGTCATTACTTCCAGGAGCCACTGGCTGGTGGGACAGATGTTCCTGGCATGTCCCCTGATCTTCAGGGGCAGGGACCATGTCTTTTTGATCTCGGCGACTCTGGCCTTGGTCCTTCCTGCTTGTGTGAACCACCAGCTCTGGAGCAGGCCAGGCAGCAGGAAAAGGGTCAGGAGCGACAGGGGCTACCCACGAGCACCTGGGGGCCACGTGTTCCTCTGGGAACGCCATGTCCAGCCACCGAGAGGAAATTGCTGTTTTAGCCTCTGCAGATGTCTGAGCAACTTCAGAGACTTCCTTAGACTTCTTAAGTTGCCTTGCCAGATCATCTGCCCAGCTGACCCAAGGTGCCCAAGGAGTCTGAGGTGTTTTGCTTGGATGAGGGAAACCCCGTTACCCACTGCCTGAGGGTCAGGGCTCAATGGCTGGGTGTCGGCTGGTGCCATTTCTTCCTCTTAGCCCTGCCAGGAGCTCAGAGACACGGGCATGGGCTATAGGGAGCTGACCTGCCTGGAGGGCCATGCCTTGCAGCCCAAATCTTACAAAACCTTCCCCTGAGCTTTGTCCTGGGAGGTGGCTGCTTGGGTCTGGCCAACATCTAGGGGACTCTTGCCCACTTTTTAATGGCTAAAGATTTTAAATTCAAATTCAGTGAAGAGGCCCTGCCCCTACCCCACTCATGCGGGCCGCCTCCTCCACCGTGCAGCCTCCTCTCTAGACCCTTAAGTTTATTGTTACACCATCGTGCAGAAAATCACCTCATCACAAACCAATACAGTAGGCACAAGCCGCAGACCTGACTTGGTTCGGTGCACTGGTTTCCAATTATTTATAAGCTGTTTATCGCTTTCTTCAAATGAAATCTTATGTGGAAGCCCAATTGATATGTCAGAGGAAAAATATCTCTAATGTGTAACAGGAACAGAAATCAACCCATGTGTGAACATCGCATCTCCTCCCAGGAAAGCAGGAAAGCTTCCTGCTTTCTAGACACAGCCTTTCAAGGGCTCCGCTCTGTGTGAGCAAAATCACTGCAACCCAAAACTGCCCGCTC
>NW_006783088.1:4208130-4226844 GCF_000442215.2 Lipotes vexillifer | reverse complement strand
CGCTCTTCCTCCCGGCAACTCCCTTCCCCTCCCTTCCCCTCCCCCAGAACCCCTACGACCCCCAGGACACAATGGGAAAATTCCCAGTTGGTGGTGAGATGAGTTTAAATCCCAGCCCAGCACTCACTAGCTGGGTCACCAGGGACAAGTCACTTAGCCTCTCTGAGCTTCCAGTTAGTCATCTATTAGACAAGGAAAACAATCATATTCACCTACCTCTGTGTTGCCATGAAGACAGAAGGAATTTGTGAATGTCAAAACAAGCCCCAAGGGGCTGTCCTGGGAATTGGAACAACACCTTGTTGAGTTTTGTGTCCTCTTTCTTTTTTTAAGGTTATAGGTGGCAGCAGCAGACCCTCCATTAATCGGTGAGGAGGCCAAGCCCTGGAAAAAAACTGCTTCTGTTTGGCTTGGGAAAAAAAAAAAGACAAATGCTTTCCCTCCCTGCTCCGTGGAGCCGAGCCTGCTCTGTGCTCTGTTCTGAACATTGGGTTCCTGGGCCTAAAGCCGCTCTGAGTTTCCAATCTGTCCCTGTTCTGGTTTTGTCTGTGCTGCCTGTTTCCACACAGGGGTGGTTCCAGCCACTGGGGCTGTAGCTCGGAGGCCCCTAAGGAGCTTTGCTGGGGTTCAGAGCAGGACGGGAGCACCCGACCACCAGCTGCAGCAGTTTTGGGTTCTGCCCAGGTGTCCCCCTCCCTGGATGCCCTTCCAAGAAGCCAGCCTTCCTGGAGGAGGTGACAGGGAGGCGGCAAAGGGCCCTCACTGGGCAGGGGGCCCCATGGAGGAATTGAGTCCCGCTGCAGGGATCCAGGGACACCCGTAAGGGCTGGGCTTAATTCTCAAGCCCCTCATAGTGAAGGGGGCTGGGAGAGGGGGCCTGCAGGATGCGCCTGGAGCCCTGCACCCAGAAACTGGGAGAGGGACACCAGCAGGGCCAAATGGAAGCCACTTGCTTATGGCAGTTTGGGAGGGAAGACCCAGCAGGGAACCGGTGACTGCCCAGGGTCTCTCTTGCCAGGCCTGTGCAAGCTCCTGCTAAATGGAAGCTCATTATATCCTGGAATGGCTCGGGAAGGCAAGTGGGATTGCTCCTTTCTACAGATGGGGAAATCGAGGCTCAGAGAAGTTAACCTATGACCCCACAACTAATGACTGTGATGGAGCCAGGAGACACTGGGAAGGGGGTACACAGGAGCCAGGCCGGGTCTTAGGATTCCTGTGCCCCTCAGGTCAAGGGGATCTGAATCAGCTGGCCCAGCTGACCGGCAGAAAGTACCATCCATGCTGCCGGCCATGGCTTACTGAGGCCCGAGCGGCTGACACGGGGCAAGCAGGGATGAGCAGAGCAGACCCGTCCTCAGGAAGAGCACAGTCCAGAGGGTAAGACAGGCCACGGGAGCAAGCATAACACTGCAAGGACAGTGCTGCTACAGAGATGTGGGGAGGGCCACGGTCAAGAGGAGTACTGCCGGGGCCTCGGAGGAGGCTGTCGGAGCCTGGCCGTGAGAACGAAGGGAGGACGACGGCGGAGGGTGCTGTAGCAAAGCTCTGGCCCACAGAATCACTGACCACACGGTGCGTCACTGCTTGTGTCCCACGGCCACCCTGCCGGACAGGAGCTTTCTCCGTTCCGGTCTGACCTTGGTCAGGGTGGGGTACTACCCCTCATGTCACCACCCCCATCACTCTAGATGTCCAGGGCCCCTTCCCTCTGGTCGGGGGAAGGGTTTGGGATGGGTTGGAGGAAGGCTGGGCAGTCTCTGGGCTCCAGTGGGTGTCACGCCAGACTGGATGCTTGACCAATGGCCTCTGACCCTGTCCCCCGGTGGTTCACACTGACAGGAACGGAAAGGGAAACTCAGTGCTCCTGTGGCTTCCTTGAGGCCCCCTGATGCAGGTGACAGGCCTCCCTGCTCCAGTTAGAACTCACAGTGTCTCCACCTCCCAGTCTCCTTGGTCCTCCCTCCCTCCTATTCATACTCATGCACGGGGCGAATCTCACTCTGCAAGGATATATCCCAAGTGGCTAAGAGCCAGGACTCTGGAGCCAGGCTGCTGGATTTGGGTCCCACTTATGAACTAGCTATTTGACTTGAGGCAAGTGACTTAACCTACACCTCAGTTTCCTCATCTGTAAAGTGGGGGTAAAATAATAGGACCTACCTCCTAGGCTTGTGGAGAGGATTGGGTACCAAAGCCCACACTTTTTCTGGGACTCCACACTGTCCTCTGGGGGATGAAACATCACAGATGTTATCCCAGGGGAATTCTCAGTGTAGGTGAGAGTGATGGTGTGTAGCAGGCAGACGATGGTCATTGCAGAGTAGGGGCCCAGGTCAGAGGAGAGAACAGTCCCACTGGAGGGTTTAAAACCTAAAATTCTGGGATGAGGAAGGTACAAAAGGAGAAAGAGGTAGAGCCTCATGCAGCCTCAGGGCAAGTAATGTAGGATTGGACAGGAAGGGATGAGAAGGAAAGGTGCTCCAGGAGGAGGGAGCTGCCTGGGCAAAAGCATGGAGATGGGAAGCGTGGGGTGGTACACGGAAGGGCACCTACCTGGTCCATGTTGCAAGAGGGTCCATGAAGGGGTGCTCTGCGGTGCCTAGCATACGTGTGGCCTAACGTGCCGGGCACCACGCTGAGGGCTCTCATAGCTGACCTCATGCACTCCTCATACCACTCCTGTGAGTCCTATTATTACCTGCATTTCATAAATGAGGAAACTGAGCACGCTCAGAGAGTGGAGCTCCTTGCCCAAGATCACTCTCATGGTGCCTCTGGGCATGGGTGGAGTCCATCTGTCTGCAGAGCTGGTGATCTTCCCAGCGCCCCACACTGTCACCCAGGCAATGGAAGAAGGGCCATGAAGGAGGAAGGGGAAACTGGGGGCCTCGGGCGGGGCGTTTCAGCTTCATCCTTCTTGTGGAAGGCCAGCCACTCACTGGGGCCTCGCACATTTGGAGTGGCCACAAATATCCATGGGCAACAAGGAAACCCAGACTCTCAGCCCAGATTTTGTGCCCTGAGACTGTCAGGGGCTGAACTCCATGTGGTTGTCCTATTTAGCTGCCTCTTTTCCTGCCTGTCTGGCGGAAAATTTTCCGTGGACCCACTTTCTCATCTGCACAGCTCACGGTCAGCATATCAGGTGCCGTCCCGTTGGCTGGAGCCTAATCAAGGCTTGACCATGCTGCAAACATCCACCTTCTCTTCTTTGTTGGGCCCACAATCTTTCAGAGCAGCAGTTCTCAACCCTGGGTGCCAATGAAAATTAACCGGGAGCCTTAGAAAATACTGATGCCCCGGCCTTCTGGTCTGTGTGAAGGCCCTGGAGTGAGGCATTTTCAAAGCTCCCCAAGGTTAAGAACATTGCTTTAGAGAAATCCACTGGAATCGTCTGTGGACCCTCTGAGCACGGTGGGTGTACGTCATGTGTGTCCACACACATCAGCATAATCCACCCTATTAAAGCCCATGAAACACAAATCAAAAGGTTCCTGCTGGCCAGAGAATGGGTCTTTGCAAAACAGAGCTGAGCCTTGTGGACTCATGTCCTGGGGTGAGTTCTAACTGTGTCTGTGCCATTGTGACCTCAGAGTCACCCTGGACCGGCACTAACCCTGTGCCATCTCACCCACGCTAGCCAAAGCCCCACTGAGACTTTTATTGTCCATGCTATATTGTTGAACAGGAGCCTTAGATGCTTGTGGTCATGATTTTGAAATATTAAATTACACTGAGCATTAAGGGCTGCGTTTTCGGTTAGAAGACAGGTTAATTGCTGCTCTTCATCGTTAATTTTGAGATTTAAGCTGGTTTCCCACTTAGCTCTAATTCGTAATGTCCCGACAGCCCTCCCTGACCTCACAAGCCTTTGATATGGTTTAGAAATCCTTTTATGGAAGCCCCTTTTTTCTTTTGCCCTGCACATTTATTAGATTTGTATTTCCTCAGTCATCTTTCCTTCTGTGGAGGTATTTCAAAATCACACTATGTGTCTGCAGGGAATAAATGCCTCCTGTCCAGCCAATGTTTTTTTTTCACAGCGATTGGCAAAAGAGGATGAATTGCCCCCATTCACACACACCTCCTACTCGCTGTGTTCCATTTTCATACAGATTTTTAATCCTTTCTTCTGTAGCCAGGCTGAATTTGTCTGTAAATGCACGTGATCTTAAAATGATGTTTCTGGAATAGATCTTAAGCAAGCATCCTCTCCAATCACTCTGTTTTACAGATCGCCGCAATAATGCTTTATGTGTCAGGGGAGAGCACTCATTGTGAGGATGGGAACAAGGGTGGTAATGAGCCCCTCTTCCTTGGAGGTATTCAAGCACAGTTTGGAAGCAGCTTGTCAGGCATATTTAGAGGCAAATACAGCCTAAGAACTAAGAGGTTTTAGAGTCAGAAAGACTTGGGTTTAAATCCCTGCCACTTACTGGTCCTGTGACCTTGGGCAGCTTACGAGCCATTCTGAGCCTCTGTTTCCTAGTCTATAAAATGGAGTTAATAATAATACTTATAAAGTTACTGTGGAACTGAGTGAAATAACACCTGGCCCTTAGTAAGTGCTAAATAAATGTGGCTTACTCTTATTAAATATTATAGACAGCAGCTGGGCTTCAGAAGTGGGGGAGGGGTGGGAATAAGGAAGAAATCAACATAAGATCTTTCAGTTATCTTCAACGCTGGAACTCAATGATCCATACTTTACAAAGTGCTTTCACATCCATAACCTCAATTGATCCTCACACCAGCTCAACAACACAATGGTCCTACACTCACAACAGTCCTTTATCCAGACTAAATAACACTGTGAAGAAACGGAGGCTCAGAAAGGTGAAGTGACTTGCCTAAAGTAACACAGCGAAAGGTTAGAACCACTAGAATCCAGATTCAGACGTACCCCTTGTTATCTGCTGTGCCCACGAAACCGGTGCTGTTGTCCCTCTGCTCCATTATACCTCTGCTTTATTATAAAGTTATTTCTTAATATCCCAGGACCTTTCTTAGCTGGGTGGGCCTGCTCCTGATCTGCCCAGATTCGCTTTCTGAAGGTGATGTTTACCAGTTCAAATGCAGGACTTCGGAGGGTGGGAGGGAGGGAGGCGCAAGAGGGAAGAGATATGGGAACATATGTATGTGTATAACTGATTCACTTTGTCATAAAGCAGAAACAAAAAATAACAATTTTAAAAAAATTTAAAAAAAACAACAAATGCAGGACTTCGAGCTGTTTCTTTTATTCCCGAGTATGTAGGGCAGTCAAGCAGCCCAATAATAGTAATACATAATGTTGGATACTCAAAACGCACTTGTTTCATGTGGCCATCTTAGAATTTCAATTTGATACAAGGAACATTATTACACCATATTCATTAAATCACATGTTAACCTCTTTTAAAAACCTTTTTTCCAGCAATAATAGAAGACAATTTTGCACGAGGAAAGTCCTTTGGAGAAGTGGGTCTATTCAATAGGTTTTCTCCGGTATTGTTATGGCCTGGCATGAGCCCCCCTTCTCCTCTCCCACACTTCTGGTCTCCCCTGTCACGGTTAACAATATAAAGTTCAGGAGGCCGTTTATATGGGGGCTCATGGATGCAACTACAGGACAGGCTTCCACCAGTTCTGATCAAGGCTGGCTCCCAAGAGAACCCCTTGGCAGAGAGGCCCTGGGTAGTCAGCCCTTTGCAGCAGTGTTATGCTAGTGGGAGTCTCTAAGGCTCATAATCATAAGAGGCTGGGGGGAAAGAAGGAAGCAGATCAGGGCTGGGAAGGGGGCTTCAGTGGAGGATGAATGGGGGAGATTCTGACTCTCCTTAAAGAATTATACACTCCAAGAGTTGGGTTGGAGAAGCTTGAGCGTGGATCAAACTCGGTTACCTTCTAGAGGGGGACCCCATCTAAAGACACTGAAATCCACTAACTCCTCTCACCTCTCACATCACACACACACACACACACACACACACACACACACACACCCAAAGGAGACGAGTCTACAGGCCTAATCCTGCTCTCATTCTCCCTGGTGCTGACCTGTGGCTAAACCAGTTGTTCTGTCTTCAAGCAGTGCCCCAAAAGCTCCTTGGGGCTCAGGGCAAGGGACCCCACTCTCTCTCTAACCTGGACTTTCTAGGGAATTCCCTGGTGGTCCAGTGGTTAGGACTGCGCTTTCACTACCGACGGCTCAGGTTCAATCTCTGGTCAGGGAACTAACATCTCGCAAGTCACGCAGTGTGGTCAAAAATAGCATAAAATGTACATTAAAAAAATCAGTAAACTGGACTTTCTAATGGATTGTGCACAGACGAAGAAGGAATTGTGAGCCCCTGCACCTGACCCCATCCTGCCTCCTGATTTTGCACATCAGGAAAAGAAGTTCCAGAGAAGTTTAGAATCTTCTTCCAGGCATGTGGCTGAGCCAGAGCCAGGATCCAGTTCTAATGTCGCCACGGTGCGCAGCGTCGCACACATTAGCCCCGTGATAATGCCAGCACTGGAACCCCTCCCACCGGTATCGGAGGAGACCTGCAGTTTACTGTGTCCTGACAGTGTCCCGGGAGCTCGTTCTAAATGGTACCCATCCTCTCTGGTAATCCTAACAGCAATTCCATAAGGTAGCTACTACCGACCCATTCTACAGATGAGACCACTGGGCTCAGAGATTTGAGGCTCTGGTAGGAGGTCAGCCAGGGAGCAAGTGGTGGAGCTGGGCTTGAACCCGGGCCACCGCCGGCCTCGGCAGCCTATGCCCTTCAGCCCTGTGCTTTACTGCCTGGGGCCTCCGTTGACTTCTCTGTGAAACTAAGTTCCTCATCCCTGTCCAGACTAATTTACTCTTGAGGTCAAAGGGATTAAAAATTGTTGGCAGCATCAAAAGTGCTATAAAAATGCACAACTCTGTAACAATGTCATTACAAAATGTGGACAAATTATTATTATTTTTTTAATGCTGTAAAATTCTGTCAGGAATAAAAGGGTCTTTGCACCAACCATGTATGAAGCATTATGGGTTGGAGACACATTCATTCAAAACCTTTTATTCGGAACATTTTCTGGGCTCAGTGTTGGGTTAGTTTCCAGGGATTCAGAGATAAATAAAACCAGTCCCAGCCCTCAAGGGTCCTTCAGGGATTGCCAAGAGATAAAGCAATAATTACATTCCAGTGAGGAAAGTGCCAGATGGAGGGATGGTCTGGAGACCTGCAAGGGGGCTTAGGGGACCTGACCAAAAGTGATGGCCAAGAGGGCAGGCTCTGATGTAGATTGCCTTGGATTCTAATCCTTGCTCTTCCCCTGCTGGCTGTGTGTCCTTGGGCAGTTTTCTTGCCCTCTCTGTGCCTTCGATATAATGGGAATTGTAAGAGACAATAATAGAGTCCTATCTCAAAGGATTGCTATAAATATTTCATGAACCAGGGACTCTGGAAGTCTACTGAAGCCTATAGACTCCTTTTGGGAATATTGTCTTTCAAGGCACAGGACAAAAATACACCGATTACAAAGTGTACTAGTTATATTTAAAATAGTATCAAAATATCAAAAACACATTTATAGTTTAGCAATATACATGCTTCTTTATTAGGCATTAAATAATAAGATGTAACGGCAGGTCTAATAAGCACCATAATTTCGAAGTGATGATAGGTGTGAATGGTATTCTTGAGATACCATTGGAACTATATAAAGTGATAAGGAATTTATCAGTTATTTCCATAGGTGACCTACAACTAAAGGAAACGCCTGATTTCAGTTAAGATCAGTGAGCATAGAGATGTAATTCTCCCTTCCAACTTCTCTGACCTCCTGAATTCCAACCAAAGGCCCTGCTGGAGGCTGTGGACCCAGGTGGCTAAGTCCTGCCCCAGGGAGAGCCTCTGGATAAGGGGAGGAGGGGTATGATGCTGAAGGCCATGCGGGAGGAACTGCAGGGGATCAGGAAGGAGCCCCGACCTCAAGGTGCTGCTGGGGAGCAGGGGAGAGCTGTGAGGTCTGGACAGATGCACTGCTTAGTGTCCTGGACTTGATTTGAGTAGTAACTGACATCGTGGGGCTTAAGCTTGGTCAGTTTCCAGTACTCATGCACCCACACCATCCTCTACTTGTAATAACCTGGGTGAAGGTTAAGTCTGGTTTCTGCTGAATTTCAGATCTCAACTCCCCCACCCATTCTTTGTGTCACCTTGGAAGGGATCCTTGCCTTCACTGTATCTGGGTTTCCTCATCTGGAAGATCCAAATAATAGTCCTGGCCTCATAAGACTGTCGGAACAATTCAAAGAAAAGCCTCAGCAAGGTGTGTTCTGCATGGTAAGTGCTCCCCGAGCACCAGGTATTCTGTGGTCGTTTGCTACAGCAGTCAGAGCCGTAAATACCATCGGCTTGGTAAAGCGCAACGAGCCACTTCCAGGCAGGAGGGCCTCATGGTTCAGAGCACAGGCTGTGGTGTGTGACCAGCTGAGTTTTAACCCCACCTCTGCCACTAACCAGCTGTATAACCGTGCGTGTTGCTCAACCTCTCTGGGCCTCAATTTCTCCCTCTGTATAATGGGGAAAATAATACATCAGCCTCACAGTATTGTTCACGAGATTAAATGAATGAATGTGTGTAAAATGCTTAGGACAGTCCCTGACACACGTGAAATGCTCATCTGTTAGCTCTACTATTATTAAGATTGGTGTTTACTGCCCAGTCAGTGAAACTAGCAGCTGCCCAGCACCTACATTTTGTCATTTTCCAAACTCCAATAATATTCCTTAAGGGTCCAAGTTCAGTTATTTACTTTATGGAACAGTTTAACTGCCAGAGCAATGGTCACAGATCTGAGACTCAGATGGTTTGGGAGCAGCAAAGGGACCAGGGACCTACGTTACCTTATTTAATCCTCACGGTGGTCTTTCTCCAGAGTTATCTCTATCTCCATCTTACTGACGAACAAATGGGAGCTCAGAAATGTGAGGAGGTGGGGGCTCAGGTTTGCACCTCAAGTGACAGAGCTGGGATGTGAACCCCGTCTCTCCTACCCCTGGAAGCCTCAGTTGCAAGTATTTTCTGCTGAGCCAGAAGGTCTGTGGACCAGGGGCCAGCCTCCCTGGTCCCACATCTCTGGTCCAACCAGGCCGACAGGAGCCAGGGTGATAACTCCGTGCAAATGAGGTATGCGTGTTTATCTCATGAGAACTGAGCTAAGCTTCCTACTTGATGCCTTAATTTTTTTTTTTTTTTGCGGTACGTGGGCCTCTCACTGTTGTGGCCTCTCCCGTTGCGGAGCACAGGCTCCGGACGCGCAGGCTCAGCAGCCATGGCTCACGGGCCTAGCTGCGGCATGTGGGATCCTCCTGGACTGGGGCACGAACCCGTGTCCCCTGCATCGGCAGGCGGACTCTCAACCACTGCGCCACCAGGGAAGCCCGATGCCTGCACATAGCAACAAAGACCCAATGCAGCCAAAAATAAATAAATGTAATTTTTAATACATAATGACCCTGCAGGAAGAGCATGCCTCTCCTTCCTTTGGGATGGACAGCCCTCATTAGATCGGGGTGGCAGATGGGGCTGCAGCAACTGCTGGGCCTTCTACCCCAGAGCAGACATCATGGCACTGGATCACATGTGTAAAAGGATCACATGTCTAAAGGGACAAAAGCCTGATCCCTGTTTTTCTTCCACTCCTCTTCTGGGGCAATTGGGGGTACAAGAGAAGGGTCCTAGAAAAGTGAAGGTTGTCTCTGATTTCTGGGGAGCCCAGGCCTTCACTCATTCATTCGCCAAATGAATGCACAGAGCACCACTGTGTTCTGGGCCCTGAAGATAAAAGGATGAATGCAAGAACTTCCACCTTGGGAGAGACACACATGTTTATGTCACTGTGACTTTGGACATCAGTACGGTGTTGCAAAAGCCTATGGGGTAAGGGTTAGGGGAATCCGGGGAAAACTTTTCAAAGAATGTGCCATAGAAAAACAAGTAGGTGTTTCCCAGGCAGAGAAGTGGGAGCAGTGGAGGATGGAGGGAGATCAGGACCAATACTCGGCGGTCACCCTCCAGTGCCAGGCAGGCTCTATGTCAGGCACTTGACCTGCTGTCTCTCACTTCACCTTCACGGCAGCCTGATCGGGGAAAGCCCTCAGCATCCTAGTTAACAGGGGAGGAAATAAGGCTCAGACACACTGAGAGATTTGCCCGAGATCCCACAGCTGGGAGTGAGTGATGGAACCAGGTTGCCACCCAGGGCTGGCTGACTCTAAGACTTGGATTTTGTTCACACTGAGGCCTGCCGAAGGAGACCCACCAGCAAAGACCCCAAGGAGGGAAAGGGTCCCCAGGTTGCTCAGAGAAGGAAGTTGGAGTGTGGACGCTCACCAGGGGAGTGAAAGGGGCATCGGAGCGAGAGGACAAAGGCCTTGAATGTCATGCCCTAGACAGTGTTCTATGTTGCTGTGTAGATTGTTATAACGGCGGCCCCGGATGAATCACCTCTCCCAGCATCCACACCCTTTGCGGTGTGGACCACCCCTCCTTCCTTCACGAGGTGGAGTCCATTCCCCCAGTTCTTGAATCGGGGTTGACCTGTGACTGCTTTGGCCGATACAATATGGCAGGAGTGGCCCCATGAAGGTTCCAGAGCCCAGACTTTAAGAAGTGTGCAGTTTCCAATCTCAGTCTCCTGCTGCTCTGAGACTCCACGTGAGGACCCACGGGCTAGGCTCCTTCGGGATGCGAGGCCACGCCAGGAAGAGTCACTCCCTCTCCCAGCCACCTCAGCGATTTCAGCCCAAGCACCGTGAAGCGCCAGTCACGTGCCTGAGCCCATCTTGGATCTTTGTCCCAAACTGCCACCTGACTGCAGCCACCCAGGAGTGACTCCAGCTGACCCCTCGTGGAACAGCTGCACCCAGCCCTGATTGCAGAGTGCTCAGCAAATAAATGGCTGTCGCTGTTTTAAGCCACTAAGTTTTAGGGTGGTTTGTCACACAGCAACTCTTACTAAAACAGTTGCCATTTGGAGCAAGTCTAGGACCTGGGGCTTCCCTGGTGGCGCAGTGGTTAAGAATCCGCCTGCCAGTGCAGGGGACACGTGTTCGAGCCCTGGTCCAGGGAGATCCCACATGTCGCTGAGCAACTAAGTCATCTTAACTGAGCGCCACAACTACTGAAGCCCACGCGCCTAGAGCCCGTGCTCCACAACAAGGGACGCCACTGCAATGAGAAGCCCGCGCACTGCAACAAAGAGTAGCCCCTGCTCACCACAACTAGAAAAAGCCTGCACATAGCAACAAAGACCCAATGCAGCCAAAAATAAATAAATAAAATAAACTTATGTTAAAAAAAAAAAAAGAATATACCTGTTTCTTTAAAAAAAAAAATCCACGGGACCTGAACTCCTCCCAGCCCAGTTATTCCGGAAACATCTCTCCATGTCGAGGGCAAGCTTGCGAAGGCCAGACCAGAATCCAGGGACACATCACATCTCCATCACCGGGACAGCTGGGTTCTCCTTCGGAAGCTGGAACCAAATAGCCTCCCTCCTTTGTTGATCCATTTGTTTTACTGCCATTTCTCTTTCCTTTCTCCCTCCATCACTGATGGTGGAGGCAGCTGCCAAAATAAACTAGGGCAGCCCTCACAGCCAGAAAATACCAACCTCCTGGACGTCTTTGCTTATCTGCTTGCTTCTCTCTCCGGGTAGGATACTTTTCTTTTTATTCGTGTAGAACCCTCCCACTGGGGACCCAGGGTCTCTGGGGAGTGGAGACTGTGTCAGAGACACCAGCTGAGCCCTTAATGCAAAGCAAGCACCTTATGTATATTATTTTGATCATGCAGTTGTCATTATTTATGGCTTCCTACTGTGAGCCCAAGATGTTTACATATATCACCTTTAATCCTCACAACAATGCCGCAAGTCCAGTGCCATTACCCCAATTCACACAGGGGAATTCTGAGGCCCAGAGGGGCAAAGTGACTTGTTAGTAGTTGGCAAAGCCAGACTTTGGATCCAGATTGTTTAGCTCCAGAGCTGGAGCTGTTTCCATGCTACATGCTGTTTCCATTCCAAGAAAAGAAAAACCTGGCAGCCCAGAGTCCAGGTGTTGGGAATATGGCCTGGGTTTGATTGAGCAGTATGGAGCAGGAAATGGACATGCAGTAAGTGGCTTGTGTATTGCAAAAGATGACTCTCTTTTCAATGAATTGGTAACCAAAAGGTCCTAAATTTCACCTGTGGTGTCCAGCCACAGTAGAGAATTTGGCGGAGCCGGGTCTCTCCACTCTTCTCACCACCAACCTCTACTCTCACAAGAGCATTTCTGGAGGGTCTTCTTGTTCTGCTCTCTGTGCTTAGGCACTTCCCAGGTCTGTGAGAGGAACCCAGAGCTCTCCACACAGCTCTGGCTGCAGGGACCACCTCTCACTGTGAAGTACCCGGGTCCAGCCTCCCACCTGGGCATGTCTCTGCCTGAGGCGAAATCACCCAACAAACAGACCAAGTATGGGTTTTGCGCATCAGCAAAGGAAGAGAACACTATAAAATACTTTTTATATTAAGAAAAAAAAAAAAGAGATAGAAATAGACCCTAAAAGGGAACATCAGAACTTTGTTTAACATTCTTATACTTATTACAAACCTTTTCATACTGTTGTTATTTGGAATTATTATGAGGAAGGAGGCACCATAATCATCTCAGCATGAGACCTTTAACTAGGACTTCAGTTTCACCATCCACAAAACGAAACTGTTGTGCTCATTTGTGTTCCCAAACCTGGCTGGGTGTCAGAGTCACCTGGGGAAATGGGGTCCAAATTTTGGGACGACTGCCCTGGTGATTCTGAATGAGGGGTGTGGGTCCAGAGATCTACCTGTGTCTTAACAAATGTCCCAGGGTAATTCTAACAAGGGCAGATCTATGAAACCTGGGTTTGAGGAACATCACAACCAGGGGTACCAGCTGTCCTGGTTTGCTCAGACTGAGGGGTTTTCTGGAGTGTGGGACTTCAGTGCTAAAATCAGGAAAGTTCCAGGTAAACTGGGAGAAGTTGGTCATCTTAACTGTACCAGATGACCACTCAGGGCCTTCTGGCTTGAACTTGCTGTGAATCTACAATGACAATCATACAAGATAAATCCTTTTTGCTGAGAGCAGCTGAAGTTGCCGTGTCTTATTTCTAAGGAATCTAACGTGAAATAAAAAGCTATCCTAATTCATGGTGGGATGAGGTCTCTTGACTGGTGCCCTGACTGAAGGCTACAGAGTGAAACCCTCAGGGTCGGGAATCTTTGCTCCCAACACACCACACCCTCCATCCGCCACCGCAGCTTCTCCAGCCCTGTATCCTGAGGAGCTCTGGCTCTGAGGTTTCACTGACATCTCTGTAGGCAAGGGACACAGGGACAGGAATGGACCCCCTTCATCTCGCTTTGATTTTTAATTTTGTCTTTTCAGAAAACGTGAGAGTATGTTATCTCATGTAATCCTCACCACAACCCTGCTGGAAGGATTTATTTTTATCTTATAAATAACAAATCTAACGCCCAAATACCTCTAGTAGGTAGGCACAAAGGAGGTTAGGATCCATAACGTCTCCTCCTTGTAACACAACAAACTCTCCACTTGCCAAGCTCCAGTGAGAGGCAATGGTTGAAAGGATGCATATGGAATACGAGGAGGGTTTTGGGAATCCATAACGGGAACTAGAAAATGATGGGGTCTCACAGAATCACTTGCTGCTTCTGTTATTTGATTCTTCTAGGTCAGTACTACTGAATAGAAATGTAATAAGAATTTATTATTACATATACGGTAATTTATATTCTCTATTGGCCATATTAAAAAGTAAAAACAAACATGTGAAATTAATTTGAGAACATACTTTATTTAACCCAATACATCCAAAATATTATTTCAGCAAATAATTAATATAAAAATTATTAATGAGATATTTTATATTCTATTCTTTTTGTACAGTCTTTGGAATCTGGCATTTCTATCTTACTTTTTAAAAAAAATTTTATTTATTTATTTATTTTTAGTTGCATTGGGTCTTCGTTGTTGCACGCGGGCTTTCTCTAGTTGTGGCGAGCGGCGGATTCTCTTTGCTGCGGTGCGCGGGCTTCTCATTGTGGTGGCTTCCCTTGTTGCGGAGCATGGGCTCTAGGCACGCGGGCTTCAGTAGTTGTGGCATGCGGGTCTCAGTAGTTGTGGCTCGTGGGCTGTAGAGCGCAGGCTCAGTAGTCGTGGTGCACGGGCTTAGTTGCTCCGCGGCATGTGGATTCTTCTCAGACCAGGGCTCGAACCCGTGTCCTCTGCACTGGCAGGCGTATTCTTAACCACTGTGCCACCAGGGAAGCCCTGTATCTTACTCTTGAAAGTACATGTCAACTGAACTTGCCTTACTTCCAGTGCTTAGTAACCACATGTGGTGAGTGGCTTCCATAATGGACAGCATTGCTTTACACCCTTTTATTTTTAATTTTTATTTTTTGGCCATGTCACGTGGCAAGTGGGATTTTAGTTCCCCAGCCAGGCATCAAACCTGTGCCCGCTGCAGTGGAAGCATAGAGTCTTAACCACTGGACCACCAGGGAAATCCCTACATCCTTCTTTTTGGGCCTACTGGACCTAATTCTGCAAAGGTTGCATTAAAAAATCTTCCACTTAAATGATATTTGAGGGCGATTCTCCTTCAATCTATAATACTTTTTGCCCTTGTGTTTAGTTGCTATGTTATTTGCCACATACGTGTTTATGATTATAATATCTTCTCTTAAAACATGTCCTACATTATTGTACTTTGTAGTGTAATTTTAGTCTTTAATTCCACTTTGTCTACTGTTAACATTGCGCCACCTTCTTGCTTGCTTGTTTGTTTGGTTTTGTATCTGCCTGATGTCATGTACCTTCCTCCTGAGGCTTTTCCGTTCACGAGTCTTGGCTACTCTTAGTCTCCGCTTATTTATTTATTTATTTTTTTGCGGTACGCGGGCCCCTCACTGTTGTGGCCTTTCCCGTTGCGGAGCACAGGCTCCGGACGCGCAGGCTCAGCGGCCATGGCTCACGGGCCTAGCTGCGGCATGTGGGATCCTCCCGGACCGGAGCACGAACCCGTGTCCCCTGCATCGGCAGGCGGACTCTCAGCCACTGCACCACCAGGGAAGCCCCGTCTCTGCTTCTTTTTGTGGGTCTATCTGTTCCTCCTTTCATGATGAACTGGCGTTTTCACCTTCCATTCTCTATTACCTTGAGGTATTTGCTTATTTACGGGTTTTGCTGCCTTATAACTTTGGCTCCCCTTGACCTCTCAGAAATCAAATCAACCTCCTGGTTCTGCCTGTGCATTTTTTGCATCATACACCAAACTCCTCACACTTGTCAGGGGCAATGTTAAAGATACTGATTATCTGGCCCCCTTCCCTGGAGATTCTGTTCTCATGGGCAGAGCTCAGGAACCCATATTTAAGCAATCATCCAAAGTTGTTCTTGTGACCCAGCAATTGGGGCTGTGCCTGCCCCCAATCACTTCCCTTCCACATGTGGAAAAGTCTGCCTGGCATCAAATCAGATTGACAGAAGATCTGAATAACACCAAGAAGCAAAGAAGGGCAATCCCACTGTGTTAGATTGTTTCAATTAGTTCCACTGCTCAGTGACTTGTAGCAGAAGGTGACAGCTGTGTTTTTCCTAATAAAATGCCTATATATACAAATGTCTTTTCACCCAGAACCTGCCTATCTCTGCTTAAGAGTTGTTTTGTTTTTAAAATTGCAATATTGGCTTTTGTTTTTCTTTTTTGGGTGGGAGGCAATAAGACTGTTTGCTAAAGAAATGGAGGGGAATGTTTCCAATTCTCTTTCATTGAGATGATCTCATATGCAAACAACAAAAAAATGAAGCCTCGATGTGCCTCTGCAGAATTGAGGGGTAATGACCCCAGCTTAAGACAGAAGGCGATGATCCATTTCATTGGCTAAAGCCATAAGCATCTGTCATGTGTGGAAGGTTCACTGTGGGAGCTGCCAGAGCTGGGAGAGGGGCTCCCTTCCCTCCATCCTTCCTTCCTTCTTCTGTACTCTATTTCCTCTCACTTGTCAGAGATGGGAGAGGCCACAGGTGGGTAATGGAGACAGCCAGATGTGTCCCAAGGATGGCCTCTGTGCTGGTATACAAGCCACCACTCCACTTCTTTGGATCTTAAGAAATCTTTGCAGGCCCCAGGCCCTCTCCTCCCACTCCTGTGGGCACGGCATCCTTAGCAGCTCTTTTTCCAGGAGGGCTGAGTGCTGTGACATGGAGTTACCTCCATCATTCCTAAAGAGGAGGGCACTGTAGCCCCTCACATCTGTTGGGGATGCTTGGAGAACAGAGACCCTGAGCTGTGAGGACAGAGGGAGATGGTGTGGAGTGTGGGGTGGGCGGTCACCTTCTCAAGGATTTGCTCTCACAGGCACCCACATGCCCATCAGCACCAGCAGTCCCTCTCATTTAGATCACAGGTTGGCAAACTTGTGTAAATAAAATTTTATTGGAACATAGTCATGCCCATTTGTTTTTGCAAAGCCTACACCTGCTCTTGTGCTAGTCAGGGTCATCTACGTGTCAGGCATTTGGGTGCCTACATTGTAAGCTCCTACGTACTTTGGAAATCAGACAAAGAGCCCCGTAGTGGAATGTTTCTCTTAAGGCAGAATTTTGACCTCCAGAGCGTGGACACGAGCTGAATTGAGTCGTGGCACCAGAAACCATATGGCTCCCAAAGGCTAAAATATTTACTGTCCGGTCCTTTATAGAAAAAGTTTACTGACCCCTGGCTTAGACTAGACAGTGAACCCCTGAGCTGTGGGGTGAAGAGAGAGGGGGCACCTGAACAAGGGCAGACTACTGCTACCATGTAGGGGAGAAAAATGGCTGCCGGCCCCCAAGAACATCTGAAGAAAGGCTCTGTGTGACCAGGCACCTCATTTCTCAGTAGGTTTCACCTCACTGGCCATCATTCTGCTTCTCGAACATACCACCTTGTTCCTACCTCAGGGCCTTTGCACTTGCTTTTCTCTCTGGGAACACTCTAATATCTGCATGGCTTGTCCCCTGACTTCCTTCAGGCCTCTGTTCAAATGACACTTTGTCAGCAAGGCCTTCCTTCAACATATAATACAACACAGAAATAACCCACCATCCCCATACCTCTCATGCCCACTTTAATTTTTTTTTCCATTGCACTTATCAACATCTGACAAATGCATGTTTACTCTTTTGTTTGTCTGTCACTCCACTAGGTTGTAAGTTCCATGAAGTCTCTTTCTTCAGATAGCCACACATTTGGATCTTCCTTGTCACTCAGAGCTTTGCTCAAAAGATTCTACCCCAAAGAGGCCTCCCCAACAGCTGAGCTTGCCCTCAGCCCTCCCTTGTTTATCTTATTTTCACCTTTACCACTGTCTAAAAGTTTTGTTTGTTTCTCTCTATCCTCTACTAGGAAATCAACAGGTTTAAAGCTGGGAAAGTACTAGACTTAGGTTATCTCTCCATCCCTTATTTCTCTCTGAATGATAAAGGAAAAGGGAAAAGAAAAGAAGAAAATGTATGGCCATATCAGTCACAATACCATGTCACCTATGTGTAGGAGACAACCTGACGCATAATACACTTAATAAATTATTGAATGAATGAACACATCCTAGGACAGTGGTTGAGGCTTTGGGCTTTGGCATCAGGCTGCCTGCATTAAAATCTCAGCCATACACTTGGTAGCTGTGTGACCTGGGGCAGGTTTCTTGACCTCTCAGTGCCCTAGTTTCTTCATCTGTAAAATGAGGGTCACATTTTTACCTATCTCATGGGTTTGCAGGGAGCATTAAATGGCATAGTGCATAGAAGGATGCTAAATCCCTGTTAGCTATTAAATTTAAGTTGTGGGGAAGGTAGAATAAGATGGTATGTATACCTCAAACACAGTAAACACTCAACTAAATGAAGGAACCGTGATTTCTTTTACCCTCAGCATAAGGGCTGTGGAGAGGTTTCCAATTCTGGGCAAGACACTGGTTAGCTGTGCAACCATGGACAAGTCAGTGAACGTCTTTACACCTCAGCTCCTGCTGTGAAAGGTGGAACCAATTCCTCTTCCTTACAGGGCGGCTGGGAAAAGCAGACGAAGCCTCGTGTGTGGCCACACCCTGCCCAAAGCTCTTGCTCAGGGCCTGCTGAGGAGGACAGTGGGCCGTGGATAAGGGAGCAGACTACTTATTAGCTGTGTGACCCTAGCCAGCTTCCTCGATGCTCTGAGCCTCAGTCTTCTCATCAGCAAAGTGGGGGCAATGATAGTCTCTTCAGCGTTACTGTGATGATTAGATGTCATGAAGATAGTTTCTGGCACAAAAAGACAATCATTCCATGGTGGCCAGTATCTTTACTGTCTTGCAACCTATAAGTGAAATGTACCACATGAATGAAAATACCTCCTGGATATGTTTATCCCTTATTCAATGTCTGTGTAGGAGTAGGTTTAAAGCTCTGGTACAGGGCTTCCCTGGTGGCACAGTGGTTGAGAGTCCGCCTGCCGATGCAGGGGACACGGCTTCGTGCCCCGGTCCGGGAGGATCCCACATGCCGCGGAGCGGCTGGACCCGTGAGCCATGGCCGCTGAGCCTGCGCGTCCAGAGCCTGTGCTCCGCAACGGGAGAGGCCACAGCAGTGAGAGGCCCACATACCGCAA
>NW_006783088.1:4194548-4207519 GCF_000442215.2 Lipotes vexillifer | reverse complement strand
AAGGCCAAAAAACAAAAAAAAAAAAAAAAAAAAAAAAAAAAAAAAAAAAATAGCTCTGGTCCAGAGTGGATGTGAATTGCAGCCAAGTTCTCTGTATTGTCAGCCTCTTTTTCACAACTCCTCATGGCAACAAATTTGCTTTGTGACCTTGGGCAAATTGTTCACCCTCTCTGGGCCTTAGTTTTCCTCTTTCTAGAATGGAAATCATAATACTTGCCCTCTGTGATGACTGACTTATGTGTCAGCTTGATTGGGCCAAAATGCCCAGATATTTGGTCAAACATTATTCCGGATATTCCTGTGAGGGTGCTTTTGGATGAGAGTAACATTTAAATCAGTGGACTCTGAGTAGAACAGATTGCCCTCCATAAGGTGGGTGGGCCTCTCCCAATCAGTCAAAGTCCTGAATAGAACAAAAGACTGACTTCCCCCAGGTAAGGGGAAATTCTGCTAGCAGGTGGACTTTGGACTTGAACTGCAACACTGGCTCTCCCCTGGGTCTCCAGCCTCCTGACCCACCCTGCAGATTTTGGACTTGCCAGCCTCCATAATTGTGTGAGCCAACTATTTTTTTTTAACTCTCTCTCCCCTTCTCTGTATATGTATGTATGTATACACACACACACACACACACACACACACACACACACACACACGTGCACACATTCTTTTATATACATTCTATATATTTCCCTGGAGGTATGTATATTTATATACATTCTATTGGTGCTATTTCTCTGGAGAACCCTAACTAACACACCCACCCTACTCACAAGGTCCCAGAAAATCCAGTGAGGAGCTTAGTACCTCCATGCACCCACACATCCAGGTGTCAAAATGGAGCCATTACAGGCCCCTGTGTCTCAGGGCCCAGAGAGGTCCAGGGGTGTAAAGTCCTCTCCAGCTTCCAGCAAAGGGGTACCACAGTGGGGAGGGGGGCTCAGGCCTGCCTTTCCTCATCTCCCTAGAGCCTGGAGGAGCCTGCAGTGCCACCAGGGGGAAGGCACGTGGGTCCCCATGGGGTTGAGGGCTGACCTCCATCCTCTGCCTTCCTCTTGTATTCGTTTCCTGGGGCTGCCTTAACATATTACACAAACTCAGTGGCTTTAATCAGCAGAAATGTATTCTCTCACAGTTCTGGAGGCTAGAAGTCCAAAACCCAGGTGTTGGCAGGGCTGGTTCTTTCTGGAGGCTCTGAGGCAGCATCTGTTCCATGGCTCTCTCCTAGCTTGTGCTGGATGCCAGCCATCCTTGCCGTTCCTTGGTGTGTAGACACATCCCTCCAATCCCCGCCTCCGTCCTGTCATGGGTTCACCCTGGGTGTGTGTCTTCTCTATTTCTTATAAGGACACCAGTCATATTGGATTTAGAGCCTACCCTCAACCAGTATGACCTCATCTTAACTAACTACATCTGCAAAGACCCTGCGTCCAAAACAGCTCACATTCTGAGGTCCTGGGTTGACATGAATTTGGGGATGACACCACTCAGCTCAATACACCTGTGTTGGGAGTTTTGGGGCAATTTAGCCCCAGGACAAATGGAGAGCAATCCTTTACCTTCGACAGCTCTATTTATCCTGCTTCTTTCCAGGCTGGCCTGGGAATCTGCTGGTGTCTTAAAATGCAGCCCATGCCACAGTGGGGTCCGAGGGATTGAAAATTGGCTGGAGCATGTGTATCTGCAATACCCGCTTTCGCTGATGTGAGGTTGTGGGAGGGTTTGTTGTTGTTTTGGGGGGTTTGTAAAATTACATTAGTAATCCAGCTCCAATCAATAATATTTGCAAAAATGGACATCAGGAAAAAAAACAACAACAACAATGGGAGAGCTGCAGTAGCCCTAGGACCCAGATGTCAGAGGTAGAATTTCCTAGCTGGAGCGGGAACAGGCATTGGGACCCTTGGGGGCACCCACCTATCCATCTATCCACTGACCCTGGGCTTCAACAGGGAGGGAGTGGATCAAATGGGATGCTTCCAATGGCACATGGAGAGTAGAGGGCTGGGCCTGGAATATTAGAAACCTTTTTGCTCCTAGAGATAAGACTCCTCCATGGGTGAAGGAGGAGGGCATTCAAGATTCCACCTCCCTTTGTCCCATCTGGCAGGTATTGTAGGCAGCCGGCCCAGACCCGCTGTGACATTTTACCCTGTTTATGCAGGAAGATGGGAGCTGGAAAGAGCTCTATGTGCTTCTATGTGCTTTACTTTCCAGTGACCGGTGCCTGTGACTTCTTGGAGGACGGCCTGCCCTCCAGCTTCTAGAGCTGCTTTGCTACAAAGGCAAGGAGACAGAAGTGCCTGGGAATTTACATCCTCCAGCCTCTCCCTGGGCTGATGGGTTTAGGGGTATGAAAGCCCCAGCATCCTTACCTCAGGGCGTAACTTCCACCCCGAGGTCCCCTACCACTGCCAGCTAAAGCCATGCTCCATGGGGCATCGACCGAGGTCACATCCTTGCTTTCTTCAACTTTCATTCCTGTTTTCCCAGTTGCTTCACCTTCTCGATAGACGACTTGCACAGGAATCCTCATGTCAGGTCTACTTTTGGGGCACTGGATGCAGACACCCCACCTCTGGAATGTCATTGGAACCCCACATGCGAGGCAGCCGCCTCTGGGGAGTGATCTGAAGGACCAAGGGCCCCGTGATCTCTTCCACGGTGCCTCTGCCGGGCCCGAAATCCCACCATTTGAGATTCATTCCCTTGGAATGTGTCCCTCTCTCCTCTTAAAATGGAGTTACTCCTGGGAGACCAGCTTTATCACTGGCATGAATATTGCTTCTTGGAGTGGGGTTTCCCAGTAAATCAAAAACCTTTTGCTGTTGCAGCCTCTATGGTGTCACCAGTTGGCTGGGTTCATCCCTCTGGAGTTGGGCCTGGACAAAATTATGAAGGCAGGAAACAGTGCCTTTGCCCCGGCTCCTGGCTCCTTCCCCACTGCTTCCCGAGGGCTTATCTCAGCTGCATGAAGGCTAATCCACTCAAGGTTTAAAATAATGGCATGATGATAATGCAAATGATGATAAGGTGTCATTATTTTTAGAGTGTTATTGTTTCGGGGGATGTTTCATTTTAAAGGGGATTTCTGGAACATCAGAAATGACCATGGGACCCAAGGGAAAGCTTGAGGGGAGGAATTCAGGCACTGTGATTCCCAGATGAGAGTAGTTTGGAATCCTGCCCTGTACCCTTCAATTACTGTCAGGGCAAGTGCGGCTGCACTGTACAGCCTCTTTGCATGAATTAGGAAAAATATCCCCTCTGCGCAGGTGAATTAGAAAATGGCACTTTCTGGGGGCAGACACAGCTCCAAGGGTACACAGCTTGTGGGTGAGCACAGGCCCCAGTTACTCCTGCCAAGTGCCTTTGTACAATGCACAAACCGCCTGGCCGTACAAGGTGGCCCCAGGGACCTCGACTAGTAATAAAACAGAGCAGGACCCTGTAGGGCTCCTGGCCACGGAAGCTTTTCTGTGTCCCCTGCTCCTTGTTTGTAGGAAATAGGCTTCAAGCTTCCATGACCTTCCCTGAGTTCCAAGGGGCAGGTTCAAACAGTTGCTAATCAGGGAAGGGAGGGGATGCAGAGACAAGGGAGGAACAGACAAGAGACTGCAGTGCAGCCTTGGGGCAGGGTCCTGGTTCTGCTTCAAGGGATACACACAACAATATCTTTGAGCTCTTCTGCAGAGCTAAAACCCCCAACAAATGAAAGATGTTAACTACTTGATGAAGCGTTCTTCATTCCAGAGAGAAGGTCACAGTTTGATAACCTTGAGAACCACAGAAGCTCGTAAGGAGACCACCTGAGGCCAGATTAAAGGAGCGCAGGCCCTGCACGCACCCTGATCCCATCAGTGACCCCGCCCTTGAACCATTGCTATAAAACTCCTCACCAAATCACCCTTGGGACACACAGAAGCTCGTAAGGAGACCACCTGAGGCCAGATTAAAGGAGCGCAGGCCCTGCACGCACCCTGATCCCATCAGTGACCCCGCCCTTGAACCATTGCTATAAAACTCCTCACCAAATCACCCCCAGGTTGGGACACACAGTTTTGAGGGCATTAGCCCCCTGTGGCCCCCATTGCCTGGCAAAGCAATAAAGCTATTCTTTTCTACTTCCGCCCAAACTCTGTCTCCGAGATTCAATTCGGCTCCAGTGCACAGAGGCTGAGTTTTGGCAACAGGAATAGTAACAGCCAACATTTAGTTTACTCTGAGCCACCACTATGCTAAATATGCTGCTTGCACTCCTTTCTTTACCACATCAATCTTGTGAGGTAGATATAATCTGCATCATCCCCATTTTACAGACGAGGAAGCTGAGCCTCAACGATGTTAAGCAAAGTGCCTAAAGCCACACAGCGAATAAGTGAAAGGTCCAGGCTTGAGCTCCCATCATTGGGTGCCACAGAAAACGCCTCCCACTCAGGGTATTTCAGAAGAGAGAAGAGTGGTAAAGGGCAGTGAGACACTGTCAGCAAATGAATCAGCAGAGAGGAGGAAGTGTGTTGGCTGGGCGCTGCGGAATGAGGCAGGGTGGGCCAGTGGCAGGCATTGGCCTGGGGGCCAGGAGGCCCAGGTTAGACTTTCAAGTCTGCCTTTTACCAGCTGTGTATCCCTGAGCAAGTCGAGCAGCAGCTCTGAGCCTCATATCTGATATTCTCATTTGTGAAAATAAGCGCCAGGGAGGCAGGTCTCCAAGGATCCTTGTAGGCTCTCAGATCACCCTCCCACCACCACCCCTAAGAGTGATGGCAGAGGAGCAGGGAGTGGGCCAGCTGGTCCGCAGTGTGTCCGATTCGAGGAGGGCAGGGCAGGGTCCCTGTGTTATCAGCCCAGCCTGGGCTCTGCACTCCCAACCTACCTCCTGGCCATTTCCATCCTGACTCAGGTCTAAAGCTGTGTCCTGAATACATCCAGCAGAGCCATTTATCAAACACACGCAATTAAGGCCACAGTTGCTAAGATCTATTCCAGGAGCCAAGCAGAGCCTGGGGGTGAGAAGGGGAGGGAAGGAGACGTGGGGAGGGGTGAGCTCTGAGCTGGGCTGAGCGAGATTAAGGAGGGGCTGGAAGAGAAACACCGCATGAAGCTCTTGGAGCATTGACTGTCTCAGGCGGTTCTGCGCGGACTGCCGGTGCCGACGCTGTGAGCTTATTACCCATTTTACAGACGGGGCAAGTGACTCCCAGAGACATCACGCAACCCGACCAAGGGCCTGCACAGAGGGCAGAGGAAGCATCTGAACAGAGGTGGTCTTGTTTTGGGGGTGCGCTCTAAACCATACCGGGGCAACCAGATAGTAAACTAAAAATTTGACTGAGCATTGGCCTGGGAGACACTGAGACTAGAGATGTCAGACACCAGAGAAAGTGAGGCCGAGATTTCACAGAGGATAATTTTGAGAACTGGTTCCATGATTCCTGGGCTCCTTAGCCAGATCAAGGGTATAAAGAAGGGAAGGAGAGAGGGCAGAGATCTCTTAGGATGAGACTGGTAAAAAAGCTACCTCCATTCTTCCTGGGCCACCTTGATCTCTCTGTGATTGCTGTCCAGGATCTACGTGTGTGTGTGCACTTGTGTGTGTGTGTGTGTTGTGTGTGCACATAGGTGAGGGTGAGTTAGTGTGTAGGAAGGTGAGGATTAGGTGGGCAGACACGTGATTGCGTGTGTGAACCTTTGCATGAGGGCTGATGTTTGGACACATGTAAGCAGGATTGTGTGTGTGTGTGTGTGTGTGTGTGTGTGTGTGTGTGTGTTTGTGTGTGCATGCATATGGTGAGTGTGTTCACTGCAGCTCCGCAGAGCCTTATGGGAGATGACATTTGAGGCTGCCGGAGTTCCCCTGCAAGCTTCCCCAGCTTCTCCCTTCCTCTCACTGGTTGGCCTGTAAGATGCAGGAGGAAACAATGTTGTTTGCCTCGGGGAGTGTCCACGTAGCCCTGCAGGGTGGCCCAGGGAGGTTTTGCCATCACTATCTGGCCCCCTCTCTTCTGCTCACCTGCCCCCTTGCCCAACCAAGGACCATCCATTACCATTGTGAAAGCCCCCATGGAAACCAGAGGCTGCATCTGGACAGAGGAGGGGGAGGGGCTCTGGGCTCCTACTGTCCAGTCTCCCGCTTGGATCAGACTGGGCTCCAGCTGGCCTCTGCTCACTCGCCCCAGCAATGGGAAGCTCGTGTCACCCTACCACCCACAGACAAGCCCACCCATGAAAACACCCTTCCCCTGAGTAACCCCAAAGCAGTTGCCCTGTTTCTCCCACCCACTGGTCTCCGCTCCTCCCTCCTTCCTGGGTCGACATTCCAAGGCAGCCAGATTGCCCCTGCTAAGCCTTCTCTCCTGTTCCACTCTGCTTCCCCTGAGATTCCATTCATCATTCCTCACCTGAGGACATTAGGTCCTGTGGCTCCCATCTGGGTCCCTCCTCTGGACACTCTGTGCCTATAAAGTATGGGGTCCATATTTGAACTCCCACTGTAGCTGACCAGGGCAGGGAGCAGGTAGAGGGCACTCCAGTCCACCACCAGGGTCCCATTTAGTTAGGAACCCACCTCTAGGTCCACGGTCGTAGTAGCCACATCACGTTGTTTGTGCTTACATTGACCTTGGGGGTCAAGAAAAATGACCAGATCATTTCAGGTGGAATTCTGCCAAGCTGGCCTCACCTATACACCCTAGGCTTGTTCCTTGGATCATTGATTATTTTGGTCTGAAAGGGCCTGACTTTACATCGATTACTGTTAAATTTCTTCTTGTTGATTTTGGCCCAGTATTCCGCCTGGGAAGAGAGCTTTGGGTCATAAATCGACTGTATCAAAATAACTTGTGCTTTCGAGGTTCAGGAGAACACATCTTTTGTGTCTTCATTCAAGTGTCTGGCAAAATTTTGGGGCAGGTTGGAACTTGGGTAAGGCTTGCACCTCAAGTCCACACAAACTCCTTGGGTTAGGGCTGTTCAAACCACCACAAACCAGCACTATATCCTCTGATCTGCTAATCTAGTCACCCTAGGAAAAGGGAGGAAATGTTTCATTGGGGCAAACTTGACTTTGATGAGCCCAGTCTGGCCCTTGGACCATGTCACATTCTTTTCCAAATGCTCTGGGCTTTCCGTCTAGTCAGCCAGTCTAGGCTGTTTCTGTCATGATCAGAATTCAGTCTTCCACCTTCCCTGTTTTTTTTCGGCAAACTAAGGTAGCTTTGTGCCTCTCTGGTCTCCTTGGAATTTTGTCATTCTCCCTGATTCTTGGACACCCCACAGGGCCTTGGAGGTCTTTCCTGTAGAGAGTAACCATGTAATTTTTCAACCAAAGGAGGTAACTTTGAGAGTGTATCAGTTATCAATTGCTGGGTAACAAACTTAGCAGCTTAAAACGGTAAACATTGATTATCTCAGTTTCTGTGGGTGAGGCATTTGGGAGGGTCTTAGCTGGGAGGTTCTGGGTTTGGGTCTCTCATGAAGTTACATACAGGATGCTGGCTCAGGCTGCAGTCATCTGAAGGCTGGCCTGGGCTGAAGGATCCATTCCCGGGATGGCTAACGTAGCTGTTGGCAGGAGGCCTCAGTTTCTCACTACCTGGGCTCCTCTGTAGCGCAGCTCGACTTACCTCATGATGTGGCAGTGGGCTTTCACCAGGGTGAGTGATCCAAGAAAGAACAGGGAGGAGGCCACAATGCCTTTTGTGACACAGTCTTAAAAGTGACAGGCTTCCACTTCTACCGCGTTCTATTCACAGGGGGCAAGTCACCAAGTCCAGTCCACACTCAAGGGGAGGAGAATCAGGTCCCACCTTCTGAAGGACGCAGGGTCCAAAGACGTGCTCGCGCGTCAAATCACCACAGGGAGTGAAGGGAGGTACTATCTAATCACACCAGGATGATGGACGTGAACCAGGACTGTCCTGTGCAAAGCACATTTGTTCTCCCAACTCCTCTCAAACGTTCAGACCATGAGCCACAGTGAAAAATCCATCATGGCCTCTTCACATATACATATATAACTGAAACAAGTTCACAAAGCAGCATTTAACCTGGCCATGCGCATTTTTTAGGAGAGGAAAACGTGTTCCTTGCCCCTCTGAGGGTCCCTGGCTGGATCTGAAAGTTAAACTGACAAAGACAGGTTAACAGGAGAAAAGCACACGTGTTTATTTCACGTAAGTTTTACGTGACACAGGAGACTTCATAAGGAAAGGAAGACCCAAAGAAATAGTCCAACCTATGTATTTCTATGCTGGGTTTGATAAGGGAGTAGACAGTCGTTGAGGACTCTGATAGGATTAGGGAGTGGGAGGTAACATAGTAAACAGGGAGACCTAGCTAACCTTGTTTGATAGGACTCTTCTTGGTGATCCCTTTTCTTCAGGGATAAGAACGTTCCTTTCCTCCAGGTACAGGAATGGGCACCTCTCACGTGAGGGTTTTATAGCCTGTTCCGGGAAGAAGGCGGAGGAGGGGTGTCAGAGTGACCTTTCTACTCCTGCCATTGCCTCACTTCGGCCTACTGTTCCGGGAAGAAGGCGGAGGAGGGGTGTCAGAGTGACCTTTCTACTCCTGCCATTGCCTCAAACTCCTTCGGCCTAGAATACGCAATACGACAAGATGCCTATTTTCAGGTAGTGTGTCTTGAACCCCTTCACATAGAAATCTAAAGGATTCCATTCAATTTAATTTACTTATTTTTTTCCTCTTTTCATTTTTTTTTTTTTTTTTTTTGGCTGCACTGCACAGCTTGTAGGATCTTAGTTCCCCAACCAGGGATTGACCCCAGGCCCTTGGCAGTGAAAGCATGGAGTCCTAACCACTGGACCGCCAGGGAATTCCCTGTACATTCTTGAAATATTGCTTGTAGCCAACTAAATTTATTACAATTCACTAATGGTTAGGGACTCAGTTTGAAAAAACAAGCCACCGCGCTAGATTGTGCCGTGTGTGGGTGCAAAGCTGCTTCCATTCTCCATCTATTTTGGAGCCCTCTATGGGTCTGACCCAAGTTTCTTAGCCTACATTTTTTTTAAGCTTTCAGATCCCTCTTCCTTCAACACACGTATGCACACTCTTCATCTTTAGCTCTATGGAGTCATTGAATCATGAAATGTCAGCGTATGAAAGATACTCTGGGCCAGGAATGACACACGTCTCCCTGACAATACCCTGACAGACATTACTAATCAATCATGGTACTGTCCCATTAAGCTCAGTGTCTACCTCGGAATCCTTCCCAACTCCAGGTATCTCATTTTTTGTGAGGCAAAACCTATTGTACAAACACTTTATTTGAAGCTCAGAAGCCAACTCTGAATCCCAGAGAGATGCAGTGGCTTTTCCGAGGTCACATGGCTGGTCCGTGGCCAGGCAGAAACTGGCAGCACTGTTCTTTCTGCTGATCCCAGGGCTTTCCTAGACTTTATTCGCTGTCTTCTTAGACCTCATTCTCCTAATCGGCATCCAGCAATCTCTCACCAGCTCATTCCTTGCCCACCACCCACGGACCACCAGTTGTTTCACGAGACCCAGACCCTTTCTAGAGAGGACGTCACCTGGGGTTGCCCTGCATGGGGCTACAGTCAGGAGAAGCAGCTTTGTTTGGGATGCAAACAACAGCAGGAAAGAACCTGCTCATCCTCTGGTGCAGCTCAGCCCCTGGAATCAAGGGGCAGGAGTCCCCTCTGCTACCATTGCCACCAAGAGGACCCAGGCCGGGGCCACACGTTGTTTTCTGTGACTGCTCACTCTCTGGTGCCAGCCCAGGCATCAGCTTAGCGATAAAGACACGAGCAGACTCT
This sequence comes from Lipotes vexillifer, assembly GCF_000442215.2. NCBI lineage: Eukaryota > Metazoa > Chordata > Mammalia > Artiodactyla > Lipotidae > Lipotes > Lipotes vexillifer. The sequence goes on along the minus strand of NW_006783088.1, from coordinate 4,197,719 downwards.
GGAGGATCACAGGCAAACTTCCGGTTATTGCTGCATGGAGAGCTCTGTTACTGGGGTGCCCAGGGCACTGCAAGAGCAGAAAAACAACATTCAGCTCAGAGGAAGAGACAACTGAGAAACCAGGTGAAGGTTTTGAAGGCCGGAAAAGTTACTCTGTAGTAAGGGAACAGCAGCAGCAAGGGCACAGAAAGCGCAAGGGAACAGCGAGTTCAGGGGAAATACAGTCATTTGATATTGTTAGAGAGTGTGCCGTAAGGCTGCAGGGCACGGCGGGGGATGAAGTTATTACCCGCAAGGAGACCTATTCTGCGAAAAGAGACGGATAAAAAAGAAATATATATATGTGTGTATTTTTTACATTTATATGTAAATGTAAAAAATATACCAGGTGGTAATAGGAGCAAAGCAAGGTCGGGGACAGAGCTGGGAATGCTGTTTTTAGGTGGGTGGTCAGGGAAGACCTCTCTGAAGAAGGGACATTGGAGCAGGGACCTGACGTGTGCAGGAGCGAATCTGCAGATCCCTGGAAGAGCATTCTAGGCAGAGGGAACAGTGAGCAGGGATGCCCAGAGGTGGTCTTGTGCTTGCTGTTGGGTTCAGGGAGCAACAGAGAGGCAGCGTTCACGTATTGTGTCCTTTCTCATCTGATCTCATCTGGTCCCTGTGACCACATGCAAGGAAGGCCACCCGAATGACCCCCTTTTCCCAGACGAGGGCAGTGCAGCTCCAGGGGTTAAGTGGCTGGTCCTGGGCCGTGGAGTGAATTTAAGACAGAGGAGGGCCCAGGATCCAGGGCTCCAGACACTTGGTCAGCAGTCTTTGCAGCTCAGAATGGCCTCCTCTGCCAGCTTTGGGCTTGGGCCCAGCAGAGCTCAAAGCAGCACAGCTTCCCAGCCTTCCAGGGGGCAGGCCTGTGGGCTCTTCCGTGAGAGCTGGAAGGTTCCCTGTGCTTGGTTCTAGCCCTTCCACAGCCCAAACTGGTCTGTCTCAGGGGTGCTCATCAGAGGCTGGGGGTCAGTAAGATTGAGGGAAGCCCGGCCAGGCAAAAGCTGGGCATGGTGTCCAGAAGCTTTACAGGATGAGGTCTGCACACAGACCATGGTCTGCCTCTGGGACCCAGGCTGAACCCAAGTGCTCCTCTCTGGGGGTTGCGAGGGGAGTGTTGGTACCTGTGGGTGGCATCTCAATTCAGCATTGATCAGGTGTATGCGTCCTCAGCATGGAGGGTTCATGATGGAGCTTTCTTTCTCCTTCCTTTTCTTGTTTGCTTCCTTTAAAACATCAGGACGGGGATGGGGTGGGGTATATAGGATTGGGTGATGGTTTCTGGGGGCCCGGGATTGCTGGCCCTTTTGTGTCCTGCCAAGGCAAATGCAATTTATAGCCTTCATCACCCACCACTGTACTGAACAGCAAGAGGTTAAGAACTTGGGCTCTGATGTCACACAGACTTGGGTTCAATTCCACTCTCTCTTATTGGCTGCTTAATTGTGAGCAAGGAAGCTGCAATTTTTTCACCTGTAAAAGGGGGTAATCAAGCATCTTTCTCATGGACCATTAGACAGTACAAGCAAAGCCATTAGCACAATGCCTGGCACGTGTAGCCAGAGGTATGGAACACTGGTCATAGTCAAACTTGGCAAACAGGGCCCCCTGCTTAGCCAAACTATCTGAGTGAAGATCAAATGTCAGTTACCCTCAGTCAGGCCAGGGTGAGCCTGGCTGAGTGAGAATTAGGCCAGGCTGTTGTGGATGTTGGCGGTGCCCCATCCAGATCCCTTTTTGGGGCCCGTGCCCCATTGCTCATTTACTGTAAGTATTGGCTGCTAATGGTTCACAGATGTCCCCTAATCTGGAGACTCGCCCTTGACCCAACAGGAGCCAATGGCTGAGGGACATGTGAATACAACAGGCCAGCTCCCTTGCCTCAAGTTGGGACCAACCATGTGGTTTAGTTTGTACTACAGAACTCCCCACAGGATTAGGCTAAAGTGAGTCTCCAGTTGAGACTTACCCTGCCCTAGTCCTCTCACCTTGCTTCCCTTCTCTTTTCCCAATTAGTCATGTGCACTGAATCCCTGCCTCAGGCTCTGCTTCCTGTGACCCAGACCCAAGATATAGGCTCTCCATGATTCAAGTCTCAATCAGAAATGCCCATTGCCTTAGAACCTCGGGAAGAAGAGCTCCCCTACGCTACCCCTTACCTGTAAACTGGTTTCCATCCCCTCCCAATCTCCCTGCTCCCGCAGAGGACCTCGCTTCGCCAACTTTCCCCTCCCTGCCACCTTCACCTCTGCTTGACCTACCCCACCTGTTCCTCACCCAACTCCCATAGCAACAGCACTCATTTCCCTCCGAGTAACTCCCAAATCCTTATGGCTGCCATGTTTGCCCTCTCTCCTACCCAGCCCCACTGTCCCAGCTGCCTGCTAGGTGCTTGCACGTGACTGTCTCACTCCTGAAAGCTCTCTAAAATTGCACTCACTATCTTTCCACAAACCCAGCTCCTCCTCCTGGCCACTGGCTGCTGTAAATGGCACTCCTCTCCAGCTCTCCAGGTTCCAAACTTGGCTGTGTCCTGATTCCTTCTCTTCCCAGTTCAGCTGCCAACTCTCTCACATCTGCCACCACCACCACCCCCGCCTTCTCCCAGCCACCAGCCTCTTTACCTCAGCCACCTCACTGGTTTTAAAACAATCTTGGCAGACACTTGCTAAAAACTTACTACATGAGAGACTCTGAGTTCTCTGTGTTTATGAACTCAATTATTCATCATAATGACCCTTTGATGAATTATTATCATTATCCCCGTTTGATTGGTGAGGAAACTGAAACATGGAAAGGTGAAATAATTCACCCAAGATCCTATAGTTAAAAACTGGCTGTCTTATTCTGATTTCCCCAGAAAATAACTCCAAGTAAAGGCTTCATTGCGAGAAGTATATCTGGGCACTGAGTCCAGGAAACACTGGTAGGGGAGTGAGGGAGTCAGACAGGTAAGACAGGCAGTAAGAAATGTCTTAGCAAGCAAGTTACTACTACAGGAACTGGAGCTTAATCCCTCTGGGGAACCCTGGGAAACATGCACTAGGGAGCTGAGGTGTTGATATACCAATTTCTGTTAGCCCACGGTTGAGGGCTGTTACTGGGGGCATTAAGTTCCTGGCATTC
>NW_006783088.1:4189010-4194517 GCF_000442215.2 Lipotes vexillifer | reverse complement strand
CATTCCTGGTATAGGTGGAATGTGATCCAGCAGTCTGAGAAAGCCCTAAAGCAAAGCAATACTGGGGCTAGGAGCTGGGAGTCAGACCTATGCAATCAAATGTTAGGGCCAAGGATGCAGGGCAGGGAACCAACAGTGCCCACAACAAGGGTAGAAATGGAATCAAATCCAAGCAGCATGGGTCCAGGGCCCATGCCTTTAACCATGTGCTCTGCCAGCTACGATGTGGTGGCCTGCCTCTCTTAAGCCTATCACATGCCTTTCTTCCACCATTTTGCCCATTAGCACCAATTTATGCTCCTGCCCTCATTTGGAGTCAATCCTCTGTTCAAACCCCTTTCGTGGCTCCCATTGCCAAATGGCTAAAGAGTCACGGTTTATCCCACAGTCAAGGTCACCCCAGAATGACCCTCACCTCCTCAATACGAGCCTATGTCTCGTTCCTCCCTGCAGCATGCCGTATCTTGCTCTCCCAGTCTCTGAACATTTGCTCATGCTGTGCCTCTTCTTGGGATGCCCTGGCTCCATCACTGCCTGTCCAAGTCCTACCCCACCATAAGGCCTCTTGGTGTCACAGACCTTCCAGAGCCCTCTTCCTCTGAATGCAGTGGCTCCTGTTGGCCCTTATCTAAGAGCACCTCTGTGTTTTGTGCCACAGCTGTGGCACTGTGGTCAAGCCCCTTGCCCCAGCTGTTAAATTGTTTGACATTGAATTGCTGAATCCTCACTCTGCACCTGCTGTGACCATGAGCAAGTGAGCTGATGGCTCCAAGCCTCAGTTTACTCACCCAGAAAATGGGGAAATAATCATATTTACATCAAGAGGTAGCTGTGGGGATTGAATGAGATAATCCATATAAAGGGCTGGCACATGATATATTCCCATTCAATGGTTACCATTATATTTGGTAAGAACCTCCCCCTCGGCCAGGCCATTTTCTCCCTGAGGAGGGGACACCACCTCTCAGTCAGTCCTCTCTTTATCCACCATGGCACTTGGCTTTTCCTCCCAGCTGCTGATGGATCACAGTAAAAGGTATACTTTATGTCCTGTCAGATCTAACACACCCTGTCTAAGCCCTCCCTTCCATTTCCCCAATCCGTCCTTCATTTTCTACTTTTTTTTAACCCCCCTCATTTTTCTCCTTAATATTTATCACTTATAGACATTATATTTATTTCCTTGTTCACTTACTGACTGCCTCCCCAGACAGAATTTAAACTCCCAGATGACAGAGGCTCAGGATGTTTTGTGCACTGCTGTATGTTTGACGTCTAGAACATGACTAACTCATAGCAGTAGAAAAATATTGGTTGAATGAGTGAATGAATGAATGAAGGAAGGAAGGAAGGAAGGAATTCGGTGAATGCCCATAAATGTTCGCAGCTACAAGCAATCTCTCCAGGGAGTCTGTGTTATTTTCTTCCAGGCCAAGGCTGCAGACAGTCAAGGGTTAGGTCCAATTCCTCTCCCATCCAAACCTTGGCTTGAGGGCACTCGGCCCTGGGGGTTTCTCCTTTGGCGCTGGGCCTCTTTCCATACGTTCTGTGCTCCCTCCAGGCCAATGCAAAGGGGACCCCTATCTTTGTTCTTAGATAGATACCAGCCAGGCCCATAAGGACACTGTAGGGGAGGAAGAGCGATGATAACAGAGATGGACGTCCACAGCTGTCACCCCTTCTGCATGGCCCTGCTCCTCCCTCCAGCTCCATCTCAGTTTCTTTCAGGAAATTAGTACTGGAGGCAGAGTCCCAAGGGATCTGAGCTCCTGGGTGCCACATGCAAGGATGATTCCACTAGCTACTGAATCAGGCCCATTGGCCCCCACCCTTGGGAGCTGGAGGAGGGAAGAGTGACAGATGGGCGCGTATGGGCAGGTGTGACTCAGTCTAAAGGGCCCCAGCAGGAAGAGCAGCTGTTTCTGTGACTCAGCAAAGAGCTGGGCTGTGGTAGGGGCGTGAGGGCTGGTGTAGTTCGGGACTGGAGCTGAGCAAGGGGGAGTCAAGGGCTGTGACCCACCTCATCCCACACGTAGCGTGGCATCCAAGTGGAGTCCTGCTCGCAGGAGACGCCCCAAGGGACCCCACAGCCGATGGGCTCCATCCACAGCTCCGCGTGTGCCTGTTGCCTGCCCCAAACAAAACCCGGCCTCATTCCAAGTCCTCCAAGACTCCTGTCCTGCACCTCCTCTCAACTCTGCTCCAGCCATGTGGGACCATCTGAGTTACCAGAGAATCCCATCCCTTCCTTAGCTGCCAAGCCTTTGCCCACGCTGTGCCCTTCACTTAGAAGGCCCACCAACACCCCCACTCCCATCCAGCTGATGTCATTCCACTACCAGCCCTGCAGACGCTACATGGCCCGTGTGGCTTATGTGCCCCTCCCCCATTCACCTTGGGGCTGCCTTCACCCTCATGGCCTGTCTTAAAATGTAGTTTTTATTATTATTCAGGTATGGAGAGGCCAACAGATCAGGAGATAATTGCCTTTGAGAAGATAGTTTTTCACTTATAGATCCCAAGAGGAAGGGGCCTGCCATGCCATGGGGAACCACACGGGGAAGCACCAGCGTTGGTCAGGAAGCAGAGGCAGGGAGAGGAAAACATGGGCACGAGACCTTATTGCGGTTTCCGGGAATGAACAGGCAAGGCAGGGTAGGTAGGCTAGACTGAAGAATTTAATCGGGCTCTGGAGTCCAGGATCAACAAGGCCCCAGATGTCTAAGCATCAGAAACACATGGTTAATACAGGGCTCTTACCCCAAAGCCAGACTCTCCGGAGGGCAGCAAACAAGGCATGGTTGAGCCCCAGCACTGGCCTGGCAACTGGGGGATTCTTGGCAAATGTTGGATGGATGAGGGTCCACTATGGACACAGTGCCAGCCACTAGGGAACACAGCAGTGGATAGGAAGGCAAGATCCCTCCTCTTAAGGATTTTACTTCCAGTGGGCATGGCTGACAACAAACTAGCAAACAAATAAATAAACAAGAGAACTTCAGCTACTGGAAAGTGCTGTGACGGAAATAAAACACAAAGATGTAATAGCCTCTGGGTGGCATGGAGAAAGAAGGAATCCATTAGAAAGGGTGGTCAGGGCAGCCTCTCTGAGGAGGTGACCTTGGGGCTGAGACCTGAATGTTGAGAAGGAGTCAGCCTTGCAAAGATTTCAGGGCAGAGTGCTTCAGCAGATGAATCACTGAATGAATGAAGGAATGAATGAATGGAAGATCAATCCTTCGGTCCGGATTTCCCACCTCTTTACAGCTGGCTGTGGTGCCTTTTGAGGCTGGAATGGTGTCAGTGCCAGAGTCTCACATATTAAATAATTTCCATCATGGCCTTCCATCAGTAGCAGGAACATTCCACAGGGTGACCTGGGCCCTGTGAACAGGCAATTCCGGGCCTCAGAGCAGGACACCATTTAAACCAGCTTTGCTCATTGACCACTCAACCAATTCACACTGGAGCCAGCAACCTTCTTGCCAAATTTGTCCCTGATGAGAATTTAAAGTGGTTGATTTATAGCCCAGGCGATAGTACCTCTCACAGGGGAGTGTAATCGCAGTCTGTTCAATTACTGAGGCATTGCCCTGCCATTGGACACTCAGGCCAATCCCAGACCACAGATGCTGCAAGCCCAGCCCTGGTTGCAGACCCCTGGGCTGCCCAGAACTTTCCAACAAGGCTTCTTTGGCAACCAGCGCCAGAAGCCCACCTGCAGGAGAGCAGCCATGGTGGGCCCCCTGGCGCTTCTTGTAAATCTCCAGTCTTCACTGGGAGAGCTGGGCTGTCCAGCCAAGCCACCTGGAGTCACTGTGTGTGGCACTTGGGAGGTAAAACTGTGGTTGACAAATAAAAGTCAAAGGGAGGAGGCAGTGTGACTAAGCTGTCAGTCGGCAGGCAGGCGGGATATAAATAGTTTTAACAGGCCCCTCTCCTGCTCTGGGTGCTGGAAAAGCCGGCTTGAGATGTTCATCACGCGGGCTGAAGGGCTGTTTGAGCGGCTGTCTGGGATCCCTGTGGGCTGTGGACCTCCCCACATCAGTCTCAGTCACGGGGTTCTCTACTCCCCATTGGGAAAGCCCCGGGGAGGAACCCTGAGCTGCCCGCTTCACCTACAGACCCAGGAAAATGGATCGTGTGCAAAGACAGGATGCTAGGGGAAGTTGAGGAGGGCAGGAAAGAAATATTTCATGAGCACCTACTCTCTGCTCAGAGAAGATAAGCAACGTCCCCATGGTCATAAGTGTTGGACTTGAACCCAAGTCTTTCCTGCTTTTAACTCTCATGGCATGTTGCTATCACCATCTTCTTTTCATTCATTCATTCATTCATTCATTCATCCGTTTTTCAAATACTTCTTGAACACCATAGGGCGTGGGAAAAGCACAGATTTCAGAGTCCAGTTACCCCGGGTTCAAAGCCCGCTTCTCCACTTCCTGGCCAAGGAGCCCAAAAGGCAAATTGCTTTGCTCCTTATTACTCAAAAAAGGATTATGACACCCTCCCGTTGTGAGGCTCCGCTGAGGATCAGCGCACATGCGTCAGGATCACCGGGGTGTACAGAAGACCCCCGCCCCTCTGGGGCACTGGCTTAGGAATCGCACAGAGCCAAACGAGGTGCCACAAGACTTGCCTTCAAAGTGCTCTGGCTGCAGAGGGACAGACACGCCACAGCTGCTTCTATGGTGGGCAAATGGGAAAAGTTCTATGTGGAAGCATAAGAACGCGCAGCGGGCAGTTACGTTTGGGTTGGTGAGGGGATTTTCACGGAAGAGGGGGCACGTGAGTCCCGGCAGTGGGGTAGAAGGAGAAGGGACATCCGGGTGGAGAGAACAGCATGGGCAAAGGTGTGGAGACCTAAAGGCTGTCTGGGGACAGTAAGGACAGAGTAGATCGATGTCCGGTGGACAAGGGGGCCAAGGGAGAGGTTGGCAGGGTCTGATCAGGGGCTCAAGACAGGTTTTGGTTGTTACAGACCTTGAAATTTATCCTCTGGGCACAGGGGAGCCAATACTGTTTTTTGAAGACAGTTGTGACATGATCTAGCCAGAGCCTTGGGGACTGCTTTCTGGGGACAGTGTGGAGGATGAATTAAAGAGGCTAAGATCGGGGGCAGAGACCAGCTCAGAGGTTCTACAAGTCCAGCCAAGAGATAAAGAACAGACATCTAAATAAAAACGTGACCAATTTATTGAGCACTTCCTATGTTTCCAGCGCTTTCTGTACATTTCCTCCTTGACCTTCATCAGCGCTTTGAGTTAGGTACTCTTGTTCTCATCTTACACATGAGGAACCTGAGATGCAAGGAGGTTAAGTGACTTGCTCAAGGTCACACAGCCAGTGAGGTGCAGAGCTAGGATTCAGATCCTAGTCTGTCTGAATCCAGAGCCCTGATACTTCTCAGACCCTGATGCCCAAGGCTGAGAAGACCCAAAGGTAGAGAGAGAGGTGGGGCCCCAAGTTCAGCAGGTCCTTACGACCTCTTCCGTCCTCAGCCTTCC
>NW_006783088.1:4180069-4188864 GCF_000442215.2 Lipotes vexillifer | reverse complement strand
CAGCAGGTCCTTACGACTTCTTCCGTCCTCAGCATCCCTGAGCTGGGCATCTTCCGTTTGCCCCTCCAAACCCACATTCCGCCCTCTACCGCCTCCTGCTCTCTGTCCTGCGAGGCTGCTGCATGGGAGGCATCCGCAGGCTGTCTGGTCCATGCCCGTTAGCATCTGGCTGGGTACATCGTTGCGCTGGGAGAGCAGATGCAGAAGGAGAGTGTATGGGGAACCTTATTCCCCTGCTGCCTCCCTGCCTCAGGTGGGCTGTGTCCCTCTACTGACAACCACGGCTCCTCAGGCAGCCCTCTCTAGACAGCTCTCTCCAGGTTCTGGCAGCTGCTCCCTCTCTTGCCCTTTCAAGCCTGGGTACGGTGACAGCACCCGTTTTGTTTTGTTTTTTAATATGAAACTGTCCATGGGGTCTGGACCTCAGGAGAGAGGGCGGCAGGCGGCAGCTTATAACGCTGGTAATGTCATCACAGGGATGGATGAGTTACCCTGGGAGAGGGCAGAGGATGACGCCCAGGGACCAAGATCAGGCGGACGCTGACATTTAAGAGTCCTCAGAGGATGGGAAGCCAACTGCGCAGCTGAGGCTAGATGGGGCTGGAGCCTCCCTTTTGTGTTGTTACTCACTCACTCCATCCCCTTTGTCAAAAGGGTGCTGGAGGACTGTGAAACGAGGTCAGCCGGTCTGTGGAGGGGGCACTCGCCCTCCCTGGAGGTGAATTCCACCAGCTGGTTGGTCTCATCGCCCTGCCTCCTGGGGTCTCTCCAGCGGTGCATTCAGCAGCCCTGGCTTTGTGCTCTCAGACAGCCCAGGAGGGCACGTGGAGCTTCCTCGGGATTTTCCAGGGAGACTTGGTCTGGGAATGGAGTGACCTTTTCTTTGAAAAGCCTGTTCCATCCCCAGGGCCCTGACTGGCTGAACCCTCTGGAGCCAGCCCCCGTGAAGGGTGCCTTCCAGGGAATCAGGACCCCATCCGCCCCACCTGTCACCTGTGTCAAGCTCCAGAAAGGCACCACCAGCCCCGGCAGCCAGGTAGCTGCAGAGAGGGCCCGCCTGGCAGCAGAGGAGAGAGGAGTGATGGTTCCAATCCTGTCTGTCCAGGGTCAGAAAAAGGGAGGGAAGGATAAGTCTTGGGAATTTGATTTGTACTTTGGTGCTACAGAAATCCGTCTTTGAACAAAGGTAGATCCGTTTAGAACCATAGGGCTTAAGAGCTAGAAAGGGCCTTCCAGAACCTACAGATGAGGAAACTGAGGTCTAGAGAGGGCACGTTACTCATGGTCTCAAAGACTGGCCTGGCCCTGCCTGTGCAATCACAGCCTCGCCACCCCGCCTGCCTGCAGCTTTCACCCGCCAGACTCCACGCCACAGGAAGAAGCGTGATTATTCCACATGAGTAGGCATCCGTGTGCCTGCAGCTAGTCCTGATCCAGATTTCTGCCCACCTTTGTCCCCACCCTGGAAGCAGCTGGCTGCCCCGCGGCGGGGGCTGCCTGGGTGCGAGACAACCATTTTCTCATGGGGTGGAAATTAGATCTGCTTCCCAGGGAGAAGTGTTTGTGAGCTGAAATGCCAGCCAGTTGGGTGCGGTGTGGGGCCTTGTTGTTTGTTCTGTACTCCAAAGATGCCAGCCACAGTGAGGGGGAAGTGGACTGGGGACAGGACAGGGAGGAAGGGCCCGGGTCTGGCAGGGCCATTAGAAGGGGCCTTGGAGAATGTGAAGGTGGAAAACAGAGACACCAAGAGGATAACGGCTCACCCAGCATTGCGCCGTGAAAACAACACCCCATGTTCAGACCCCCTCTGCAGCCCCCCTCTCCCGGCCCCGTCTGCCTCTTCACTCTGTACTTGAATCCTGAGCCAAAGAGGCCTGGAGCCAGCAGTGGCCAAAATGGGCCTCTCCCTACTTGTGAATTTAACTTGGGGGTCTTCCAACCATGATAGACTGGATTATTATCCAGCAAATATTTATTACTCTCCCCTCCCACTGTGCAGCAGGGGCACTCCCTACATTGAAGTTGGGCTTAGCCGTGTGACTCACTTTTGAGCAAGAAATATGAGCAGACGTGGCAGAGCAGAGGCTGGAAACGTGCTTCTGTGGATTGACCTGCTCCTTTGCACTCTGGTGGTGCCTGTAAGAAGAGGTTCCCCTGGGAGGCTGCTGCCCTTCAGCCAGGGTCATAGAATGACCTTATGTGGAGTAACCTGAACCCAACTTGCAGTCTGAAACAGTGCCCAACTGAGCCCATCCTAGATTAGGAGAACCACAGTTGACCTGCAGGTCCACAAAAGTGAGAATAAATTCCTGTTGCTGTAAGTCACTGACTTTGGGGATGTTTGTTTTGCAGCATTATCATAGCAATAGCTGACTGATACATAGGCCCAGAGCCAGAGCCAGAGAAGGGGCCAAGAGCTAGGACTTGGAACATCCAGGCCATCCACATTCCTCCCCTACCACAATACTGGATACTCTCAGCTAACTCCAAAACCATACAAATGCAGGGAGGGCCCACACCTCTGTTGATACTCATTACACCTCCATGAGGAAACCAAGGCTTCTCAAACAGACCTCCCCAAGGTTACAGAGCTAAAAAATAAATGGCCCAGCTGAGACGAGAACCAGGTCTTTTGGCTCCAGTTTCCAATCTACCAGGCAGCCCAAACCTGGGCCAGTTGAGCAGTGAGACCCATGAGGATTGGAACCAGTGGCCTGCCCTGGATGTGGTGCTCTGGAGGCCCCAGGGGTGTCTCCTCTCCCAAAAAGCTTCCCCTGCTGAGATGATGAGGCTCACATGTGTCCCAGGCAGCTCTTGTGCCAGCCTTAGATAAAGCACCCACTCCTCCTCAGGGCAGAGGGCCTGGCTGGGTCATCCTGGGTCCCAGGGCTGGGTCTGGGGTCCCTGCCACCAGTGCCATGTCCTAGGCTGAGTGGTCCAGAGCAGGGGCTCTGGGGTCTGACAGAACTGTATTCAACCCCAGCTCTGTCCCTTTGGCTGTGTGACCTTGGACAGTATGTTGCACATCTCTGGGCCTCAATTTCATCATCTGTGCAATGGGGCTCACCACCCCTGTGAGTGGTGGGAGGTTATGTGAGATCATATACATAGAACACAGAGCAAAGACCCCGGCACAAAACGGCTCCAATAAAAGGTGACAGCTGCCATCACCACTGTGCTTGGACTCAGGTAGCTTGGAGTACTAGAGGTGCAGAGCCCTGGCAGCACTGTCTGCAGCCAACAGGGCCTGTCTCTCCTGGGAGCCTGCTGGCTCATCCTGAATCCACCCTGGAAGGGGGTAGATCAGAAGGGTCTTCCTATCAGAAGAAAGAGCTGGCCCTCACTTTTTGGCCCTAGATGAGAGCTCTAAGTTTCCCAGGAGCACGGGCCCAGCTGGCTCCTACAAAGAAACCACAGTGAGCAGTCTGAAATCTTCCAAACCATCAGTAGCTCCCACTCTGGTCAAGGATTCCACTGTCCTTCTAGCATACGTGAACTGGCCCTCTGTTCATCCACTTTCACTGCACATGGGGTCATTCAGTCAGTCAGCCATTCTGAAGATATTTACTGAACAACTACTGTGAGCCCGGCTCTGTGCTGGGCCCTAGGGATCCAGCAAAGAATAAGACACAGGGGGCTCCCATCCTCATGGAGTTTACAGTCCCAGGAACTGGAAGCGTTCCCTTGAGCCACCTCCCACACCCTCTCCTTGTTACTCTGGGGGTCCAGGTCAAGGTGAGGCATCCTGTCAATGTTACGGTCACAAGGAGTGACCAGGGAGCCTGAAGTTCTGATCTCCATCAATTTGCTGTGTGACCTTGCATAAGTCACTTCCCCTCTCTAGGCCTGGATTCCTGCCCCTTGAAAGAGAGGGACACTAGACCAGCCACCCCTCCTCCCTGGGTGAGTCCAGGAATGGGCTTCCACTCACGGAGTTCGCTCAGTAGGTCTCTGCTGAGGTTGCTGTGGCCACGGGCCATGCCGGGGACCCATGATGACCAGTCCAGACCCCACTTCTCCAGTCAGACCCTGATTTAGATGTTTTAAAAATGAACAATGTGGAAAATAGTTTGGGACATGAGCAAGATTGGACCAACAGTCTTTCTACTGCTCCTGAATTCTCCTTCCTGTACGAAATTTAGAGATCACCACCTTGGTTGCAGCCTATTTAGCCCTTATCTCCTGGGAGAAGGGCATGCAGATCTAGAATAACTGGCTTCACAGTCATGGTGTGTCTGTTTCATTCCCGAGAAGATAACATAATCATCATTAATTATATGGTGAAGAGTTGGGGGTGGTTGTAAAGAAAAGCGGCTCTTCTCTCGCCCAGGTTCTTGGGCTCTGGGGCTAGAAGAGCTGTGAGATGCAGTGGTGGAGCACAGGGGCTAAGACCACAGACTTGGAAGCCAGGTGCCTAGGTTCAAATCCTGCGTGACCTTGGGCAGGTTTCTTAACCTCTCTGTGCCCTGGTTTGCTCATCTGTAAGCAAGGGATGATTAGAACAATCCCTACTGATCTCGGAGGGGAGTCATAAGGATAAATGAGTTGTTTGTAAAGTGCCTGCATCCAATAAATGCCCCCTGAATGTTGGTTAAATAAATGTTGGGTAGGTCCACCCACCGGAGCCCTCCCAAGCATGGCTGAGGAGTCCTAAGAGTTTCAGGGTGCCCAGTGCCATTGACTGTGTGCCATCATGGCCTGTGCAAAGCAGGAGAGCTGACAGCAGCTCAGTTTTGCTTACGGAGAACTCACTCAGAGTCAGACACTCTCCCAAATGTTTTTGGTGCACATTAATTAACCAAGTTAATCCTCATAATATTCCTAGAAGATATGCATTGGGTTGGCCAAAAAGTTCCTTCGGGTATGGAAACCCAAACGAACTTTTTGGCCAACCCAATAGCTTCTACCCTTAACACTCCCACTTTACAGATGGAGAAACTGAGGCACAGAACAGGTGCATAACTGGCTGTGGGCATCACACTCTAGCGCGACAGCTGGGTGGAAAGCAGAGATGCAGAGTTCTCCAGTCCCAGCCCCACTAGCTCTAGCCAGCTGTGTGGTTTGGGGCGAGGGACTACCCTCTCTGTTTCCTCAATTGTGAAATGCGGGAAATTACACCTACCCTGTAGGGATATCGTGAAGATTAAATGAGCTAACATGAGTGGCATGCCTAGCATGGTTTCTATGTATGATGGCGCTCAGGAAATTGGAAAAGTTATAAATTAAAAAAAAGGGGAAAGGAGACTGGGCAGATGTCCTAACCCCAGCACAGCTCCAGGGCAGCCAGGACCCTGAGAGCCTCTTTCAGATCTACTGAAAGTGTTTGGGGGGGACCCTCCCCCTTCCTACCCCCACTCAGAGCCTCAGGAACCCGTCATAGGAGTAAGGATGGAGGGGGCATGGGTCTCAGACCTGGGAGTCAGCCAGCCCTGGGTCCCACTCCTGCTCCACCACTCATGAGTCCCATGTCCTTAGGCAATCATGCTCATCTCTAGCCTCAGTTTTCACATCTGTGCGAGGGGGCAGCAACCAGTATGCACAGCTGTTGTGAAGAAGGGATGAGACCACTTAGCTCACGTTTATTAAGCCTTTGCCATGTGTCAGCCACTCTTCCGTGCAGGGTACACCCCTCTGTGGAGTAGCTACTGTTATTATCCCCATTTTACAGACTCAGAAACTGAGGCTCAGATAGGTTGAGCAAACTGCATAGGGTCACACAGCACCTGATGGTAGATGAGAGATGTGGGCCCAAGCAGGGCTACAGAATTCGTGCCTGTAGCTTTGGTAAATTGCTCCTAGGGGTCCCTCTCCAGCTCCCCGGATTTAAAAGCAGGGAAATGTGGGTGGTGCCCTGACTACACGGCCTGAGCTGAGAGGTCCCTGGCTATTTGGGAAACGTGCCTAACGAGGCCTGTGGTTCCAGAGCCCCTGCCCAGTTCTACCCATACAGCTAGCTCAGGACTCTGGCCACAAGCAGCGGCCTGAGCAGCCAGGCCTTCTACCTCAGCTTTCTTTCCAGCTCGGAGGTCAAAGTGACCTCCCCACAGCCCGTCCCTTTCCCCCAGGCATCTTCCTGCTGCTCCCCTCTGGGTCTCCTCAGGCCCAGGACAGACCCCTCCCTTCACTCTGCTTGCAGAGGAAACACGCCCCTGCAGGAAACCCCTTTGCCCCCAGGTGACACCCTGTCCACGTTCCTGTAGCTCCAGATGAAGGCTGGCCCGACCTGCAGTCAGCTATCATGGCTGGAAGGACTGTTGAGATCAGCTTGTCCCACCTTCCCCTTTGCACAGACCAGGAAATGAAGATGAAAACAGGGGCAAGCCTCTGCCCAAAAGCACTGAGCTCAAAGCAGGGTCAGGACAAACCCTGCAAACCATCACCATTGAAGGGCCTTAGGACACGCAAAGAACTATGCTAATTGCTTGATGTTCATCCAATACTCAGTCCAGTCCTGCAAGGTGGGTGCTATTCCCGTTTTACAGATGAGGGCACTGAGGCACAGAGAAGGAAACTTGATTACCCAAGGTCACGCAGAAAGCGAGAGTTTGGGGATTTAAGCCAAGGCCCGTCCTCCCTCCCAAGCCAGGGCTCTTCTTTCTTTGCTGCACCATCAGTTACTACAGATTGAGTCTGTGCGCCCAGGGTCACCCACCAAAATAGCTGGATTCTCTCACCACTGCCACCACCCAGGAAGCCTAGAGCTGAGGGCTGGGGGTGGGAGGGTAGTTCTACTTAACCCATCAATCTGGGCTTCCTCTCTAGGGCTCCATCCCTCAGCCTATCTTTTTCCAGAAGGGTTCACAACCATTTCAGGCTGTCAGTGGTGGTGAAATCAAGGGACCCTCTGCCGACCCAGCCTCCTGTTTCCTCCATCTCCTCCCTGTTCTTCCTAGACTGGGGCCACAACTGTCCCTCACCACCCACCTGCATCATCCTGTGGAGCTCATGCTTCCTGACCTCATCTTCACCTGTCGGAATCCTGCCTATTGCAGGTAGATGGAAGTTCAAGTCCTTCCACACCTTATTTGTGCTGTGTGAACTTGAACAAGTCACAGTGCTTGCTGAACCTGTTTCCTCTTTTGCAAATAAGGTGATAGTGCCAGCTTTGGAGGGTTATTTGAAGGAATCGGAAGAGGGGTTGTGTGGGAGACAGTCCAGTGCTGCGTTATGGTGACATTGGTGGCATGGGGGTGGGGTGACTGCTAGCAAGACCAAGGGCAGGATGAGGGCCTGGGCAGAACAGAATCAGGATGGTGTGGCTTGGGTGCTAGAGCAAGGACTCCCAATGGTGACCAGGACCACGTCTAAGTGACACCAGACCATAGGGCATCCTAGCCAGCGGGCAGCAGCTGGTTCCCAGAGGAAGTGGCTAAGTGCCCCACCGGGTGGATGGATGAGGCCCAGCCTGGGACACCCGGCCGGTAGGCAGTGGGCACCACACCAGGCCTGGTCGCCAGGCTGAGTTTGGGGAAAGGAGTCACAAAAGCCCTCTGAGGGGAGTTTTGCATCCCCACTTTACAGACAAGGAAAGCGAGGCACAGAAAGGGTAAGTAACGTTCCCAAGGTGATCCAGCAAGAAAGTAGCAAAACCGGAATTAGAACCCAAGCAGTCTCTTAAGCGGATCTTGTCCACGCCAGTTCACCACGGGTCTGAGCTGAAATACCACCACGTCATAATATGCTCCATCCTGGACCCCAGCTGAGCCAGGATGTGGTCAGATTCCCAAGGGAAGCTGGAAGACTAGGCCAATGGCCAGCCAGCCCTCTTCCAGCCAGGGAGCCAAATTCTTCCTTTCTCTGACCTGCCCTGGGGCTACCAGAAAGAAGACAGAGCTCCAAAGGCAATTCCTAGCAAGAACCAAAGAGAGGAAACAAGTAACCGAGAGCAAGAGGGGGCCTGGGCCCTTGAACTTGCGGGAGGTGGGGCTGGCCGCAGGCCCCAATTCCTCCGCACTCAAACTCCCTTTATTAAAATAGGCCAAGGTGCGTGGGCCTTGGGCAGCTTGTCAAGGGATCTGGGGCCAAATCAGCACCACCAGCCGGGAATGTGCCTCAGGGGGTCCCAGGGTCCTACCCAGGTCGGTGACTCTGGCTGTTGAGAGCCGCCCTGGAGGGGAGAGGAAAGGCCACCCAGACCCGCGGAGACGCTTCCTGGGGGGAGGGGGGAGGGGGCTGGACTTTTTCTCCTCTTCTTTCCTCTACCAGCCATGGCATATGCCTCTTGCGTCACAGCGGGGCTCAGTGGCCCTGTTCACCCCTAGAGACCACCCATACCTCCTCCCAAGGCGGCTGCTAAGCCCCTTCCTCTGAATTACTCATTGAGGGCCCTGCTCCAGGCTCCCTTCTCAAGAGGGGCAGCCCTGCTGCCTCTGAGGTGGGGCCTGAAGACCCATGGAGGGACTTCTGCCGTATCATCATGATGGGTCACCCATCCCTCCCCTGCCCTCCCCACACTACAGTATGCGATCCCCCGGGGGTTTGTAACGCCGGTGACTCCCCTGGGACTCAGAGGTCACCCAGAAGCAGGTGGGGAGGCTGGAGGGCTGAAGAGGGGGAGAAGTGCATGGTGGGGGTGGGCAGGCAGACGTTCCCGTGCCACCTGTCACACTTACCCACCCCCAGGCTGCTGGCCTGCAGGTCCCGGGCCTTGTCAGTGCAGTCAAGTGGTCCCACTTCCTGGCCCTGCTTTCCCCACTTGCTAGGCAGGGCTGCTGGCCAGACCCAGTCTCCCCCGCCACCGCCTCCCCCCACCCCCCCCCCCCCCCCCCCCCCCCCCCCCCCCCCCCCCCCCCCAC
>NW_006783088.1:4177016-4179907 GCF_000442215.2 Lipotes vexillifer | reverse complement strand
CCCGCCATATAAAGTGTGACCCCCTTCTGAGAGCAGCCCCAGGGAAGCCTGGAGAAAAACTGGCTGCAGAGCTGCACTCACATCCTTGTGGCCTTGGGCAAGGGGCTTAGCTCTCTGGGCCTCCTTTTGTCCATAGGTAAAAGGGACTGAGAATCAAACTGAAATTACAGAGGGGAACTGCTCTCTGCCAGCAATAGGAACAAAAGCTAACATTTAATGGGTGCCAACACTTTCTGTGCATTATCTCGTTGTACTGTCACACACACCTGTGAGGCGGCAGGGGCAGGTGGGGCGTGTGGCTATGATTCTCTCCATCCAGCAGAAGGGGAAGCTGGGGCAGGGAGCAGAGCCAGGCTTTAAGCACTGGCAATCTAACCCCCCCACACGTGCTTTACCTCTGTACTCTCCTGCCTTTCCTGCTGGTCAAGGCTGACGGGGCATATTCTGCCCGATGCTGAGCAGGCCAGTTGGAGAGACTTGAACTAGCAGGCTTCCACCTCCCTGCCCTCCAGCCCCAGGAGCTGTCAGTCTCATCTGCGGCCCAGCGCACTCAGGGAGGAGCGAGGAGTGGCCAAGGGGGGGCGGTCCTGTGGCCCCCACCCCAGGGAAGCCTCTTTGGGTAGAGGAGGGAGGGGACGACACAGGCCCTTGGGCTTCACCTCCTACACCCTCAAACCCCCATCCCAAAGGAAGCCCTGTCCGCCCCCCTCTGCTTTCCTTTCAGCCCCTTTTCCTGTCCCTCCCACCGAGGATTTATGGTTCTAATAATGCAGACTTTCTCCACCAGCCTCCCTTACTGTTCAGTCCCCTCTAAAGATCCTTAAAATTAAAACACTAATCAGGAATTTATCTTCTCATCAATCCTGCCCTTCAGGTTATGAGGCCCAAGTGTCTTCACAGCCATGGGGAGGGTCCTCCAGAGGCACAGGGAACAAGGGCAGAGGCGCAGGGAGCAAGGGCTCTGGCTCCGGTCATGAGAGAGAAAGGAGAGGAGAGGGAGAGGGGGCGAGACTGCGGCAAGCAGAGAGAGTCAGACCCCCGTCAGAGCGAAAAGGATGAAAGGCATCATGCAGAGGCTGTAGGCAGACAGAGGGATCCGTACGCTGCAGGGATGGGACGGGAGAAGGAAGGAGAGAAAGAGATGGGGACAGAGACCAGGGCAGGACCAAAGAGATGATGGGTAGAACCCAGAGAGATGGAGAGAGAGGAGAGAGATGCTGAGGAGGGAGGGAGGGGCGGGGCCAGGGGGTGAAGACAGTAGAAGATACATGAAAGCAATGCAGCTGCTGAAGTCAGACCAGAGGGACCAGAGGGGCCAGAGGGGCCAGAGGGGCGGAGGTGAGAGAACAGGGGAAAGAGACAGACTGGGAGCTGGAGAAACCTTGCACCTTCTCTCGGGGTGGGGGGGGGGGCCTACACTCCTGAACTTTCACATTTATGAGGGGACCCTGTGGCCTGTCTCTCTTCCCACGAGGCCACAAGCTCCACAAGGGTGGGCGCGCAGCCGCACCACCTTTGCTGCGGCTCTCGGGGGGGGGGGGTGGGCCTACACTCCTGAACTTTCACATTTATGAGGGGACCCTGTGGCCTGTCTCTCTTCCCACGAGGCCACAAGCTCCACAAGGGTGGGGACCCTAGTTTTTCCCCTTCCGTGTCTGCAGAAGTGAACTGGGCTGGCCGATTTCTGCCTCTGAGCTCCTTCAGGCTCTGAAACTCCACAAGGTCCTTGGTGAAGCCCCTGGGAGGCTCCTGTGGAGTCACAGGAAAGCTTGCTGATCTCTGGCTTTGCCCATTCTTCCTTTGGGTACAGGTAGCTTGGAGAAGGTATCACCTCTCTCCACCAGATCCCTGCCACCCAAAGAGGCTGTTGGCAAAGCCCAGCATCATTGTTCCCTCTATGATGGGAAGGCTCTGAGATGAGTCAGGTCATCCTGAGCACTGAACGAGGAGTCTACTTTTTGCTTTGCCTCTGACTGGCTGTGTGATAGTGGGCAAGTCACTGGCCCTCTCTGAGCCTTGGTTTCTTCATCAGTACAGTGAGGGGATTGAATGATCTCTACAGCCCCTTCTTGCTCTAACGGGCAACAGTCTTTGACGTGATCATTTCAGAAGTCCCAAAACTAAGTAAAGAAATGGAAAACCTGTAATTTGTTCATTTATTCATTTGACAAAAGAATTGAGGGTCTGCTAATGTGGAAGGGGCTACACCAGGCACTGGGGAAGCCACCCTAAAGAGCTCTGGACCTGACCTTGGTCCACGGTGAAGCCACAGCTTCCCACAGTCTACATTTGTTCATCTGTAAAATGGGAGGACGTGGTGCGCATCCTACCAACAGAGTGTTATTATTTGGAAAAGGCCTTTGCCAACAGAAGTTGGGCATCGGAAAGGACTGTCTAGCGTCAGAAGTGTATGGAAACCTCATCAGGGGGTCACTCTGCCAGCTCTGGGGTCTCCCAAGCCCTGTATGAGCATTCAGTCTGGCTCAGGCTGCGCTGGTGCCACGGGCAGGCCTTAAGTCTCATGGACAGTCCGGTGTTGGACGGACTGCAGAATGGGGAGCTTATGTTAGACTCAAAACACCCGGGTTTGAGTTGAGTCTCAGCTGCAGCACTTGCAAAGTCAGTAGCTTGGGTGAGTCACTTCCCCTCTGGGGACCGCAGAGTCATCTTTCAAGGAGGATAAACAGTCCTGCCCCACCTGGTGAGATGCGTGAATTAAGCCAAGTAACACAGGTGGAAGGACCAAGCACACAGTAGGTGTTCAGAAAATGGCTAGCTCAGCGCAGGTTTTAAAGCCAAAAGAACACCAAGGGCAAGAGTACCGGGGTGTCAAGTTACACAGTCAAGGACTGTTGGGATTGTGGCGCAGCCCACCTCGGTGAAATGGCGGG
>NW_006783088.1:4170602-4176797 GCF_000442215.2 Lipotes vexillifer | reverse complement strand
CCGAGGTCTGAATAGCAGCGTGCCCAATCTACCGATTTAACTTACCTTCCCAACCCAGAATCTTGCCTCTCTTCAAGTCGAAGTATCCAAGAACTGTAGAACCCAGGACTGTGATCAAAGGACTTTTAATGTTTCCATCTTGAGGGACAGACGAGCCCTCCTGGGGGATTCTTGTCACTGGGAACGAGTAGCTGTCAAATCAAGCAACCTGCGGTAAAGAGTTTGGCTGTGTCCTCAAGAGGTTCTGAGTCCTGAAATAATAGAGACATGGTCTCTAACCTACATTCTTACAAGAAATAATATATGGCCTATGGGAAAAGGTAGATTTTGTTGGGAGGGCCAAAATAATTACACTGTAATTACGTCTCGTTTATCCTGTAACCACATATCCAAGGTAGCGCATGATACCGCTATCTGCGATAATATGGGATTCATAGGTCTAATTAATATTGTAGAAACGAACAGATTTTATGATGATACTGATGCTTGTGATCAAATGTGTTGGGAGAGTGAATCGAAACATCTTCCGGACATTATCCCTATGGAAGGAGAATTGGCCTGAAAAAGATTTAGATTTGATTAATGATAAATTGATTACAGTTCTTAATCACTCAGCAAATGTATACCATTAAGTGCAGATGGCTTGTAGAGCAGGGAGGCGAGAGAATCGTAAAGTGAGTACAAAAATATGAGAAACTTTTGTTATCGGATGGTTCGGTTGTCTATTCAAATCTGTACCAACCCCCCACTGGTTATTGTAAATGTTTGACATTTACGTGAGTGTTTTAATTGCTGTCAAACTAAGGATGATCATTTTGTCATAAAAAGATCTAGTCCATAGGATGGGGAGGCAGCGGTGGGGCGGGGGGGCTGGACTGTGAGCTGTTTCTTGAAAGCCCTCTCATGGCACTGACCCCCAGTCAGGGCATGATTGGGCAATAGTGTCGCTCTGTCATCAGGGGTGGAGGAGTTTCAGGGCAACTCCGACCAGCCTGTCAACACTGTTTATGGAAAACAGTGGGATTTTTTTTTTTTTTTTGGTCATATATTGAGTTTATCTGTGCTCTAAAATATTTAAAGATCAATATCCACTTTTCCACTGAGTGATTTCACGGGTCGTGCCCAACATAAAACAGTGGGATTGATGATTTGCACCTGGCCTTGGTGAGACCCACGAAGGGCTCTGCTGTTGAGGCTGGTAATGTAGCAGGAAAATGACCACATGACAAGCAAAATGTAAAAATACCAAAGCTGAGACTCCTCCCCAGTTTAGAGGTGTTCCATGCCACCCCCCTCGCAGAGGGAGGATGGTAGCAGCCTGCACCCGCCTCTCCAAACACCTATCTGTGAGTACATCCTGACTTGAATGCAGTCACTCTGTCGTGTCCTTTTCCTGTAATAAACTGTAGGTTTGTGAGCACTGTCATTTGGGATCCTGCGAATCTGATTTGGCAGTTGAATCCAACTTAACTGCCACTGTTAAAGGTTAAAAAATCTTTCTTCCATATTTTATAGATGGAGCAATTGAAACTCAGAGGGGGAAATGACTTATCCACAGTCACGCAGCAGGTTTGTAATAGAGCCCAGATTGGAGTCAAAGGCTCACATCCCAGTCCAGAGATGTAGTTTGTTTTTTCCTCCTGATCTTGCTCCTTGGAGGTAAGCGGTCACTTCCCAGGAGGACTAGAAGAACCAAAGAGGAGCACTGACCTCTAGCATAGGCATCAGGGTAGCAGGAGAAGAATTACCCCAGGATGAGGTTAGAAAGGTTAGAAAACAGAAAACAGATGGGAAAACCCAAGGCTCAGGGAGAGGAGGAGATTGAGAGAGAGGCTCAGGACTAAGTCTGTGAAGGGAGAGTGTATCAGTCAGTGTAGCATAATTGCTGTAACAAACAACCCCAAGTCTCAGGCACTTAATTCCAGAAGAGATTTTTTTTTTTTTAATTACTCATGCCACAAGTCCAAAGCAGGTCAGTGGAAGAGAGAGAGCACTGTTCCATGCAGTCATCAGGGGCTCAGGTATCCTCCATCCATTGTAGCTCGGCTCCCCTCAAGGTCCTTGGAGTCCATACCATCCAGAGGGAAGCAGCCCAGGAGTCTTTTATGGACACCCTTGGTCTGTATGTTGGTGTAAAGGAGTTAGGACAGAGGGGCGGACTTCCTTTCTTGCTGACGGGCAGTAGACTTCACATTTCAGTGTCCTCAGGGGCTCTCCTGACTTTTTTTTTTTTGATGCGTTGGGTCTTCATTGCTGCATGCAGGCTTTGTCTAGTTGCGGCGAGCAAGGCTACTCTTCGTTGTGGTGCACAGGCTTCTCATTGTGGTGGCTTCTCTTGTTGCAGACCACGGGCTCTAGGCGTGCAAGGGCTTCAGTAGGTGCAGCATGCAGTTTCAGTAGTTGCAGCATGCGTGCTCAGTAGTTGTGGTTCACAGGCTCAGTAGTTGTGGCACATGGGCTAGTTGCCCCACAGCATGTGGGATCTTCCCTGACCAGGGATCGAGCCCGTGTTGCCTGCATTGGCAGGCGGATTCTTAACCATTGGACCACCAGGGAAGTCCTTCTCCTGTCTTGATGTCAATACAGTGCCTCTTCCACGTGAGATGAGCCAGATCCCAAACATGGGGCCAATCCCAAGATGACCATTTTCCTCTTGGCCCCTGAAGTCTCTGAACCTCATGTCCCAAGTTCATCTAAAAATACCCTTGGAGGAGCATGTCAGTGGTCACGGAGATCACTTGCCATTCATCGTTACCTGGGAATAAATCATTGTAGGATATGAATTGTGAATTGTTCTTCCCCAGGTTGGGTGATTTCCCCTACTTAGAAACACTTCTATCCATGGCATAGGCCCTGTTGGAAGTTGATTCCAATAACTTAAAAACTGCAAGTAGTCATTTGTAAATTACCCAAGAGAGAACTTGTGCTGGAATTTTCCACCAGCGTTGACAGTAGGAATCAGTAGGACACGGGGTGGAAAACGAGGCGGAGCCTGTCTCAGAGTCAGGCTGGGGAAGGGTTCCCAGACATGATACCCCAGGACACAGGGAGTGAGGTATGGGAGGAACACAGGACTTGGGGCGAGACATCTGGCTTCTACTCCATGTTACAATGCTGTGTGACTTTGGACAAGTCAGCTCACCACTCTAGGCCTTGTTTCCTCATCTGTAAAATGGATCTAATTATACATTTCTCCCAGGGATACTGTGGGGTTTAATGAGATAATGCCCTAAAACACAATGCCTGGCACTCAGAAGGCTTTCAGTAACTGAGCCCTCACTGGCCCTCCCTCCAGCCCTCTTGAACCCTTTGCTGTAAGGGGAGCCCAGAGCCTACATAGGCTAGGCTTTAAATCATTAGAAAGAGCCCTGTGGAACGAGCTATTTTCCCAGGAGCTGAGAATATTATCTGGCTACACAAGGGTGGGAGGTGGAATTTCTTCCCTGCCTATAGTTCTGATGACCAATGCCAGAAAGTGAGCAGGGTCTGGAGGCTCCATCCTGCAGTGAATTCCTCCATTTCTGAGCTATTTTTCCACCCGACTTGGGAGAGCCTGGGCTTGTAAAATGCGCTTATTAGTCGAAATGATCTAAATCTAATCTAATTCTCCCACAGAAACGATGTAATGATGTTCCTCACTAAATACCTGATGCTCGACATTTGATAAAATGACCACAAACATCTTTGTTAATCATGTTGAAACGCCATACCTGGGCTCTGGGCAGCGGCAAGCTTTCAAAAGTGCTTCTAAATCAATTAAACAGGGCGACATGGTAAGCACTCACATAAAATACCATTTAATATGAAACAGAGTGATAGTGAAAAGTACAAAAGGTCCTCATCAAAGTTCTTGTTAATCTTCACCTCGTTTCCTCTGCAATGAATAATAACACCTAACATTTATTGGGTGCTTACGATGTGCCAGACGCCATTCCAAGCTCTTTACACCACACCGTGTCACTAAGTCCAACCCAGAAGCCTGGGGCCCAGAGAGGTTAAGGATCCTTCCTACAGACACACAGGTAGGAGGATAAGATTCTGGAACCAACCCTCTTAACCAAGTCAGGGATTGGTAGAAGGTGCATCAAAAGGCTTATCTCTCCAAAAGGCTTCCCTGGCCAGGTTTGGCAGATGACTCTGGGAGATATTTCGGGACAGGGACTCCCATTGGCTGACTTTGAAAGACATCAGCCAGTTATACAGGTTTAGTGCCTCTCTGTTCCATGTTCTGTTCAGTTTTGCTCCAGAGCTGTATTAAGCTTGGGAGATACCAACGCATTTGAAAACTGATCCCTTTCCTCTAGGGGAAGCAAATGAATAAATGGCCATGGCAAACCAGGAGAGAAAGCACAACAGAAATACACCGAATGCTTGACATGGCATAAGGGAGGAAATGGTCCCTCTGGGGAAGTCTGAAAAAAGAACAAACAAACAAACAAACAGAAAAGTAATTGCTGCTGGGAAGGATTTGGGGAAATGAAAAGGAGCTTTCCAGGCACACAAGACAAAAATGCATCCTAGACAGAGGCATTCATGGAGGCACAAGGTTTGGGTGGAATGGGTATGGGCCCCACAAACACTGTGGTGTGGAGCAGCTGTGCTGAGTCCTCAAAGCTTTGCAAGCCATTCTTAGAAGCTTGGATTCTCTCCTCCAGAAGAGGGACACTGAATTAGTCAGGACCCTTATAGGTTCATATGACAGAAACGCAACTCAAATGGTCTCGGACTTGAAAGGTTTTGACTCGTGTAACTGAAACCATTGCATGTTACTGCATTCAGGCATAGCTGGATCCAGGTGTCAAACGGTATCATCTGAAGTCTATCTCCCTCCATCTCTTAGCTATGGTTTCTCTGGCTTAACCCTCAGGTAGCCTCGGTCTAACTGGTGACAAAGATGCGTTTCAGAAGATCTGGGATTATATCTGACCAGCTGGGCAACCTCAAAAAAAATTTTTTTCTTTTTTTTTTTTTTTTTTTTTTTTTTTTTTTTTTTTTTTTGGCCACGCTGCGAGGCATATGGGATCTTAGTTCCCTGACCAGAGATCGAACTGTGCCCCCCTGTAGTGGAAGGATGGAATCCTAACCACTGGACCGCCAGGGAATTCCCAGAAAGTACCTTATTCTTGATAACTCCAACCAAAGTCCTGGGGCAGATGTTACTTGGCTCTAACGGCCTGCTTGAATGGCCTGCGGTGTTATTAAGAAATGAACCCCAGATGTCAAGAGACCCCAGGGTCCGGTTCCAGCCCTGACACTTAACTAAGTGGCCTTGGATGAGTCCCTCTATTCTCTGGGTCTTGTTCTCCTCATCAGGGGAGGAGTAGACTTGAGAACCTCTAGGGTCTTACCTTCCAGCCTGCACACAGCCTGCATGCTCCAAGTGCTGTCGTGTGTCTTGGTGCTGTCTACAATCTGCAAACTCCTAGCTGCCCACGGTGGGAATGGGCTTGCCTGGAACCCTCCTCACCTCCTTTGCGAACTTTCTCTCTCTTTGTGACCCAATAGCAGGGAATGATTGGAGGGTGGCTTGACTGATGGGTGAGGGACAAGCAGGCATAGCCACCCCTTCCCCAGGGACCTGAAGGCTTAGGGACCAGTGGCACCATGTGTCAACCCACTGTGTAACCCTCTGCCAGCTTGGGACTTCAGGTGAGAGTTCCTTCTCAAATGCAAGGCAATTTAATAATCTCAGGAGATGGCTTCACCAGAAATCATGACTATTTAATCCTTAAATTGAATTTTATGTAATTTTTTTCCCCTTTGAATTCTCAGGGTACTTAATTCCAAGGCTAATCTGGGACCCTGATTCTAATTTATGACCTGTGTCACAGCTGTTTTTATCAGGCAGCAGTAAGGCTGCTCACACATGGCTTCATGGCTGTGGGCTGCCATTCTCTACCCCAACAGGCACCCCCCTCCTGTCCCAGCTCACTAGGACCCCTGTCTTCTTCGAGCTCTAATCTTTCTTGTCCCCCATTCAGCCTCTGGTCAGGCCCAACCTCTGGCACTCATTTCTATTATCTGGCCCTTCCCAGTGAACTTGACATCTGGGGTGCCTGTCCTCATAGGCAGAGAGAGGGGAGGGGCGAGAGGCTCTCAGTGGGACAATTGCTAAGATGCGCCTCCCCCAGATGCTGCCTTTGGAGGGTAAAAAGAGACGTCTGTCCCTTCCTGTTCTTGGTCCCCCCCCCCCCC
>NW_006783088.1:4169471-4170590 GCF_000442215.2 Lipotes vexillifer | reverse complement strand
GCCCCCCCCCCCCCCCCCCGCACACACAGGCTGTGCCAGGGACAAGATGCTTTGTTAGTTTTAAAGTGCAACCTGGCAACACAGCAAGAGCTGGAAGAACTGGGTGCCCTTTTCTTATTCTCCCTTCCCCCTCTCCCCTTCTCCCTTCCTTCTTTCCTTTCCTCAGCTCTCTCTTTTCCTCCTCCCTCCCTTTCTTACATTTACTCAAATATTTATTGATCACTTAATATGTGCCAGGTCTCATGCCAGGTGCTGGGGTTACTGTGAGCAACACAGATGCAGACTCTGCTCCCCTGAGGCTCAAACTCAGGGGAAATAGAGAACAGCTCAGCCATTGCTGTCACACAGGAGCAAACAGGGCAGGTGTCATCCCAGAGGTGGTGACACTGGAGCTGTGACCTGAATGACAAGGAGGAGCAAAAGCAGGGAAAGGGCCTTCCAGGCTGAAGGAACAGCAAGTGCAAGTGTCCTGGGGCAGGAAAGGACTTGGCTTTGTGTGAGGAACAGAGAGAGGCCAGCATGACCGAGGCAGAGGGGGGGAAGGGGAGGTGGGCTGAGCTGGGATCAGAGGGGTACTCAGGCCAGGATCAGAGCTTACCTCTAAAAGGGCAGGACAGAGTTCTGGAAGAGAGGAAGGAAGGAGTGTGAATGGTCTTTGGCACAGGCAGAGGTGGAGGGAACTGCATGAGCAAAGGCCCGTGGAGGGGGTTGGTTTGCTATATGGGCAAATTCCAGTAGTTGATTCTGATCCATGGTGGTCCCACAAGAAAAGTTGCTTTGGAGCTTTTCTATTAAAGGATAACGAGACTGGAGAGAGAGGGACATGGGTGGGTAAAGAAAAATGGGGGAAATATCGGGGGAGGGGCTGGAGTTGGGGGTTGGCCAATGGGCTTGAGAACTGAGAGTGGAGGAAATTGCCCCAGGAGCCACCCATCTGGCCTTGACCCTGAGGACACCCTCTGGGCTCATTTGACCAGGGTGCAGGGCCCTGGATCAGAGCCACACACACAGTCCTGCTCTGCAGCCCTCACTAACAGCCGGGAGGGTGGGACCTGAGACTCTGGACCCCAGGTGGGTCTTACCATGGCCACTTACTGGCTGAGTGACCTTAGACAGGCT
>NW_006783088.1:4147577-4169461 GCF_000442215.2 Lipotes vexillifer | reverse complement strand
TGCTGAACCCAGTTGTGCCTTTGTTTCTCCATCTGAACAAATAAGGAGATCTATCTACCTCCAAGGACTATTGAATTCATGAGCTAATCCATGTGAAGGGCTCAGCCTGAGACACACTAAGCGCTCAGTAAGTTATCAACAGGCTGGCAGGTGAATAAGGCAAATACAGCAGCTGAGGCAAGAACACAAAGCAACCTGTGCTCTAAGGGGGATAAGCAGAGTGACAAAGGAGAGGAGGGCATCATTAACTCTGACCAGGAGACCCCGGAGTGGGACCAGGAGTCCAGGAAAGCTTCTTGGAGGAAGTGGTGTGGTGGGGGCCTTGAAGGCTGAGCAGAGTTTCCTCTGCAGAAGGGGAGTGGCCTGCAGCCTGAGGAAAGGACACAGTGGCGTGTTTGGGGAAGAGAGAATTGTCAAGACAGGCTGTGGGAAGGGATGGAGGAGTGACAGGTGAGGCAGGAAAGGTAGGCTGGGGCCACATAGCGCAGGATCTGAATGTCATCCCAAGGAGGTTGGCTGTATCCTGAGACTGGGGAAAATGTTCTTTTTTCTCAAAGCTGGGAAGTGAGTGACATAATGAGAACAGATCTGACTGTTCAAATCCCTCTTTGGTAGCTGTGCTATGGGGCGGGAGCCATGTGGAAGAGGCTACAACTGCCTCCGGACATCAAAGGAGGAAACCCCCAGAAGCCCAAGTGTGCAGGCTGTGCTCGGGGCAGCGAATGCTTCCCTGGGAGAGGACATTCTGGGCTCTAGTCCTGGTTGCATGATCAACCTTCTGGGCGACTTTGGGCAAGTCACTTTCCCTCTCTGGACCTCAGAGTCCTCATCTGTAAAGTGAGCACACTGGCTTAACTCCCCACCAGGCTGTACAGCACAATGGGGCTCTCAAACTCAGGTACCTATAGAGAACAAGCAGGAAATGTAAATAAGGGAAGGGGCAGAGGAGCCTCAGAGAGGCAGGAATTCTGGGAAACTGGAAAAAATCTTGCCTTGTTCAGAGAGGGGGCTGTTGCCATGCAGCCAGTGTGTGTGTGTGTGTGTGTGTGTGTGTGTGTGTGTGTGCGTGCATGCTGGGGTGGCTAGAAATCCAACTTTTTTTAAAATAAGAAATCATCTGACTTTTAAACGTTGGTTCAATTCTTTTTAAAAATTACTATTTTGGGTCATCCCATCTCATCTACTGGCCCAAAGTGACTCACATCCCACCAGTTTAAGAGCCCTGTTTCAGCATTTCTGGAAAGGGGGGAGAGAGCAGGTAGAGAAGATGAAACAGACAGAAGGGGTCCTGCAGGGAGAAGACCTGGGCCCCCTAGATTGAGGACAGCACGGTGCCTCCTTATAGCAAACCGGCCGACTGCTATTAGCTGAGTGCCCCTTCTGAGCTCAGCGGGGAAGCAGGAGTCTGTTTTCATTAGAAGCCAAGAGCTGAATCAGCCCTGGAGGCACGTAAACCAGCTCCCCTGTCCGGGAGGCTTTTAAATCTTGCAAACTTGCCTTTCAGATCTGATAAGAGGCAACCTCTTCAGGAGAGAGGCTGGGGAAAAGTCAGCAGCCCAACTCTTATCAATCAGACCACTGGGAGGTGGGAGCAGGGGAGGGCAGCAGAGGACTCCAGGCGGCAGGGATTCAGCAGTCCTGGGGCGGGGTCAAGGGCAGAGACATGAGTTCCTAAGCAATGTTACCTTGAGCAAGTAACTGAGGCCTCTGAGCCTCTACTTCCTCCGTAGGAATGGGGGGATAATAAAATCACCTTGCAGGGGTGGTGACACAGCAACGTGGAGGAGGGTACCACCGTTATTTCCATTTTATACAAGAGGAAACTGGGGTTCTGGAACTTGCCCAGGGTCAATACATCTCATAAAGTCAGAAGGGGGGACTTGAGCACAGGTGGTCTGGCTCTGGAGCCACGCCCCCTGGGTGATCTGGGCGATCTCCCACACCACCCAGGAGATTAGAGGAGAAATGAGAAGGGTGTTTTGACCAAGAACCAAAGCCTCCCCCACTGCCTTCGAACTCACTGGGTGGTCTTGGAAAACCCGCTCCCGTCTCTAGGCTTCTACATGGGGTTGGTTATTGGACCTCCGGGACCCTCCAGCTCTGAGGGTCCCATTTATTCAACACGTGCTCACTTAGCATCTGTTCCATGTCAAGGTCTTGGGGAGAGAGCAGGGAGTGAGACAGACAGACAGAAAAGGTCCCTGAGCTTTTGGAATTTACATCTGGGCTTGGGGTAGGGTTGGGGGGAACAGTGGAAAGACTGAAACCCAAGACAAGGGATGCTGCCCAGAGAATGATGTGCTCTGAAGCAAACAAGGCAGGGTGCTGAAAAAGTGATGCAGATGGGCATGGCAGAGCAGGTGACTTTGGATGGGGTCACCAGGAGCTTGTCCAGGAGGGGCTTGTCCATAGCCCACGTGTGGATGGTGAGAGTAAGGCAACCGCGTCAGGGGAACGGCAAGGGCAGAGGCCTCTAGGAGGCAGCACGCTCAGTATTTTCAAGGACCAAAGAGAAGCTGGTATGACCTCAGGGGCCCGCAAGCCCTTCCTGCCTTCCTATGCCTCCTGCTCTGGAGGCCTAGGAGCAGGCGGCAAGGAGAGAGAGAGAGAGAGAGAGAGACAGAGAGAGAGTGGAGAGAGAGATGGTGCCAGCTTTGAGAACCCATAGGCCTGTGGGCCTGGCGCTTTAACAATTCCGGGGAAGGGAGGGCACTCAATGCAATTGCCATTTGAAGATCCCAGCTTGCTTAGTACAAGTGGAAAATTACCTTCGCCTCTTTTCTGGGCTGCTTTTTGATCCCGATTTCATCACTCAGATGTACAGCAGTGCGTTTTCAACAGGTACAACTTAATTAGACCCAATTTGTGTAACTACATTATTAAAGACTCGTTTGGAAAGAGCTCCATGTCCAGGGTTCACTGGGCTCCGCCGCTTGCTTGAAAGCACATTTGGGAGCCCCCTGTGAAGAGAGCCCTCCGGCCAGCCCGGCTCCTGGAGCTCTCTCCTCCTCTGCCTCCAGAACGCCAGCCTGGCTTTGCCATTTAATTTCCATCTCACTTAATAGAATGTCTTTGGACATCTCTGTGTCTCAGAGCCTCTGACGGGAGTCTCCTGTAATTACACAGAGATTCCTCATACGCCCCTTCAGTTGGTCATCACACATTCATGGGGAGCTTTATGGGAGCAAGATCCTGAGCCAGGGCTCTGGGACAGGAATAAAAAGGTGCAGGCTCTGCAGACACACACCTTTAAGTCCAGGAGGGGGCAGGGAAGGGGGAAATCCATGGTCCCATTTTCATCCTCATGAGCAATCCTGTGGGGTGGGCAGTGAGGGGCCATCAGCCCTGTTAGTAGATGAGTACTGCAAGGCTCAGGATCTCAAGTCAATGCCAGGGTCAGGGCTTGAACCCAGGACCCTGGACCTGTTCTGCTTCCCCAAGATCTCTCTTCTCTTGTGGGAGAGGTACAAGGATATTTGACACAACTGAGGCAGGTCAGGCCAGGGGCCCTGAGACCTGAGGGAAGACTCCTGGCAGGTATCAGACCTGGAGGCCCAGTAACTTCCAAATCACTGAACCTGAGGGAGTGGGGGGGCCAGAGGAGGATATATTAGTGCTCTACAGAGAAACACAACCAATAAGATGGATATATACATATAGAAAGAGATTTATTGTAAGGAATTGATTCACACAATTATGGAGGCTGAGAAGTCCCAAGATCTGTTATCGGCAAGCTGGAGACCCAGGAAAGCCAGTGGTGTAAGTTCTCACCTGAAAGCCGGCAGGCTCAAGACCCAAGAGTTGATGCGCCAGTGTAAGTCTGAAGGCAGGAAAAGACTGATGTCCTAGCTCAAGAAAGCCAGGCAGGAGGAGTCCCCTCTTCCTCAGCCATTTTGTTCTATTTAAGCCTTCAACTGATTGGATGAGGCCCACCCACACTAAGGAGGGCAATCTGCTTTTCTCAGTCTACCCATCCAAATGTGAATCTTATCCAGAAACACCCTCACATGAACACACAGAATGTCTAGCTCCTCCATGGCTCCATGGAACTGACACATAAAATTAATGATCACAGAGAAGAGGGAGAGAGAAAGGTTGAAAGACATTGCTAGCCGTAGACCAAATGGTGGCAAGCAAGTGGAGAAAGCTCACATATCATTTCATCCTCACAGCCACAATGTAGAATAGGGGTCCCTATTCCCATTTTAGAGATAAGGACACCAAAGCTGAGAAAAGTGATTTACCCAGGGACACACAGTTGGTGACTCCATGCCTCCTTGGCCCTGGATAATATTTGTTTCTATAGAGAAAGGGTGAGGATGCTGCCAATAGGGCTACCTCCTAAATCTAGTTCTTATTTTCTGTTGCCTCTTCTGCTTTTCCAGTGTGATCAGAACCTGGTTGAATTGCTGAATTGCCTATCTCTATCTATTGCAAATATGGAGGGAAGGTGGCATCACCGTCAGCACCATGGTCAACGGAGTCTCCAAGGTCTCCTATAGTCCTTTGCTTCAAAGATGATAAGAGCCCTGGAGCAGGATGCAGGACCCCTGCTCTGACTCTCTGACTCTGAGTCACTGTGTGGGCTTGGATAAAATTCTTCCTCTCTCTGGGCCTCAGGCTCATCATCTGTAGAACAAAACGGGAGGACTGGAAAATGTCTAAGGTCTATCAGAATCTTCTGAGGGGTTCCATGGCTCCAATGTGGGTCTATCCTTTGCTGGAGACCCTTCAGCATCCAGAACCCCCAAGTCCTATAGGGTTGCTCTGGCAAGGCCTCTAATCAGGGGGCTCCACACTACTCACTGAGTTTATGCTGGGAACCCCGACCCACCCAGGGCCTTAAGCAGGGCCATGGTCAGGGTGGTGTCAGCTCAGATGCTGTAAGGACACGGTCTCACATGCACCCCCGGTTCCACTTCCCATGTTGTCACCAGCCTGGGGAATGTGCACAGCATTAGACAGCACATGTCCAGGAGCAAAGGTCTCTCCTCTCTTGCCTATCCCCTGAAGAACATTCCTGCATGAAGAAAACCATGTGTTTCCCATTACTCTCACACTGCTATCACTCTCACAACACTTCTGACACCAGATGTGTAGGTTTCTTCCCCACACCAAGCCGAACAACTGGGTGTCCTACAATTTAACTCAATTCTGACACTATCTACCTGGAGATAGCACCAGAGGTTAAAGGCTCAGTTAAGGGCTCAATCCCATGAGACTGCCATCCTTACCCACCCACCCCCACTTCAGATGCCAATCGCAAGTAGGTCCCCAAGTGACCCACAACTTCTGTCCGACCTGACTGCAAATTGGAGGTTCTCATGCTCGACTCCCTTTAGATTCGATTATTTGCTAGAACAGATCACAGAACTCAGGGAAAATGCTTACTTACGTTTACCAGTTTATTATATAATACAGGATTTGATGAAGGATCCAGATGAAGTGCCAGATGAAGAGATACATAGGGTGAGGTCTGGAAGAGTCCCGAGTGCAGGAGCTTCTGTCCCCGTGGAGTTGGGATGCATCACCCTCCCAGTACATGGATTCGTTCACCAGCCTGGAACTATAAACACCATCCTACTGGGATTTTTATGGAGGCTTCATCACATAGGCTTGATTATTTATTACATTCATTTCCAATTCCTCTGCCCTTTGTGGAGAATGGGAGATGAGCTGAAAATCCCAGACTTGTAATTATTACTTGGTCTTTCTGGTGACCAGACCCACTCAGGAGCCATCCAGGAGCTCACCCAGAGTCACCTCATTAGAACAAAAGACACCCAGGATTTAGAAGCCCTGTGTCAGGAACTGGGGTCAAAGACCAAATACTAGAACAAAAGATGCTCTCAGTGCTCTTATCACTTAGAAAATTACAAGGGTTTTAGGAGCCCTGTGTCAGAACCTGGGACAGAGACCAATATGTATTGTGTGTTTCTTATTATTTCACAATTCCTCAGTGACCCATCCCCAAGTCAATGCATCCAGGTCTGGGGATTGAGGGAAGAGAAGTCAGGTTGATAACCTGTGATCCAAGAAACAAATTGGGAGAGGCTTGGAGCTGACAGGCCTGATGGGAACCTGTGAAAAAGACCTAGATAGGGAATGGGCTCTCAGGATCCAATCCCAGTCTTGCTTCTAATTAACTGTGTGACCTTGGGCAAGTCATTCCCCTTCAGGTTTTTCATCTATAAAATAGGAAAGGGGGTAGGTCACAATGATCTCTAAGATCACAAGTTTGCCTCTTTGCCCCAGGACCTTTGCACAAGCTATTCCCCCTCAACTGGGAACCCTCACTTTCCACCTGGCTAGTTCCTGTTCACACTTCCAATCTCAATGTAAATATCACCTCCACCAGGAAGCCTTCTTAGAATCCTCAACCTAGATTAGGTTCTCTTATAATATCCTACCCCTGCTCCCTAAATATCTCCTTCATAGCTCTTGCCTTGATGGCAGCTAGAACGCCACGTGTCAGAGTATTTGTTTAATCTCCACTTCTAGAATGTCAATGTAACGGGAGCAGCAGCCACATCCGACCACAGTTCTGTGTCCCTAGTACCTAGCATAAGGCTGGGAACATAGTAGATGCTCAATAAGTGTTTGCTGACTAATGGGCTAGATGCTTGAATGCTTTCATGGTATAAGACCTTGGGGATAAAGAAGAAAATAAATAATACAGAAACCATCCGTGTTCTCTCAGCATTATCAACACTTATCCATTCTGCAGACCACGTAGAAAAATATCCGAACCCACTAGTGAAGAAAGGGAGGGACAGATGAGGCTGTTGTGTAAGGGACACACACCCTTCTCCTCTTTTCTGCCTCCCTCTCACCTGGCTCCTGCTGTGGGGGTAACTGGAGAAAGGGCTCACTAAGAAGGGATCCTGCTGAGATTCCCCCACCAGAACCCCTCCGCCTTGCTCTGCCATCGCTCGCAGTTGCTCTGGAAACCACTGTGGCATCATCAATGCAGAATGAGGATTTCAGGTGGGCTAATCAGTCCTGGGGATCGACTTGGAAACTTACAGCCTCTGGGTTGTTCCCATGTAAATACTTTCAGTGTAGAGAACAGAAGAAAAGACAATTAGTCTAGGCTGTCAGGAAATCCACATATGCTGCTTCATTCCTGAAAAGGGTCTTCTTTTATCCCCAAGATCCTCCCTGGCTGTGACACGTCTCACACACCGCGGGGAGCTGTCAGCTCTGTGGAGTGACGAGGAATTAAAAATAAAAATTGACTCACAGAGAACAAAATCAGGCCTGACAACTCAAGTCACTCAGACCAGCCATGGTTAGAAGATTGCTAATATGTTTGTCAAAGGGGGCTGGCAGGGACCGGTAAGGGAAGAATTGTCTCAGGGCAGAACTTAGGGAATGTGTTTGTCTCCTTTTGAGATGAGGTTTCCAGCAGCAGCCCTGTTCCTCCTTGTCAATTGCTTTTCTTTCCATCCTTATTCTGGTCTGGGGTCATGCCCAGTAAGTTGCAGATCCTCCACTAGACACAGTCATCTCCTCATTATTAGCAGATTCCACATCTGTGAATTCACCTCCTTGTTAAAACTTAACCCAGAATCAATAGTGGACATGCACAGAGTGATGGAAAATTTGAGTCGTTCAACACCCGTGTTCTCAGCTGAGGCCCAACAAGGCAATGCTCTGCCTTCAGGTTTCAGCTCTCATGCTGTAAACAAGTGTCCTTTCGTGGTCTACGCTGTGCCACGTTTGTCACATTTCTGTGCATTTTGTTGGTGATTTTGCTGTTTAAAATGGCCTCCAGGGCTTCCCTGGTGGCGCAGTGGTTGAGAATCTGCCGGCTAATGCAGGGGACATGGATTCGAGCCCTGGTCTGGGAAGATCCCACATGCCGTGGAGCAACTAGGCCCGTGTGCCACAACTACTGAGCCTGCGCGTCTGGAGCCTGTGCTCCGCAACAGAAGAGGCTGCGACAGTGAGAGGCCCGCACACCGTGATGAAGTGTGGCCCCTGCTTGCCACAACTAGAGAAAGCCCTCGCACAGAAACGAAGACCCCAACACAGACAAAAATAAATAAATAATTTTTTTAAAAAATGGCCCCCGAGCACACTGTCTAGTGCTGTTCTTAAGTGCAAGAAGGCCATGATGTGCCTTAATGAGAAAACATGTGTGTTAGATATGTTTCATTAAGACATGAATTATAGTTCTGTTGGCCATAAGTTTAATGTTAGTGAATCAACAATAGATGCTCACTGAGATATCTTTAAACAGAAACACACATAAAATAAGGTATTGAATGTTGACAAAATTATCGTGACCAGAAGTCTACGGGAAACTAACCCTGCATTTTCACTAGGAAGAATGATCCAGTATCTTCCTTAATTTGGTGTTTGTGGTGGATTTATAGAGCATAACTGCTTCAAATCAGGGGAATCAACTATTTGACCCACTGAGTTGAACTGTTTCTGTATCTGAGTCTCTCCCACGCCACTCCTATACCACACGCTGGAGGGCAGAAATGGGGCCTGAGTCATCTGTACATTCCCACACCTCTAGGAATGTAGTAGGTCCTTAGTAAGTGTTTGCTGAATGTATGCCTTGCTGTGAAGGACATTGAGAACATTCATTCATTCATTCAGCTAGTATTTATTAAGAGTGCCTACTATGTGTCAGGCACTGTTTTAGATGCTGAACATAAAGCAGTACAAAAACTTACAAAAATCCCCACTCTCATGGAGTTTTTGCTCTAATTAGAGAAGTCATACAATAAGTGAAATGTATTAGTCAGTGTTCTTCAGAGAAGATAGAACCAAAACTATATATATACATATATATATATATATATATATAAAACAAAATTTATTATAAAGTATTGGCACATGCCATGGAGGCTGAGATGCCCCATGATCTGCAGTCTATAAACTGGAGACACAGGAAAGCTGGTGTCAGTGCGAAAGCCAGAGAGTCAATGGTGTAGATCCCAGGTGGGGTCTGAAGGTCTGAGAACTAGGATTTCTGAGGGCAGAAGACAATTTCCCAGCTCAACAGTCAGGCAGAGAGTGAATGTAACTTTCTTCCACCTTTTTGTTCTATTCAAGCCCTCAACAGATTGGACGATGCCCACCCACATTGGAGAGGACCATCTGCATCTGCTTTCCTCAGTCCACCAATTCAAATGTTAACCTCTTCCAGAAACACTCTCACAGACATGCCCAGAAATAACGTTTCACCCACTATCTGGGCATTCCATGACCCAGTCAAGTTGACACATAAAATCCACCATCACACACACAAAATAAATGAAATGTATAGTATGTTAGATGGTAGTAAATGCTAAGGATGAAAAATGAAGCAGGAAAGGGGGCTAGAAGTTATCAGGAGTGGACGAGGGATAGACATTTTAGATAGTGTAGTCAGGAGAGCCTCACTGAGAAGGCGGTTTCTGAGAAAAGGAAGTGAGGGAGCTAGACAGGTAGTTGTCTGGGAGAAAGGCATTCCAGGCAGAGGAGCAGCATGTACAATGGCTCTGAGGCAGGAATATGCCTGGGTGTTCCTGGAGCAACAGGAGACCATCTGGCTGGAGTAGAGTGAACCAGGAGAGAGGGGTAGGAGGTGGGATCCAAGAGGCAGTAGAGAAACTGTGGGGCCAGTAGAATTGACTTTTCTCTGAGTTTGGGTTTATTCCAGGAATGCAAGGTTGGTTTAACATACAGTCTTTATAATTTATAATATTAATAGAACAAAGAATAAAAGCATCCGATCATCCCAATAGATGTATTCCTGGAATAAATCCAACTGGGTTATGATATATTATCCATTTTATGCAACACTGGATTCTATTTGCAACATCTTTATCAGGTTTGGGTATCAAAGTTATGCTGGCATCAAAAAGCAAACTGAGAAGTGCTCTCTTCTTTTCTATTCCCTGGAAGAGTTTGTACTTCTTTCTTAAATGTTTGGAAGAATTCCACAGTGGAGCCTTATGAGCCTGTAATTTCCTTGGTGAAAAAATGTTTAATTGTGGATTCAATCTTGACTAGCTATGTACCATGCAGATTTTCTGTTTCTTTTTGTGTCCATTTTGGTAAGTTGTGTTTTTTCATGATTGTTTATTTCTTTAAAATTTTTGCATTCATTGGTATAAAATTTGTCAGACTATCCTCTTATTATTTATTTTTAAGTGTCTAAGATGTATAGTGATGTCCCTTTTTCATTTCAGATAGTGGTAATAATTTATGCTCTCTCTTCCTCTTATTCAGTGTTGCTAGAGGGTTGTCAATTTTAATAACCTTTTCAAAGAACTAACTTTTCTTGGGCATTGTTGTAGGCACCGGGGATAAAAGTTGAACATAACAGTGTCACTGTTCCCATGTATTTTTTTACATATTAGAGGAGGAAAAGAGGCAATAAACAAGCCGACATAATTTTTTAAAGTAATTTCAGCAAGCAGTAGATTTTAGTAAATTGCAGTCAACAATAAGGATATAGAGCAATTGGGAGCAACTTTTGATTGTCTGCTTACTCTAAGGCGGAGATATTTAAGCAGAGACTTGAGAAACAAGAAAGAGCTAATCATGTAGAAATCTGGGGAAAGAGATTTCTAGGTAGAGGCAATAGCATGTTCAAAGGCCTGAGGTGGGAGTAACATTCAGTAGTATGTTCAGGAGCTAAACGAAGGCTGAAGTGGCTGAAACATCTTGTGTAAGGGAGAGAGGATGGCACAAGATGAGACCTGAGAGGTGGGCAGGGTAGAGCCAGATAATGTACAGCAGCTGGTCGATGGTATAGAGTTTGGACTTTATTTTAAATATAATGGCAAGTGAATAAGTCAGCTATTGCTACAGTAATGCTGCATAACAAACACCCCCCCCCCCAATCTCAGTGGCTCTCAACAACAGTTAATTTTGTGTCTCACCAAGTCTACAAGTCAGCAGGGGTAACTGTAGTTCACACAAATGGTTGATTTCAGGTCTTCTCCATACATTTCTCCTTCTGGGACCAGTGTTTACCAATGCACGCTCTCCTCATGGAAGATGGTAGATACTTAAAAGACCAAGCCAAAACACACAAGTTCACTTAAAGCCATTGCTTGCATCATGTCCATTAACATTCCATTGGGACCAAGCCCATCATCAACAGGACAAGGAAATACACTGTGCCTACTCTAATGGGAGGTACTGAAAATTCATACTGCAAAGGGTATACAGCTCTTACAGGGAGGAAATGAACGATGAGGAAAGATGAGGAATGAAAGATGAAGAAATGAAAGATGAAGAAAGATACAATTTACAAGTAACTTGTCTCTAAGATCACTCTGGCTGTTGTATAGAGAATGGATAGAAGGGAGGAGTGAAAGTGGAGGAGGAGAGAGGATGGAAACTTAAATTCAGGTAATAGCATTAGAGGGAGAACAAAATGGACAGATTTGGGATATATTTTAGAGGCATATACTTCACAGGAGCTGATGACGGATTAGACAGGGAGTAACTATTACACTCTCTTTGCTTCATTCCAAACACTCTAGCCTTCAGGCTGCTCCTCAAACATTCCAGGCAGGCTGTGATTCCAGTGTCTTTGCAATCGCTGTTTCCTATACCTGGAATACTGTTCCCTTAGACACTGGCTCAGCACACTTCTTCAGTTGACTCTGGCCCTGCTTAAATGTCAGCTCCTGGGTGAGACATCTCTGGCCACCCTATTAAGAAAAATAGTGCCCTCCCTTACACTCATCTATTTTTTCCCATATCTTTTATTGTCAACTGACAGAAACTGATTGGTTTATCAATTTCCTCTCTCTCTCTCCCTCACTGCAGTGGAAGCTCCGTGAATGCAGGAATTTTTTGTTATGTTCTTTTCACTGCTGTCTATTCTGATCTTGAGTACTGCCTGGCACATAGTAGGTACTCAGTTAATCTTTGCTAAATTAATCAATGAATTCCCATAGGTAGGCCCTATGGGGATCATTCGCCTTTGATCTGGTCTTCGGACAGCGGAGTCTGGCCCAGTCCTCATTGAGAAGACCCCCTTCTCCCCAGACAGCTGTCACAGAAAGGCAAGGGGCTATCTGATGCCTGGGACTGTAGTGAGGCCTTCCTGCCTGTTATGAGTCATTAGAAAGCCCATCTGGGGAAATCCTGGAAAATTGGTTTCCATGGTTCTGTTGAGCATCTACCTACAGGCCTGTGGTCCTGAATTTTTTCTCCCTACTGCAGCTAAAGCAGAGTGGGAAATCTGGAGGCCAGACTGGAATCCCTCCCAAGTCCAGGGAACCTGGAGTATAGACCAGGGTGAGACTGAGGGCTTCTGAGCTCTCCCTTGACCCATAGGTTCAGCTCCAGGAAGAGGGGCTGATCTGAGAGAAGGAAAGAGAAAGACTCCTCAGACATTTGTTGGTGGTGATGAGCAAACCGAGGCACTGGTTGCTTTTTCAAAAGAATAAATAACCTCTGATTGAAATGGGAAACTAATCGATTTTACACACAGGCTTTTCACAATACAATTTCTGCCATGAAGGGAGTTTATAGGGAAAACTATAGTTTATGTAAAACTGTAGTCTGTCATGGGGAAGGGGGTGGAGACAGCTAGGTTGTACACAATAGGAGGAGCGCTCTGGTCGGGGAAGAGGCCCAGGGTAGGGTACATGTGATGAGGAATGTTGCTGTGCTCCCAGAGGGACAGATGTTAGCTAAGTGCTGGGGGACTCTATTACGGACTACTGCTGGTGGTGGGGCGGGGGGCTTGTAGAGTTCACACACTGCTGTGTATTTGCCAGAAATACTCTAACCTGCTATGTATATGGGGAGGAACACTTGGAATACGAACAGCTGGAGTGCAAGTTCAGGGATTCAGCCATACCCCATACCCCAGGGGAGGGACGGTAGTTGAGTATATGTAGATGGGGTGACTATACACTGCTGAGAAAACTGCTGTCACAGCTGAGGGATGCCTGACCAGGTGATACCACCAGCCATTCAGCAGGCCTGCCTCACAGCCGTGCCCTGCATGCGGGCATTTGGCTGAGAGGTTACTAGAGGGAGTGGCATCTGCTTCCCAAGCTGTGTGTTCTGGCACCAATCACTGATTAGTCTGCTCACAGGGCACCTCATTTCCTAACTGGGCAACCCAGAGGAGGTGACTTTTGCCTAACTGGTCTACCCAGAGGGATTCCTTTTTTGCCTAATTTGCACAAAGAAGTCATAGTGCTAACAGCACTCTGATGTTCTGGACTCTCTCTCTCTTCCCCATATGACCTGCCTTGTCTCCCAGCCTCCCTCCCCCATGTCCCACTCCCCCCACCCCAATGCTCCAGTCAAATAGGGGCCCTTGTCACCCTCCCTACGTGCCTTGCCTGGGACTTTCCTGACACTCCCTGCCCCATCCACTTCCCTGCTCACTTTCACATCCTCTAAAATGAGTGTGTTAGACTAGACAATCTCTTAAGATTTCTTCCAGATTCACCATCACAGGATATTTTAAATCAGTGCTGCTGAGGTTTAGTGAGCAAATAATAAAATTTGCCAATTTTAAGTATCCAATTCGATGAGCTTTGATAAACATAGTCATGTAATTACTACCACCACAGTCAAGGTCATTTCCTTTACCTCCATGTGTCCCCTCCTACTCCTTTGCAGTCAATCCCCTCCCCCGCTCCCCCTTCCAGCCCATGGCAACCACTGTTCTATCTCTATAGTTTTACCTTTCCTAAATACCATATAAATGAAAACAGACAGTCTATACCATTTTGTGACTGGCTTCTTAGCATAACACTTTTGAGATTCATCTATGTTGTTGCATGTATCAGTAATTCATTCCTTTTTACTGTTAAGTAGCGTCCCATTTTATGGATATACCATAATTTATTTATCCATTCACCTATTAATGGTTATTTGGTCTGTTCCCAGTTTGGGGCTAATATAAATAAAGCTTTTATTAATATTTTTATACAAGTGTTTCTGTGAACATATATTTTCATTTCTCTTGGGTATATAACCAGGGGTGGGTTTACAGGGTCATATGATAAGTGTCTGTTTAACTTTATTTTAAAAATGCAAATGATTCCAAAGTGGCTAAACCATTTTTCACTTCTGACAGCAGTGAATGAGTATCCCAGTTGCTCCACATCCCTGCCAACAGTGGGTGTGGTCATTTCTTTTCACTTTTCAAAATTAAACTTATTATTTTGTGATAATTGTAGGTTCACACACAGTTGTAAGATATAATACAGAGATCTCATGTACCCTTTACCCAGTTTCACCCAATGGTAACATCTAGCAAAACTATAGTACAGTTTCACAACCTGGATAACAGTATTGATACAGTCGAGATACAGAACAATTTCCATTACCACAAGGTCCTTCACATTGCCCATTTATAGCCACATCCATTTCCTTCCTGTTCCCACCCCTTCCTTAACTTGGCGACCACCAATTTGTTTCTCAATCCTATAATTTTATTATTTCAAGAGTGTTATATAAATGGAATCATACAATTTTTAACCTTTGGGGTTGTTTTGTTTTGTTTTTGTTTTTGTTTGAATTTTATTTTATTTATTTTTTTATATAGCAGGTTCTTATTAGTTATCCATTTTATACATAGTAGTGTATATATGTCAATCCCAATCTCACCTTTGGGGTTGTTGTTGAGTTTTTTTCCCACTGAGCATAACTCTCTGGAGATTTATCCGGATTGCTGTGTATTATCAATAATTAGTTCCTTTTATTGCTGAATCCCATGGTGTGGGTGTACTATAGTTTAACCATTCACCTGTTGAAGGACACTTGGGTTGTTTCCTGGGATAAATCCCACTTTTCATGATGTATCTCTTTAATGTATTGCTGGGCTGTATATGATAGAATTATTTTTGCATCTATCTCATAAAACATATCAATCTGAAGTTTTCATTTTTTGTCATGTCTTTATCTGGTTTTGGTACCAAGGTAATGTTGGCTTCATAAAATCAATGGGAAGTCTTCCCCACTATTTAATTTTCTGGAAGAGTTTTTATAAAATTGGCATTATTCCTTCCTTAAATATTTGATGGAATTCATCAGTGAATTCATGTCTAGGCCTGGAGATTTCTTTGTGAGAAAGTCTTTAACTGCAAATCCAATTTTTTAATAGATAAAGAGCTATTTGGATATTTATTCTTTGGTAATTTATATATTTCAAGGAGTTTATCCATTTCATCTCAGCTGTCAAATATTGTTCATAATACCCCTTATATCCTCTTAATGTATATAAGACCCCTTTTTGATTTCTAGTATTGGTAAATTTTGTCTTCTCTCTTCTCTTTTTTTTTCTTGATCTGCCTGGTTAAGTTCATCAATTCTATTTATCTTTTAGTTTCAGTAATTTTCTCTGCTGTTTTCTTCAATTTCATTGATTTCTGCTTAGTCTTTCCTTAGTATTGTCTAGCATCTTCCTATTTGCATATAGTTTTATCTCTTTATTTTTCTAGTTTCTTAAATTGGAAGCTTAGATCTTTGAATTGAGACCTTCTTGGTTTGTAATGTAATCATTTAACTGCTGTAAATTTCACTCTACACATTGCTTTAGCTACATTCCGCAAGTATGAGAAGAATGTCAGTGGAAATTTTCATTTCCATGCAGCTTTAAGTATTTTTAAATTTTGCTTGTGATTTCTTCTTTGATCTATGAAGTATTTAGAAATGCGTATTTAGAAATGTTTCAATTTCCAAACATTTGAAGATGTCTGCTGTAGTTGTGGTCAGGGAGAATATTTTGCATTGTCTAAATCCTCTTAATTTTGTTGAGACTTGTTTTATGACCCAGTACATGGTCAATCTTAGTGAACATTCCGTGTTCACTTGAAAGGAATGTGTATTCTGCTGTTGTTGAGTGGTATATTTTACGAATGTCAATTAAGGCAATTTTTAATAGTGTTGTTCAGATCTTCGATATCCTAACTGACTTTGTGTTTAGTTGTTCTATCATTTACTAAGAAAAGTACTGAAATCTCCAGCCGTAAATGTAGACTTTATTGTTTCCCCTTTGAATTCTATTAGTTTTGGCTTCATGTATTTTGAGGCTCTCATTATATGCACATACAGGATTATT
Organism: Lipotes vexillifer; assembly: GCF_000442215.2. Taxonomy (NCBI): domain Eukaryota; kingdom Metazoa; phylum Chordata; class Mammalia; order Artiodactyla; family Lipotidae; genus Lipotes; species Lipotes vexillifer. The sequence goes on along the minus strand of NW_006783088.1, from coordinate 4,153,410 downwards.
ATGCCCTCTTGATGAACTGGCTTGTTAACATTCCTTGTTCTGAAGTCTACCTTGTCAAATATTGGTATGTATTCTCCAGCTTCCTTGTGATAAGTGTTCGTATATCTTTTTCTATTCTTTTACTTTTAGTCTATCTGAGTCTTTATATTCAAAATGGCTTCTTGTAGACAGCATAAAACCAAGCCTTGATTATTTTTTTTAGCCAAAATTGTCATCTCTCCATTTAATTGGGGCATTTAGCCCATTTACAGTAATGTAATTACCAATATGTTTGAATTTAAATCTACCATCTTGCTATTGGTTTTCTGTTTTCACCTCTCTTCTCTCTCCTTCTGGGACTCTAATTACACAAAAATTATACTGCTTGATATTGTTCCATAGGTCACCAATGTGCACGCTCTCTCCCTCTCTGAATCTCTCTCTTTTTTAAAGCTTTTAAAAATCGGTGCTTTATTTAAGCTTGCATTGCTTTATCTTCAATTTCACTAATCTCTTCTTATGCAGTTACCAACCTGCCCTTAATTCCATCCAGTGTATTTTTCAATCCATATACTGTATTTTTCATCTTTAGAAGTCTCATTTGTGTCTTTTTGTATTTTTCATTTCTCTTCCAATATTCATGTTTTCCTCTATCTTTTGGAATTTATAGAACATATTTTTAATACCTGTTTTAACCCCACCACCTGCTAATTCCATTATCTTTTGTCATTTTCAGATCTGTTTCAATTGATTCGCTTTTCTCTTGTGCAATGGATCATATTGAATGTTAAACATAGTTAATTTTATGTTTTGGGGTGTTAGATTTTGTTGTATTTCTTTTTTTATTTTATTTATTTATTTATTTATTTATTTATTTATTTATGGCTGTGTTGGCTCTTCGTTACTGTGCGAGGGCTTTCTCTAGTTGCGGCAAGCGAGGGCCACTCTTCATCGAGGTGTGCCGACCTCTCACTGTCGCGGCCTCTCTTGTTGCGGAGCACAGGCTCCAGACGCCCAGGCTCAGTAATTGTGGCTCACGGGGCTAGTTGCTCCATGACATGTGGGATCCTCCCAGACCAGGGCTCAAACCCGTGTCCCCTGCATTGGCAGGCAGATTCCCAACCACTGCACCACCAGGGAAGCCCCTGTTGTATTTCTTTAAAGAATATTGAGGCCTGCAGTTAAGTCATTTGAGATCAGTTTGATCCTTCTGTGTCTTACTTTTAAAGCTTCATTTGGGTGAGTCCAAGGAAGCCTTTAGTCTAAGGCTAATTTAGCTCTATTATTAAGGATTTCTGAGGACTCTATTTGATGCCCTATGTATTTTGAGGTCTAGCCACTCTGGATAGTGGGGATATAAACTATTCCCAACCGTCTGTGAGCTCTCGGAATTTCTCTGCCTACTGCTTTATAGGGGTACTTATCCCAGTCTCATGGACTTTCACCCCACACATTCTCAAACCAGTATTCTGCCAAATATTTGAGACCATCCCTCTGTAGATAGCTGCAACTCCCTCTCTCTCTCTCTCTTTCCCCCACTCCTTCCCTCCCTCCCTCCTTCCCTCCAACTTTTTGCTCTCTGTGTTATGTCCTGCAAGTTCTAATGGCCTCAGCCTCCACAAACTTCAATCTGTCTCCTCCCCAGGAACAGGTGGGCTCTGTTCAGATTCCCTATCCCTGCTCTGCTGCCTGGAAACTGTCTCCAGGCATTTTGCTGGGCAATCATAGGGCTCACCTCATTTGTTTCCCTTCTCTCAGCGTTCACGGTCCTGCGTCACCTGCTGTCCAAAGTTTGAAAAACAGTTGTTTTTGTCCAGTTTTTTTTTTTTTAAATGCTTTCAACCTGAGGGCAATTCTGGATCTCTTACTCTCTCTTGGCAAGAAGTGGAAGTCTCCCACCATCCGAGAATTTAAAAATTAGAAACTAAATAAACCTAAGAGGGACTGCCATCAGCACAAGAACTATAGTTCTTGGAGAGGTGAAGAGGATACCGCTTCTCTCTGGCCCTACCTTGGCCTGACATTAGGAAGCAGAACAGGGTTGATGACACCTGTACAGTTAGGGATGCCCAGGAAGTTTCAGGGACTCTGAGCGAGAAGATGCTTGAATGACAGGACATGTAAGAAGGACACCAGGACTGCAAGACTGGCAATGTATTCAGCAACACTCCTGGACTCTGGTTTGCTAGGACATGTCTCTAAGGCGGGGAGGCGAGGGAAGCCATCAATGAGAAAAGAAAAAGAGATTAAAAGAAAAAATATAAATATGGTAATGAAACCCCTTTCCATCCGGGACTTGTGGAGGTTTTTTTTTTCTCCTAAACAAGTGGCAATGAAATCTTTATTGCACCCGGACTCTCTTCTTTTTTTTTTTTTTTTTTTTTTTTGTGGTACGCGGGCCTCTCACTGTTGTGGTCTCTCCTGTTGCGGAGCACGGGCTCCGGACGCGCAGGCTCAGTGGCCATGGCTCACGGATGCAGCCGCTCCGCGGCATGTGGGATCCTCCCGGACCGGGGCACGAACCCGTGTCCCCTGCATCGGCAGGCGGACTCTCAACCACTGCGCCACCAGGGAAGCCCCAGACTCTCTTCTTTTATGCTACATAATGTGTTTGCAAGTTTCTGTCCAAAGCTGAGTTTCCCTGTGCTTTGTCCTGTGTGAAACCACTGGTTTCCATGGCAACTGACTGCCAGCTTAGGGAGTCAGATAGGCAGAGGCTCCCTCCGCAGTGCACATCTGGGGACAAGCAGAGGCCTGGGCCACAGGAAGGAACGGGATATGGGGGTAACGATACAACAGTCTCTCCACTAGCCGCAGATCCTCATTCAGCTTTGCACCCTGGGGAGCCGCCTTATGCATCCGCAGGCTGGCGCTCCTGGGAGGACCTTGCCCACTACTGAGTCCCTTCAGTGGTTGACATTTATAAGGCAGTCTCTGGGCCGGGTGCCATGTCCCAGACCCCAAGGAGCAAGCAGTCCTCAAGAGAAAGAAACCATGGTAAAGTGTGCCTGGGAGGAACATTTATTGAGTGCCGACTATATGCCAGGCACTGTTATGGAAATCACATACCTTAAATTTTAATCCTCACAAAAACCCAGCGATTTAGTTCTATGCAAGGCAACTAGAAAAGGTAAAGCCAAGATTCACACATGGGGGATTCCCGGGGATTCCCTGATGGCGCAGTGTTTGGGAGTCCGCCTGCCTATGCAGGGGACACGGGTTAGAGTCCTGGTCCGGGAAGATCCCACATGCCACGGAGCAACTAGGCCCATGCGCCACAACTACTGAGCCTGCGCTCTAGAGCCCGCGAGCCACAACTACTGAGCCCATGTGCCACAACTACTGAAGCCCACACGCCTAGAGCCCATGCTCCACAACAAGAGAAGCCACTGCAATGAGAAGCCCGGGCACCGCAAGGAAGAGTAGCCCCCACTCGCCGCAGCTAGAGAAAGCCCACACTCAGCAACGAAAACCCAACGCAGCCAAAAATAAATAAATAAATAAATAAATAAAATTATTCACACCTGGTTGTGGATCCGCCTCAGCCTCCCCTGACCTGCCCAACCTCACAGGTATCGGTCTCTCTGTCTCTTTTCTCTAAGTCTCTTGTCCAGATGCCTCAGAGTTTAGAGAACTCTCAGAAAGCCTCTCTGTCTCTGTCTCTGTGTGTGTGCGTCTCTCTCTTTCTCTCTCTCTCCCTCTCTCCCCACTCCCGCTGCTCTCATGCCTTGTGGATATCTCTGCCTCAAGTCTCTTCCCTCATTCTGGAGACGAATGTGTCATTGAACTCAAACCGCTGGAACATGAATTAAACATAGGAACAAATCCCAGTGCAGCCTCTGAGCCCCGTGCTGTGCAGCAATCGCATTAATGAAGGGTCACACCATCACATCTCCTCTTAATTCTCTGAAATCCCACCTGCTTTGTCCAGACAGCAGGAGGAAAGAGCTGACATCCCAAAACTGAAAGACCCTCGGGGAGAGAGAAGCTCTTTCAAAATAGCTACATGGCAGGAAGTCTCCCCCAGACTGAGCGTTCCCTGGACCGATGGGAGCCAAGGCCTCCACCTGGATGGCCTCAGAGGCTGAGCCCACAGGGGCTCAGCCAAGGAAAACTTAAGCTTATAAAGTCAAATGCTGCGTTGTCACCAAGGTCAGGGTGGGCTAACAAAGCCAGGCTCAGTTAATCCGCACACGCTGCCTCGACTGAGACTTGCCCACCAGATGGGCTGTAGGCGCTGACTTTCCCTCCCTGTTTCCCTTCTCCTGTACTGACCATGCTTGGTACCCACACAGCATCGGATGCTGCAGGGGCCTTCCATCATACTGTCTGACTCCTTGTTTTATAAATGAGAATCCAAGGCTGAGAGAGGGGGATTGAAGACCAATGAATGGGTCACACAGCACCTCAGAAATGGGGCCAGTACTCGAACCCAGGTCTGAGCATGGAGTCCATGGCCTATGCGGTTGTCATTACGCCAGGCAAAGACACTGGCCATCCTGTGAAAGGAAAAGACCCAGGTCCTAGGTGCCCTGGAGACTCTAGGAGAACAGCCTTTATACAACGGATCTAGGATGGAAAAGCCTCCCTCAGGCCTGGGAAAAGCCGTGTGAGATCTGATAGGTGTGGCCCCATGCAGATTGAAGGCCAAGGGGCGGGAGGCCTTCTGGGCACCAGGAGACAAAGGATCATCTAGGGCCCTGGCTCTTGCCATGGGCATGATGGGCTGGCAGTATAGCTACTGAGCCTGGCCAAGTCTCTTGACCCTCACCTCCCCTGTGATATGGGGGAGCAGCGTACCCACTTCTTCGGTTGGCTGCGAGTACAGACCTTGATGAGTTATTAAAGGCGGCTTGCCGGGTCCAGGCACCTATACAACCTCTATAATAGTGTAAATACACACCCTCCCTTCACAAGTATTGCATCCCCACAGGGGCCAGCACTCATATGGAAACTCCACAGCTCACAGAGAGTTCTGCAGCCGTTTCCTTTCCAAGTGGTTCCTAGGTCTCTCCTAACCCCAGCAGCTTTGTGTCCTGGGTTGCTGCCATCACTCATGGGCCAGCACCCTGTTGCCACTGCTACCAAAGCTGACCGACCTGGATGCTTTCCATTTGTACAAGACTGATCAGGGACCTGAATCCCTTGGACAGGTCACTGGACAGTGAACCTCTCTGTGCCACAGCTTCCACATCTGAAAATGATGGTGACAACAGTACCTACTATACACACACATCACATACACACACACACAAACACACACACACGTATATTAGAATCTTCATTCAACTTTATTGAGGTATGATTTGTATACAACGGAATTCACTCATTTTTTCCTCTTCCTTTTTTCACCTTTGTTAAGGTATAACTGACAAATGAAATTAAGAAGTTTAAAGTGCACATCTTGGTGTCTTGATATATGTATACATTGTGAAAAGATTCACCTCACCTAGTTAATTATCACAGCCATCGCCTCATATTTTTGTCTTTTTTTCTTTTTGGTGAGAACATAGAACATTAAGTTCTACTTTTTTAACAAATTTTAATTATATAATACAGGGTTCTCAACCATATTCACCATGGTATACATTAGCACCTCAGACCTTATTCATCTGATAACTAAAAGTGTGTACCCTTTTACCAACACCTCCCTATTTCCCCCCCGCCCAGCCCCTGACAACCACCATTCTGCTCTGTTTCTGTGAGTTTGACTTTTTTTTTTGGATTCCACATATAAGTGATACCATGCAGTATTTATCTTTGTCTGGCTGAATTCACTTAGCATAATGCCTTCAAAATGCATTCATATTGTTGCAAATTGCAGGGTTTCCTTCTTTCTCATGGCTGAATAATA
>NW_006783088.1:4145867-4147567 GCF_000442215.2 Lipotes vexillifer | reverse complement strand
TAATATTCCACTATATATATATATATATATATATATATATATATATATATATATATATATATACCACACTTTCTTTATCCATTCATCTGTTGACAGACAGGTTATTTCCAAATCATGGCTATTGTGAATAATGCTGCAATCAACACAGGAGTACAGATATCTCTTCGATATCCTATTTTCATTTCCTTTGGATATTTACCCGGAAGTGGGATTGCTGGATTGTATGGTAATTCTATTTTTAATTTTTTGATGAACCTCCATACTGTTTTCCACAATGGCTATAGCAATTTCTATTCTCACCAACAGTGCACAAAAGTTCCCTTTCCTCCACATCTTCAGCAGCACTTGCTATCTCTTGTCTTTTTGGTGATAGTCATTCTAATAAGCGTGAGGTGATATTGTGGTTTTGATTTGCATCTCCTTGATAGTTAGTGGAAGCAGTCTACAGATTAAATGCAATCCTTATCAAAATTCAAATGAAATTTTTCACAGAAACAGAAAAAACAATTCTAAAATTTGTGTGGAATCACAAAAGACCCCAAATAACCAAAGTAAATTTGAAAAAGAAGAACAAAGCTGGATGCATCACCCTTGTTGATTTCAAGCTATATTATGAAGCTATAGTAATCAAAACAGTATGGTATTGGCATAAAAACAAGCATGTAAATCAATGGAACAGAATAGAGAGACCAGAAACAAACCCATGCATATGTGGTCGACAATTTATGACAGAGGAGCCAAGAGTATATCATGGTGCTGGGAAAACTGGATGTCCACATGTAAAAGAATGAAACTGAAATCTTATCTTACACCACACACCATGACACCATAAAACTCTCAGAAGAAAACATGGGTGATAAGTTCCTTGACATCAGTATTGGCAATAATTTTTTTGGATTTAACACCAAATGCAAAGGCAACAAAAGCAAAAATAAATGAAGTGGGACTATATCAAGCCAAAGCTTCTGCACAGCAACAGAAACCATCAACAAAATAAAAAGGCAATCTATGGAATGGGAGAAAATATTTGCAGATGCTGATAAGGGCTTAATATATCCAATATATATAAGGAACACATATAAATCAATAGCAAAAAAATAACAATCCAATTTAAAAATGGACAGAGGAACTGATCATGTTTTTTCAAAGAAGACATGCAAATAGCCAACAGGTACATGAAAAGGTGCTCAACATCACCAATCAGCAGAGAAAATGCACTCATTTTTAAACAGCTTTATTGAGATATAATTTACATACACTATACAATTCACCCATTTAAAATGCACAATTCAATGTTTTTTAGTGTATTCACATAGCTGTGCAACTATCACCACAATCAACTTTAGAACATTTCATCACCTCCTTCCCCCACAAAACCCATCTGTATTAGCAGTCACTCCCCATTTCTTCCAACCCCCTCCCCTCACACAACCACTAACCTACTTTTGCCTCCACAGGTTTGCCTATTCTGCATATTTCATAAACGTGGAATCATATAATCGTGACCTTTTGTGTCTGTCTTCTTTCACCTGGCATAATATTTTTTTAAGATCCACCTGTGTTGTGGTGTATATTGGTACTTCATTCCTTTTTACTGACAAATAGTATTCCATTGTACAGATGTACCACATTTCATTTATCCCTTCATTCTTTGTTTCCGTGTTTTGGTTATTATGAATAATGCTGTTAAAAACTTCGTG
>NW_006783088.1:4132001-4145857 GCF_000442215.2 Lipotes vexillifer | reverse complement strand
CGTGTAGGGCTTCCCTGGAGGCGCAGTGGTTGAGAGTCCGCCTGCCGATGCAGGGGATACGGGTTCGTGCCCTGGTCCGGGAGGATCCCACGTTCCGCGGAGCGGCTGGGCCCGTGAGCCATGGCCGCTGAGCCTGCGCATCCGGAGCCCGTGCTCCGCACCGGGAGAGGCCACAACAGTGAGAGGCTCGCGTACCGCAAAAAAACAAAACAAAACAAAACAATACAAAACAAAAACTTCGTGTACATGTTTTTGTATGGACATATGTTTTAATTTCTCTTGGGTGTATACCTAGAGGTAGAATTGCTGAGTCACATGTTAACCCCATATGTTTAACCTCTTGAGGAACTGCCAGACTATTTTCCAAAACAGCTGAACCACTTCACAGTCCCAACAGAAATGGATGAAGGTTCCAATTTCTCCACATCCTCACCAACATTTATTATTATGAGTCTCTTAAATTATACTCATCCTAGAGAATATGAAGTGGTATCTGATTGTGTTTTTGATTTTCATTTCCCTAATCCCGTGGTTAATGACGTTAGGCATCTTTTCATGTGCTTATTGGCCATTTGTCTATCTTTGGAAAAATGTCTATTGAGATCCTTTGCCCATTTTTAATTGGGTTATTTGTCTTTTCATTATTAATTTGTAGTAGTTCTTTACATAGTCGAGGTACAAGTCCCTTATCAGATATATGGTTTGCAAACACTTTCTCCCATTCTGTTGGTTGTCCTCTCACCTTCTTGATAGCATTCTTCTGAGTTTTTAATTTTGAAAAAGTCCTATTTCCCATTTTTTCTTTTGTCATTTGTGCTGCAGTTTTCACACCTAATAAGGCTTTGCCCACCCCAAGGTCACAAAGATGCACTCCTCTATTTTCTTCCATGAGTTTTACAGTTTTCGCTATTATATTTAGGCTTACGATTCATTTTGAGCTAATTTTTGTGTATGACGTGAGGGAGAGATCCAACTTGATTCTTTTGCATGTGGGTATCCAGTTGTCCCAGGACCAACTACACCCATTTTTAATGATACAATTCAATGAGTTTTAACAAATATATATACTCACATCTCATTCCATCATCCCCCAGATTTGCCTGTGCCCATTTGCAGTCCATTTTCCCAACCCCAGCCCTGGGCTATCACAGATCTACTTTCAGTCATTATAGATTAGATTTGCCTTTTCTATAATTTTATATAAAAGGAATCACATTATACACTCTTCTGTGTCTGGCATCAGCCATTATATTTTCATCATTTAATCCTCCTGTATTAGGGTTCTTCAGAGAAACAGAACCAACAGAATGTGTGTGGGGTGGAGAAGGGGGAGAGAATCAATTTTAAGGAATTGGCTCACATGATTGTGCAGGGCTGGTAAGCCCAAATCTGAAGCATAGGATGGTAAGCTAGAGACCCAGGGATCTAGGGAAGAGTTGCTGTTGCAGCTCAAGTCCAAAAGCAGTCTGCTGACAGAATTCCCTCTTCCTTGGGGGAGGTCGGCCGTTTTCTGTTAAGGCTTTCAACTGATTTGATGAGGCCCACCCACATTATGGAGGGAACGTGCTTTACTCAAAGTCCGCTGATTTAAATGCTAATCTCATCTTTAAAAAATACCTTCGCAGCAATGTCTAGACTGGTGTTTGACCAAATATCGATACCACAACCTAACCAAATTGACACATAAAATTAACCATCATGCCTCCCAGCAGCCCTGTGAGGTGGGCATTACCATCCCTCTTTTGCAAGTGAGAAAACTGAGACCCAGAGATGCTAATTGGTAGGTCCTGTGCTCATAAGAGGCAGAACTGAGACTCAAGCTAGCGCTGTTTCTATATCCTCATGCTCACCTGTTCCCAGTTCCCATCCATTTGTGGATCAAGAAGGATTTGCCATGTTTATCTATGACTGTATTTGTCAGACCTGAAAACCTTTCTCTGGGGTTTGTATCTGCAGAGCTGACCTTTGATGCTCTTTCTTCCCCCTCTGTGGAGCATGAAGCAGGGGAGGAGGGTTACACGGCCCTGCATCCTCCACCCCTGCAGGCCCCGCGGCAAGATCCCCTAGTTTTCGTACCCAGATACCCTCTTTCTTCCTCTTGCCACCAGACCTCCTTGCTGCCTGCTCCTTGCACTGTCTGCCTCATCTCGTGGGCTGCGGTGCCCCAGCTACAAAGAGAAACCAGGGGTCTCCTGCCCACCGCAGGTCACCCGCGATCCTCCCCTGACTCTGATGTGCTCTCCCTCTTTATTTCCTTCTCAGTGGGTAGTATCTTCTCCCCTCATCCCTCCTGGCCTCCTGTCTGGCTGCCATCCCACAGTCCATTTTATAATTCTGCTGAAAAGCAAAATGTCTAGATTGTTATTTCCTCAAGCTCAGAGAGCTGAGGGGGTCTCTGAGGTCCAGGGGTCCAGGAAGTATAATCCTAACATGTGCTCAGAGAAAGGAGAGTCAGAAATATTTGGCAAATAGCACTAATGACCACCACAATTATTCAGCTCCCTCTTGATTTCTTAAACAGCAAGATGGGATTCACTGCCTCCACCTTGTACTTAACTACAAGTTGGGGTGATCACTGAGGCCACACAGGCTGCTAGAGGGCTGAGCTCTCCCAGGATCCCTGAGCACAGATCTGCTCTTCTAAATCCTCCTGGGTCCTCTGTAGAGCTGGGGCTTGGGGAGAGGACAGTGGGGTCCCTGGTGGGGGCCAGGAGATAGTGAAGACCTCTTTCTCCAGCCTTAAGCCCCAGGGGGCCGGCCCTGAACCTTCAAGGCATCCTTCTGTTGAGACCCAGCAGATATTAAAAAAGAAGATGGCCAAGCAGGGTTACAGAACTCGTGGCTTATTTAATTAATTAATTAATTTATTTATTTATTTATTTATTTTTGCGGTACGCGGGCCTCTCACTGTCGTGGCCTCTCCCGTAGCGGAGCACAGGCTCCGGACGCGCAGGCTCAGCGGCCATGGTTCACGGGCCCAGCCGCTCCACGGCATGTGGGATCTTCCCGGACCGGGGCACGAACCCGTGTCCCCTGCATCGGCAGGCGGACTCTCAACCACTGCGCCACCAGGAAAGCCCTCGTGGCTTATTTTAAATGCTTGCATTTAACTAATTAATGCTCTTGCACCAACCCACAGCCCATGACTGATGTATAACCTCATTGGGAAATAACTCTAAAAGTCTAGACATGATGCCTTTCACACGTGTGAGACCGCCTCTGACGAGGTGGGGGCGGAGTGAAGAGGCAGGAAAGGGACCTCGGTGGTGAGACTTCTTGGAAAGATCCCCCTGTGAGCTGCAGCCTCGTCTTGCAGGAAGCTGGCTGTGGCTTCAATCTCGTGGTTATGGGGTCAGTTCAGCCCTTGAGGTAACACTATTTCATGTTTAAAGGCTGGGACTGTTCAGTCTGGGCAGGGCACACAGCTGGGACTGAAGCAGCCCTGAAATCGCCCAAACCAGGCCTGCAATTTCCTCCATTAGCAAGTCCGTCATTCCTTCGGGACAAGGCTCTGGCTTCCGGGGGAGGGAGGTGACGGAGAGGGAGAGGCCGAGACCTGCAATGGGCCCTGAAAGTCCCTGACACTTCAGGTTGAATTGGCTCCGTGTAACGGCTTGTGGCCACCCTGGAGGGTCCAGGGCCAGGCGCGGAGGAGACCTCACAGTGACCCAGACTCAGCCTCTGCGGGCTCATCCTGTCCTTTCATCTTCTGCTGCTGCCCTTCTCTGCCAACCCTACCTGTCCCCTCTCCCCAGGCTCTCACTGGTTCCTGACCTTGCTCCAAGCATACCTGGTCCACCCCAGCTGTGCACAGAAATACCCTTCTTTCATTCATTCATTCACTAATTTATTTAAATTCACTCAAAATTCATCGAACGTTTATTGAGTGCTGACTGTAACCCTGGCACTGTGCTGGGCCCTGGACCCTCATCTATAGCCTTGATCAGAGCAGACATGGCCCCCACCCTCATAGACCTTCAACCCGCATGATGGGGAAAGACCTTAAAATCACAACTACAACAACCCAATTTAAAAAATAATAATGGGTAAAACTTTTGAACAGACGCTTCACCAAAGACATATGCATGGCATAGAGGCAACTAAAATGAAAAGATGCTCAACATCAGTAATCATTAGGGAAATGTAAATTAAAACCACAGCGAGATACCACCACACACCGGTTTGAATGGCTACAACCAAAAAGACTGCCCATCCCGACTCCTGGCAAGGAAGTGGCTGAACTAGGACCCTCATTTGCACTGGCAGGAGTGTAAAATGGTACAGCCACTTCGGCAAACTGTTTGGCAGTTAGTTAAAAAGTGAAACTTGCACCTATTGTATAATCCAGCCATCCCACTCCTAGATATTTACTCAAGAGGAATGAAGACATACGTTCGTACAAAGACCTGTACATGAATTTTAATTGAAGTTTTATTTGTAACAGCCAAAACCTGGAATCACCAAGGTAACCATCAAATGGTCACCATATACCAATGGTGATATGTCCAGAAATGAAATACTACACTGCAATAAAATGGAATCACTGATAGACACGACAGTGTGGATGAATCTCAAAATCATTATGCTGAGTGAAAGTGTATATACTATAGCATAAAATGTGTCTATACTCTAGGATCGTCCAGTTATTCTAGAAAGTTCTAGAAAATACAGACCAGAAAGCAGATCTATTGTTGATGAGATGGGGGAAGGGTTGGGAGGGAGGAATCATAGAGGGTCATGCTAACATTTTAGGGAAGACAGGTAGGGTCATTATCTTAATTTCAGTGATGGTTTAACAAGCGGAAATATATGCCAAAATGTAGCAAGTTTTACACTTTAAACATGTGCAGGCCAATAAAGCGGTTTTAAAAATTACAGCTGCACAATGAATCACTTAATTACAGGTGAAATAAAGAGCTACAAGAGAGGCAACCCGAACACTCAGAATTTATGACACAAAGAGCCACCTTCGTCTGGGGGTTGAGAAGCATTCAGGGCAGAGCGAGGTTTAGGTTGAGATGGGAATGATGTGTCGGAAATAGTCCAGGGAGCAGAGGGGTGAGGTGTAGAGGTACTGGGGGAGAAAGACCAATCCCGGCGGAGGAAACCAAGTGCGTCAGGGCCCTGGGCGTTTGGGAGGCAGTGTGGTGAGAGGAGCTCGGGGCCCCAAGCCTGTTTGATCTTGTCCAGATGTCCAGTTGTTTTGGGCAACAGACACCTCGCATGAGGACCTTTACCCTCTTCATTGCTCTGGCTGGTCCAAGAATCATAACATGATGGGGTCCCCCATTCTAGCCTGGGAAGCGATGTCTACACAGGGTCTACGCTGAGCCCTGAACCTACCCTGCGCCTGGTGAGGGCTTCCAAGGCACATCTGCCCTCCCTCCGGCGGGCAGGGTTGGCAGCCTGACCATCCATTCCTTCAGTGCTTGGAGCGGCCGGCCACCCTTTTTTCTGGAACCTCGGTTAGAATCCCAGCTTAGTCACTCACCAGCTCTGCAACCCCCCTGGGCCTCCGTTTCCTCATCTGTAAAACGAGGATGAAAATAACAGGGGTTCACTGGATTGTTATGAGAATTAAATGAGCTGACATTTCTAAAGCACTTAGAAGAGTGCCTTATTCCTTTTGCTATATATAAAATGAAATTCTGTTCTACCCAATAAATACCAGGAACTGCTCCGAGGAGGGTGGTGATGTGTCAGGGAGGAGGTGATGTGTCGGGTAGCAGTGAGAGCAGCTCGCCTGGCCTCTCTAAGTTTGAGGGCAGGGGTGTCTCTTCCAGCTCAGATAGACCGGGACGCTTCAGTTCTGTGACTTCAGGCAATTTTGTCATCCGAAGTCTTCATCGTTCCTCTTATCTGGCCATGAGGTCCCCATTGAGATCTCTCTGCCTGGAGCAAACTTCTTGATCCCCCAGAATTTCCCAGCCTTTGTTGTGTGTGTGTGTGTGTGTGTGTGTGTGTGTGTGTGTGCGTGCGCGCACACACACACGCACGCACACCTTTGCTTGTGGATGCTGGGACCACAAAAGGATGGATTCTTTCTCTGTCTCGCTTTCTGTTTTATTCTTTGTTCTTCGCCAGCTCAAAAAAGAAGGAGCAAAATGCTTCTGCTTGGGGCTAGCTTTTCCGTCCAAGCTGGAGCAGGTTACCTTCCAGTCGTTTGTAAATGGAAAACAGCCCATTCTTCCATCAGCGGGCTCACAACCATATAACGTCCCATTTGATCCTCAACCCCTTGTGCAGCTGGCAGAGCTACAGATGAGGAAACTGAGGCTTGGAGAGCTAAGGGCACTTGTGCTTGGTGACATACCTGCTATAAAGAATCCCCGTCAACCCCATGACTTGCTACGCATGCGTGGGCTGTATAATTTACAAAAGACTTCCACATCCAGTCCCATGTAGGAGCATCACCAAACCCTCCCAGGGCAGAATAGGGAAGCTATTATTATTCCTGATTTACAGATGGGAAAACAAAGGCTTGGAAGATTAGTGCTATTTCCCACATTCCATGGCTAGTGGGTTCAGTTAAATTCAACAAACATTTATGGAGGACCTACGATGTGTCAGCCCCTGTTATAGGTCTTCGGGAATAAAAAAGAACCAGACAAGGCTCCCCACACTTGAGGAACTAATTTTGGGTTAAGGTGGTAGGTGCCATGAGGGTGGTTGCTCTGCGGACTCTGGGGCAGCACACGGAGGAGGGTGTTCTGGAAGAGGTGACATCTGAGCTGAGCCTTGAAGGATGAGACCAGGTCAGTAAAGGTGGGAAGAACATTTGAACATCTGGAACTGAAAGATAAGCTTGAGGTAAGCACGGGTATGTGGTGTGTGGTGTATATGTGTGTATGTGGTGTGGTGTGGTGTGGTGTGTGTGTACATGTGTTGTATGGTGTGTGTGGTGTGTGTATACATGTGGTATGTGTATGTGTATGGGGTGGTGGCTGTGTGGTGTGTGTACACGTGCACACGTGTGCAGACCAGCATGACGGCCGTGTCAAATGTTTAGCAGATCTCAGCGGTCGGAGAGTGGTCTATGAAATCAGACAACCTAGGTTCAAATCCTGCCTCCATTACTTACAGTTATTTGACCTTGGGGACATTACAAAATATCCCTGTGCCTCATTTTTTCCCGATAGGTAGGGATAATGATAGTGCTTATTTCAAGGCATTAGTATGGTTATTAGGCAATACTTGAAAAGCTCCTCCTAATAGCACTTGGCATATAGTGAGCATTCAATAAACATTAACTGTTATTTCACTAGTGCTGACAGAACTTTCCAGACCCATTTCTCAAAGGACTTCTGAAAACTCACACTGGAGAAGAATCACAAGGCCATTGGGCTCAGGTGCTGTCCGTCATATTTGCCCTAGAAACAGACCAAGAACAAGGAATGACCTCAGACTGGGAAGTGACCTCACCTCAGAAGGCAGAGGGCCCAGAGAGAGAGAAAGAGCAAAGTCAGGCGTGAGGTAGGTGCATTCAGAGCGTGTTCAGGAAGCAGCAAGTCTAGAGGTCTTCATTTAAGGGAAGGACTATTATATAAAAGGAGATAACCTTAACCTTATTCCATTTGACTCTTGCTCCGGAGGCCAGACAAGGGCAAAACGGACTAATGAAGAAAAGTTTCAGCATTAGTCAGAGCAATGGAATGGGTTGCCTTAAAGGTAGTGAGCTCTCTGTCACTTGTGCTTTCTGTTTTGGGGTATTTCAAGCAGAAGCTGGAAGATCATCTGTCCTACCTTGCATTGGATAGCCAGGATCATCTCTGAAGTCCCAGTGAGCCACTGAGCTAGCTCGTGTGGTGGAACCAGAAATGCACAAGATGGGGAGAAAGAGAGTAGCCAAAAAATGAGTACCAGGAGATGAGGCTGAAAAGGAGTACTGAACTGCCTGTCATTGGCCATTAAGTCTCATCCCTTTGGATTAGGGATTGTCTGTTATAGAAATGTAAAGAATGATAGATAGTCCTAACAGTCATGTTCACTTTAGTATAAATTAGATACACTGATCATTTTCTCCATGACAGCTGACTAATGATAGAAGAGGATAGAAGATACCAAATGAGGAGAAAGAAGGACATGAGAATAAAATGGGCAGGGCTCTAAGGCAAACTTCATTAATCTCAATTTTGCCAAAGAATAGCCTTGACAGCAGCCAAAAAGGAAAGAAAAATAAATACTCAGTGGTGAACTCTTGCCATCATTTATTCATTTCAGCAACCAACTCTGGAGTACCGACTACATACTACGCTGTGGGCAGGGCAGTGGGGACACTGGATGAATCAGACACAGCTCCAACACCCAGGCTACTAGTAAATAGACATGGAAATCACAATCATAAGCCAGCATGGCCAATGCCAGGAGGCAAAGATGTGCTCAGCAGGGGATGCTCTTTCCCATCAACCCCACCCCAGGCCTTTCTCTCAGAACCACTCCTTCCTCCCGAGAGGAATAGATTAATATGACACCCATTTCACAGACAGCTAAACAGAGACCCAAAGAACAACCTCTTTGGGAATCAGCAGAGTCAGGACTAGAACAGCACCAACTCCAGAGCTGGGCCCCTTTTCCCAAACACAAGCATATTCCTTGGGGTGGGTTCCGGAACATCCCCCAGCCCACGGGTGGGTGGGCTTGCTGGCTGCCCTCCTTCCTTCCCCTGCTCCCTCTCCAGGGTAAGGAAGACAGACCATGACTGTCGCAGTGAGGGCCTGTCTGAGGCTCTGGGCGGGTGGATAATTAGAATCTGAGAGAAGCCATCTGCTTCGGGCCCTTGGGGGTCTTGGGCAGGCCAGGATAGACCCGACGCTGCAGGCAGCTCTCTCGATGAAGCCCCAACGTGCAAAGGGTTTAAACATCTCTGACCATAAGTAGGCCTGGCTGCCTCCCCAGCAGGGACTTGAGTGGAGACTAGGGGCTTGGTCAGGTCTTTATTTCCTGGGTATTCTACTTTCTTGGGGTCCTGGGGCAGAGCTGCAGGGATGCGGGCAGGTGGGTGGGGAGGGTAGGCCAAGGTTACCAAGGGCCATCATGATACTGCAGAGATGGGAGAGATGGAGGCCCGTACCGCATGGGCCCCTCCTCTTTCCAGAGGCCCAGGGAAAGGGCAAGAGTGGGCTAAGTTCCCACTGTAAGACACCATCTTCAAGGGTCATCTCCCCCCTTGCTGGGAAGAGGAGGGCCAGTTGGGGGCAGCAGACGGAGGGAGGAAGTGGTGATCAGGCTGGGCAGCGAAGCCCTGGGCTCATCAGGAAATCCTACCCAACAGCACAAAGAATTTTACCCGCATGACCTTGCCTTATCTTTCCAACCTCTAAGGCTGGTATATTCTTAGAGGATGAGGATTCTAGGACACAGAGAGGTTAAGTAACTTGCAAGGCCGCACAGCTATTAAATGCCTTTACACACCCGAGACGCAGTGCATAGCAGTGGTGAGCCCATGAGCGCCAAGGCTGGACTGTGGTCTGGATTCCAGCCCAGCTCTGCCACTTACAGGCTGTGTGAACTTGGGCAACTTGCTTTTCTGAGCCTCACTTAGCCCCCCCTTTGAAAATGGGAATAATAGTACCCACCTTGTGGTGGTGTGAAGATTACATGAGTTGAAATGGGTAAAGGACTCAGAGTTGTGCCTTGATAACAAGGCAAGTTCCTGATAAATGTTAGCTGTTGTTATTACCACATCACAACAGCCTGGGGAATCCTTTGAAAAGATAAGTCTGATCACTTCACTCCACTGTTTACAAGGACGATGGCTTCTTCTCCACCCAGAGCAAAGGCTCAAGTCCTAACCATGGCCTCTGGCCGACCTCTGTCACCTCCTTGGCCTCTCTCCCCCGACTCCTGACCTGGCAGTCTCCTGCCCCAGGGCCTTTGCTCTGGTTCTTCCCTCTGCCTGGAACACTGTCTCCAGGTATTAGCATGGCTCCTCCTTCAAACATCTACTCCAGTGTCACCTTCTCTGTGAGGTCTGTCCTGACACCCTCTTCAAAATTGTCACCACCACCCCCTTCTCTGAAGCATTCATTGCCAGCAAACACTCCAAAAGATGGTTTGCTTATTTTGTTAGTTATAACCATGTCTGTTTTGGAAAACAGTTCATCAAGGCAGGGATGTTCGTTTGTCCTGCTCTCTGCTGTGTCTCCAGCCTGGAGCATTTCCTGACACAAAGCGGGACCCTGGGAAATATGAGCTGAATGAATGAATGAATGAACGAATTACTACATGCGTCTGTCCCTACACTTGAAAGCCAGGAGTCTAACACCAAGGAGACCAAGTCCCAAGGGCCAGAGGTGGGCCTGGAGGGGAGCAGAGCCAGGAGGTCAGGGCAAAGGACAGAGCAGAGGAAGGTAGAATGACACCCCATCACAGCCCCTCTCCTGTAGCCTGAACCCCACACCCAATACCCAGCACACGGTGGACACCTGTGAAATGCTTGTTGGAAGAATGGCAGGCAAGGAGGAGGGAAGGGCACTTACCAAACACGTACCAGGTGCTAAAAAAAAAAATCAACCAAGATATTCATTCATTCACAGACAAGCCACTGAACACAGCCCTGTGCGAGGCACTTTTCTAGGTCCGCAGGAGCCTACACTCTGGATAGGGACAGAAAATTGTGTAGTTCATGATCCCTGCCCTCTCCAACATCACAATCTTGTGACAAGAAAGGCACTAACCAGCTCTATATGTTGTGTATTAACACCAGACCCATTTCACGAGATGAGGGAGTGGAGGTTCAGGACATTTAGGCGTCTTGGCTGCTGGGTAGCAGAGCCAGGTCT
Source organism: Lipotes vexillifer (assembly GCF_000442215.2). Classification (NCBI taxonomy): domain Eukaryota; kingdom Metazoa; phylum Chordata; class Mammalia; order Artiodactyla; family Lipotidae; genus Lipotes; species Lipotes vexillifer. The sequence goes on along the minus strand of NW_006783088.1, from coordinate 4,135,076 downwards.
AGAATCAGCTGGGTCTGCCTGTCTCCACACCTTCCTCCTCCTCCCAGTTGAGTGTGGCTGGTGTCAGGGGAGGGGTGGGGTGTGGTGGTCGGGACCGGGGCAGCGGGAAGGCAGGAGGAATGGCCCAGGCAAAGGAGCAGAGGGGTGACACAGGGAGCCAGTTCCAGGCCAGGAAGAAAGTCGTTTGAAGGTGCAGCAGAAGTGAAATCAGAGAGTGCGAGGAAACCAACTGCAGACTGATGGCTTCGGATTTCTGCTTCAGGCACTAGGGAGCCAGTAAAGGTCTGAGAGCACAGGGCTCTTGAAGAGCCGCCCGGCGGCTTGCATCAGACTAATGAGAACCCTGTGGCAAGAGGGAGGCCTGGCCAGAGGCTGTCACAATGGGCAAGGAAGGAGGTAGGAAGAGGCAGGGCTAAGGACATCAAAGGGGAAGGACTGAGGGGCCTGGAGGCCAACAGAGCCTGGAGGGTTGAGGCCAAGGGTCCTTAAGGTAATGGCTTGGATGGAAACCAGAAATCACAAGGTGTTCTTCCCCAGTCATTGAAAATGTCCTGAGTCAACCACAGCTTTAAAGAAAGAAAAATGCAGAACTGACATTTTCGGAGCCCCTGGGATGGGCCGAGGACTGCCTGGACACCTTGTGCGTCATTGCATGTGAGATTCACCCCCACCGTAGGCAGAAGGTGACTTTTCACAACTTTGTGGAGTAATATTTTACATATTCTAAAATCTACCCAATTCAAGTTTACAATGCTATGATTTTTAGTAAACTTACCAAAGTGTTAGAACATTTTCATCACCCCCCAAAATCCCTCGAACCCATTTTATGTTAATCCCTGTTCTACCCCCTCCCTGCCCGAGGCCTACTTTCTGCCTCTATAGATTGGCTTTTTCTAGACATTCTTTATAAATAGAATGACACAATATGGGGTCTCTCATGTTTGGTTTCTTTCAAATAGCATGATGGTTTTGCGGTTCATCTCTGTTCTCGCACATATCAGTAGTTTGTTTCTTTCTAAGGCTGAATCGTATTCCATTGTGTGGATAGGCCACATTTTGTTTATCCATCCACGAATTGACAGACATGTATTTTTGGCTGTTATGAACAATGAATAATGCTGCCATGAATGTTCATGTACAGATCTTTGTGTGACCTACGTTTTCATTTCTCTTGGATGGAATGGAATTGCTGGGTCATATGGAAAGTTTCACTTTTTAAGAAGTGTGCACAGTCTTGGCCCATCATGAAGTGATGCTATCAGCTAGAAATGCCTGAGGGCCCTCACCTGGGCCCGGACTACTTGTGGGGAGCCCCACAGACATTTCCCCAACTGGAGCCAGTGCTGTGGCTGGACAGGTCCTTGTGGTTCTTATTATGATTGTTAAGACGCAGCTCAGCTCAGAAACCACCATCAGGGAACTTCAAAAAAAAAAAACCCCAAGGTTTATTACTCACAAGCCCTGCAGGATACACGGCACACCCGGGGCCACTCAGCGAGGTCACAGGAAGAATGAGAGAGACAGGGAGGGAGAGAGAGAAACAGGAGTTGGGGTTGAGGATGGGTTTTGCAGGTTCACTCTTTATTGGTGACTTGAAAACATAAGAACAGGAATTAACGTGGGAAGGGAAAAAGCAGGGTCACTTCAGCAATCAGTCATCTGGGTCACCCGGGGATTTTCCAAAGGAGAACTTCATGGGTGGGCAGCCTGGCTCTGTAGCTATCTAGTTGTGTAGCTGGCAAGGTGCTTATTCAAGTCGAGGTCTTTGAAATGGATGTCTCTGCCACCGAAAGCTTAATGTCAGGCACTTACATTACAATCCAAAAAAACCTAACTGTCAGGCACTTTACACTACAGCAGTGTTACCATCATTTTTCCTAGAAGGATACTGAAGTTCAGAGAGGTCAAGTGAATTGTCCTGTGACACCAGGTCATAGCCCAGTGAGGGAAGTAAATTGATGAAAATCATAGGCTCTATATGTCACTTGGTAGAAGTCGCTTTCGAAAAGGATCTCCCCCGTGGACCTATCCACTGTCCTGTGCCAGCAAGTCCACCGTTAGCACATCTTCCGTTGTGTTAAGCATTGCATCTCTTCATTCTCAGTTGCAAGGTGAATTCCCTGGCCACGGGGATGTGTTAATTCCCAAAGACCTTTCTGTAAATGATCTCCAGCCATCGAGCCTGGAGCCTGCAAAAGGAGGAGAAAATGACCAGCAAGGTGTAAAGAGGGCCTGGGAAAGAGGCAAAGATGTTTGCCTGGGCTGGCCCCTCAATGTCCTTCAATTCACATTCACTGGGTGTCTACCCTGGGCCAGGCCCTGTGCTGGGCACTTAGAGGGAGACAGGGCAAATCATACCCGACCCTGCTCTTAGGGAGCTCACAGCCCATTGGGGCAAGTGGATTAACCATCACACACCAGAGGGGTGCGATCTTGGGGTAGACACCAGGGCTCCGAGAGCCAGAGCAGAAAGTGACAAATTCTCACTGGGGAGGTGGGAAATTCTTCCTGGATGAAGTAACATTTAAATGGAGGCTGAGGAAGGGCTTTCGAGGCAGAGGGCTCAGCATGAGTGGCAGGGAAATTCAGGGTGGACCCTCAGGCATCTCCCATAGCTTGGAGATTGAAAACCAAGGTTAGAAGATTGAACACTCAAATGCCCGAGGGGCTGAATGACCACAGGGACCAGTGAATCCAGCCAGACGGGCAATGTCATGAGCTGGGGTAGCAGCACCCTGTCTAGCTGGTGGCTGCTCTTCAGCTTGGGTCAATTGTCACTACGTGGGGATACAGGCTCAGTATCGCCATCTTCGATGTTTCCAAAGAAACTCCCCCCAAAAAACAAACAAACAAAAAATATTGATGTGAAATATCCAGATTTGGCAGTGCCAGAAATACTTTTGAAATTCTTTAAACTCACATGTGGTACAGACTTTGCCCAAGGCCTCCAGTCTGCAACCTCTGGCCAATTTGCTATGTCCTGGTAATCCCTGCTCTCCCAACCCTCTCTAGGTCTTTGAGGAAAGACCTACCTACCAGAGGGCTGGCCCTCCTGCCTGAGCCTTCCTCCTGCTG
>NW_006783088.1:4130728-4131963 GCF_000442215.2 Lipotes vexillifer | reverse complement strand
GGGGGGGGGGGGGGTGTGGGGAGGCGGGGAGGGAGCTCCTGGCAAAGGAGAAAGTAGATGAGCAGCCATCAAACCCCACCAGCAGCAAGTGTATGGAATTGACGGATTTTAATTACATAGCATTCTAATCCTTAACATTTATTTAAAAAGTGACGGGGGCGGCCATGAGGGCGGTCACAAGTGTGCTCAGCCCCAGGATTGCCGTGTGTCTAATTAGAAATTTTCTCCCTCTTGATCACCTAAAGTCAAATTCATTTACTCTGCTCGAATTGAGGGTTTAATTGGTTTTTGTTTTTCCTCCTCCTGTCTTCTCCCCCATCGCCTTTGCCTTCCAAAGGGCCTCTCTGCGTGCAGGAAGCAGGCTACAGCATCTCATTATGATAGGGCAACCCTCGAAGGAAACTCGTTTATGACTGTTCTTGCCAGCCTGCGGCAGCAGCAACATTAGCCCAGGCGCGCAAGTATTATTGAGGCCATCATGATTTAGGGCCTTGTGATGTCTGAGGGTGGCTTGCGACAAAGGTGGGCTTCTTGATCCAGGCAGGCCCGGCCCTCTATCTCTCCGTGCTAGTCCAGAAGGGCCCCTGTCCTTTCAATCTGTTGTGTGGCTGAGTGGGCTTCATATCCCGATTCTGGAAGAAAAGTGATGGAAAACAATTAGAAGCCGAGCCAGCTACAACTGAGGATGTCTAGGAGGCACTAAAACCACTCATTCTTTTGCCAGGTTTCTTCCCTTTTTTGTTGCCTCTCTCTCCCCTTGTCAATTAATGCCAAACATGGCAGCTTCTCTCTGGGGGGTAGAGAAGGTGGCAGGCAGCTACAGCCCCATGGGAAGAGTTCTGTCTTCCGGTCAGACCCTCAATGGGTGCTGGAGAGGGGAGGAGGCGGAGGCAGACATAGGTACAAAGGTCAGCATTATGCTGACCTGTCACAGACAAGCCCTATGACCCGGGGCGTGTGACCTAGCCACTCCGAACTTCCGTTTCCTCTTTGTAACACAGGGTTGACATGAGTTTGCTATGAAGAGTCAGTGTACCTGGCACGTGGCATGAACTCATCCCACAACACAGGGGTCCCCAACTCCCAGGCCGCGGACCGGCACCGCCGGCACCTGTCCGCGGCCTGTTAGGAGCCCGGCTGCACAGCAGGAGGTGAGCGGCAGGCCAGCGAGCAAAGCTGCATCTGCTGCACCCCATCACTCCCCATCGCTCGCATTACCGCCTGAACCATCCCCC
>NW_006783088.1:4115005-4130704 GCF_000442215.2 Lipotes vexillifer | reverse complement strand
CCCAACGCCAATCCCACCCCGCCCGTCAGTGGAAAAATTGTCTTCCATGAGACCCATCCCTGGTGCCAAAAAGGTCGGGGACCGCTGCCACAACAGATGGCAGAACAGTGTGTTATGTTGTTTTGAACACTTAGCAAGGCATCTGGCACACAGTAAGTGCTCAATAAATAACCACTATTATTACCATTTGACCTTGAGCAAGTTAGCGAACCTGTCTGGGCCGTGGGCTTGGGGATAATCACTGCCCCTCTCCCTGGCTCCTAGAGTTGTTTTGAGAAGGAAATGTGTTCATTCACTTCTAGAGAGCAGTGTCTGGCACAGAGTTAGGGTTCCCTGTCCGTTGGTGATGATTATTCTAGAAGCTCTCTGAGCTTGGGCAAGTCACTTAACTACTCTGGACCTTAGTTCTCTCATCTGCAAAAAAATAAATAAAAGATAAAAATATAGCACCATCTGTCCTGTCTACCTCACAGGGTTGTTGTGATAATGAAATGAGATAGTGTTGATAAAAACATTTGGTGATCTCTAAGTGGTCTACAAGTGTTAGCTGTTAGCATCACTCCATTAAAAGGTAATTAGTTGGTAAATAAAGGGAAAGAATCAAGCATTTATCTTGCCTTTGCCATGCATACTGTGCCACTGGGTACCCAAATTATAGATGAGGGACCTTTCTCTTTTTAGAAGGATTCCAGCTGGTAAATGACGAAGGGTTGATAAAATAAGAATCTCACCATTTTGCAACCCCTAATGGATCTAGAACATCCACAGCTGGAGACAGCGGGCATTGTGTGTCTCCTGATGGAAACACGAAGCACCGTGAGATCGTCTTGCTAAAAAAGCCAGACTTGAATCTGCTCAAGCTTCAAAAACTAATTGTCAATTTACCGGAAATACAGAAGACAGAGGGATGAGTTAGAAGACACCATCGGGATGAAACCAGTGAAGTCCACACTGGGAAAACATAGGACAAGCATCTGGTTTCTTTAAAAAAAAGATAATTTAAAAAGAGAGAGGTACAGTCACGTTGGAAGACACTTTGGCGGTTTCTTACAGAACTAAACATACACTTACCATACGATCCAGCAATTGCGCTCTTTGGTATTTACCCAGAGGTAGTTGAAAACTTATTTCCACACCAAAACCTACACACGGATGTTTATAGTAGCTTTATTCATAATTGCCAAAACTTGGAAGCAACCAAAATGTCCTTCAGTAGGTGAATGGAGAAACTGTGGTACATTTAGACAATGGAGTATTCAGCGCTAAAATGAAATGAACTATGAAGCCATGAAAAGACTTGGAGGAAACTTAAATGCATATTGGTAAGTGAGAGAAGCCAATCTGAAAATGATACATACTGTTTGCTTCCAACTATATGACATTCTGGAAAAGGCAAAACTATGGAGACAGTAAAAAGATCAGTGGTTGCCGGGGCTTGTGGGAGGCATGAATAGGCAGAGCACAGAGAATTTTGGGGCAGTGAAAATACTCTGTATGATACTATAATGATGGATACATGTCATTATACATTCGTCCAAACCCATAGAATATGCAACAACAAGAATAAACCCTAATGTAAACTATGGACTCTGGGTGATTATGATGTGTCAGTGCAGGTTCATTGATTGTAACAAATGTACCACTCTGGTGGGGATGTTGATAACGGGCCGACTGTACAGGTCTGAAAGCAGGGGATGTATAGGAACTCTCTGTACTTTCCTCTCAATTTTGAACCTAAAACTGCTCTAAAAAACAAAGTCTATTTTAAAATATGAGAGAGAGGGATGGAGAGGGATTATAGATTAAAAGAGACTTAGATACATCAACCAACCTCCTTAGGATCCTGATTCAAACTATAAAATAAATAGAACTAAGATGTGAAAGGCAACGGGAAATGTGAATAGTCACTGGATATTTGATGCTATCAAGGATTTATTCTTAATTTTTAGTGGAATAATTATATTACAGTTATGTAAAAAAAACATAGAAAAGCATACTGGGATAAATATGGATAGAATATATGGTGTCTGGGGTTTGCTTCAAAATGATACAAGGGAGTGGGAAGATGTAGACATGAAGCATGATTGATCACTGTTGAAGCCAGGTGACAGATGTAAGGGCTATCATTATAATAGTCTCTACTTCTGTATATGTTTGAATTTTTCCACAATAGAAGGTCAAAGGGAAAAATTAAATTTTCCAAGGACTAGCCTGTATCGGGAATCCTGAGACTACATGTAATGCAAATGCTGTAGGGGTCCTTTTGAGAAAGCCAGGGGCCTCAGTGGTCAATCTTCCTGAGGCCATTGGACCTCCCTTTGATTCCTTAATAAATTTGTTCCTTTGGGTGCCCATAATTATACTCCCCAGGATAATATAAGGGGGGTGATTTTATAGTCATTTTTAATGAATATTTAGGGGTTCCCACCTTCTGTCTGTTTCTAATACCACCCCCAGGGACTTCAGAGGCAAGGCTGGGATAATCAGGGAAGGCTACCTGGACGAGGTGGCCTAAGAGGAGGAAAGAGGGATATTCTAGCCAAAGCAAAGTCTCAGAGACAGAGGTGTTCAGAGCTGTCCTAGGGCTGTAAGGATAAGGGCCTGGCTTAAGCAGGGGAGGGGAGCTGCAGGTGCTAAATTGAAAGCCAGACTGGAGCCTTGAAAGCCAGGTGGAAAAGTCTGATTTCCTTGTATCTGCATAGCTCAATAGCTCCATAATATCCACAGAAGAGAGTCAAGTGCTCTTCTTTGATTTAATGGGGCGGTAGCATTATGCAAGCTGGATTAGCAGAGAAAAAAGATGAGGGGACCGGAGGAGGGGGCAGGAAGGGAGGGAAGCAGAAGCCTCATCTCTTAGATGGCTACTGACATAGGCCAACATTTCTCAAAGAGTGTTCATAGGAACGCTAATCCCTCAAGATCCTCCATGGAAAAAGGGGTACCATGGACAGGAGTTTGAGAAATGCTGCATTGGTTCCTCAGCATCACAATTCTCATTAACATATAAAGGTCCTGAGAACTCCCACAAGTAAGTCATTTTAATTTTGTTTAAGCATTTTATCACAAAATGCCTCTCTCTCTCCATTTTTAGGAAGCTGCGTCTAGACCACCAGGCAGTTGTGACAAAGTTTCCAGACCTTCGTGTTCCAGACCCGCCTGCTGATCCCTTGTCCCAACTCCCCACACCCCTCCTACATTTTTGGCCCTGAAGCCGGGCTGACCCATTTTTCCAGCATCTCTGCAGCACGCTGAGGAAGATTGGGGAAACATTAGGGTCTCGGTGGGCCTGTCAGCCCAAGCCTCCCCGTCACAAGTTTTCAATATGGATGAAGCACTTACATCAAGTGGGGGGAAATATGGGGGAGTGGGTGCCAGAAGACCTTCCCCTCTCACTCCTCTGGAGCAGCGTGAGTGCTGTTGGCCTCGAAAATCCCAGGCCTGTGATGCTGGCCCGCACTTCGTGCCGAATTAAAAGCCTTTGTCCTTGATCCTGCGGGGAGGCGGGGGCAGAGACCTCTGTCCTTCCTGCCCGGGCACTGCAAGAGGACTCCTGGGGGGCTCCATGGCCGGCTTGTGCAGCACAACCCAGGCTGCACCATCCCACCCGCCTGCCACCACCCAGCCTGGGTGGGGAGTGAAGAGGAGCCCCCTTGTCCCTTTGCTGGACTGGAGCTGCTGGTCTAAGGGTAGGAGGGCCTGTGAGGGGGATACTCCTTCCCACCCGCCCCTCCCTATCCCACTCATTCATGTTCTAGGCTCATAAACCAAACTCATAAAGAGCCCTGCCCTCATGGGGCTTCCTCTCCAGTAGAAGGCCAGAGGGGGGATGCAGAAAGTTTACGTTAAGCTTAATAAGGATATAATTCATATAAAATATTAGAAGAACATCCATGCTATCAAAGACAAAGAAAGTTGAGCAGGTAAAGGAGATGGGAGTTTTGGGGAGGGGTATCTCCAATCCCACCCCCCTGCCTTATTTTTCTCCATAGCATTCACCATCTTCTGCTTAACTATATCATCACTCACTTATCTGTTTAGTGTCTCTCTCCCTCCACAAAAATGGTTGCTCCGTGCGGTCAGGAGCTTTGTCTGTTTTGTTCACCGTTGTTACCGTGTAGTAAATGCTCAATAAATATTTGTCAAATAAATGAAGCAGTCTGTGTGCCTGGCATCCCGCCCTCACATCCCCTGCCCTCCCTCTGGGGAGGGACTTTCTTTGGGCAGCTGATGCAGCCCTGCCCTGGCCACGCCAGGCACCAGCCAGGAGCAAAACTCATTCCCCCTCAGCCCCTTCCACCCCCAGAGAGGGTGAGCACAGGCCCATCCCTGTGGGGGGATGAAGAGCTGGGAGACGACTCGAGGGGTGGGACCCAGGAGGCAGGCCAGTGTGGAGGGAGGGTCCCGAGTGCTCTATTCTAACTCAGAATACATCCAGAATCTGACCTTTTCTTACCATTCCCACCTCCATCCCCACCCTTAGGGCCCAGCTGCCATCATGTCTCCCCTGGATTATTGCAGCAGCCACCTCCCTGCTCTGGCCAGCCAGGTCCATCCTGTTAACATCAGTCAGGTCTTGTCAGTCCTCTGTTGAAAGCCCACTGGAGGCTCGCTTCTCACTCAGAACAAAAGCCAGTGCTTTAGCCCACAAGACTGATGTGATCTTGCCCCTCACACCCTCTACCACCTATTTCTAGCCTTACTAGCCTTCCTCATCCTGAAGTATTGCTAACATTCCTGCCCCAGGACCTTTGCTCTTTCTGTTCCCTCTGCCTAGAAGTCTCTGCTCCTGGTATCCCTGTGGCTGGTACTTTCTTAGTATTTAGCTGGCTGCTCAATACCACCTCCTCCTCTCTATCACCTTCCCTGACCAGCCCACTCCAAAGAGCACCCCCAATCTCTCTATCTTTTCTATATTTACTTTTTACCTCATGGCTCTTTTCACCAGTTGACGTTACACTATATGTTTATTCAATTGCCCATTGTTTATGCAGTAAAAAGAAGCTTCGGGCTTCCCTGGTGGCGCAGTAGTTGAGAATCCGCCTGCCAATGCAGAGGACATGGGTTCGAGCCCTGTTCTGGGAAGATCCCACATGCCACGGAGCAACTGGGCCCGTGAGCCACAACTACTGAGCCTGCGTGTCTAGAGCCTGTGCTCCGCAACAAGAGAGGCCACGACAGTGAGAGGCCCGCGCACCGCAATGAAGAGTAGCCCCCACTCGCCGCAACTAGAGAAAGCCCTCGCACAGAAATGAAGACCCAACACAGCGAAAAATATAAATAAATAAATAAATAAAATTGAACTATCAATCCCCCCCCCAAAAAAAGAAGCTTCATGAGGACAACAATGACACTATTTTGTTGAACACCGTATTCCTAGCACCTAGAATGGTGCCAAGGACATAGTACGTGCTCAGTAAATTTTTGTTGAATGAATGAATGAAAAACCCAGACTTTTCAGTTTCGGTGGACACTGCAAGAAGACAAGTTCCCCAGGGAACATGGATAGTAGTCTGCTTCCTGCCCTACCCTGGTACATAGCAGAGGGGCCATGCCAGGGCTGGGGCTCAGTCCCCAATCTGGGAAAACTTTCCCAAGACTGGCTAATGGTTCAGAGGCCACGGGAAGGGCAGTGGACACCACCTTGCCTCCATCTGCTGCTTGAGTAGCCTCCCTGCTTTCCTGGCAGGTGGCCAGCCAGGCTTTCTGAGCTCTGCAGGGACAGAGACCCTCTCCCTATGGAGATGCCCCCTCTCTGATTTATAGAAATAGAAATAATGGCAGAATGTGTGGGAGATCTGATTTTAAGAAACATAGATGTTCTTAGAAAAATTGGGAACTGCAAGAAAGCACAAAGAAAGAGGAACTAAATCATAATCTCCTATGCACATACTACTCTGGGTTTTGTTTTGTTTTGTTTACAAAATTGAGATCAGATGGCACATCCTATGTTGTAACTGACTTTATTCTTAACATTATACATTATATTGGGAACAAATTCCCAGGCCATTATACATTTTTTTCTATAATGCTATTTTTAATAGTTCTGATTGTCTTGTATTATGGAATCAAGCCAAACCACAGTAGTGTATTTCACTGTTAGGTTTTGTTCCTCCCTGACACTAACCAAACACATGGTGTCTTTTCCAACGTCACCTCTCTAAGTCTCTGACACCAACTGGGTGTTCAAGGATTCAATTGGATTCTGACTCCGTCTATCTGGATTCAGCATCAGATCTCACAGGTTAAAGGGCTCAGTCCTACAAGACTGCCCCCGCTTCAGATACCAATTGCAAGCCCTGGGCCACCCACACTTCTGACCGACTGGTTATAAATCGGAGGTTCCCAGGAACCCTTCCTTAGGTTTGGTAATTTGCTAGAAAGACTTTTACAAAACTCAGGAGAACACTTACATGTACTGGTTTATTATAAAGGCTACAACTCAGGAATAGCTGTATGGGAGAGATGCATAGGGCAAGGTTTGGGCAGGAGGTACAGAGCTTCCATACCCTTCCAAGGACCGCCATCCTCCCAGCCCCTGAATGCGCTCACCAACCAGAAAACTCTCCAAACTTCATAATTTAGAGGTTTTCATTTTTGTTTTCATTTTTTTTTGCAAGGGTCTTTGCCGATGTGTTTTTTTTTTTTTTTTTTGATGTGGACCATTTTTAAAGTCTTCATGGAATTTGTTACAGTATCACTTCTGTTTTTTGTTTGTTTGTTTTGTTTTGTTGATGTTTTGGTTTTTTGGGCGCAAGGCACATGGGATCTTAGGTCCCCCACCAGGGACCGAACCTGCACCCACCCTGCACTGGAAGGCAGAGTCTTAACCACTGGACCACCAGGGAAGTCCCCATTTAGAGGTTTTTATGGAGGTTTCATGACACATGCATGATGGATTAATCATCGGTCCTTAGTGATGAACTCAATCTCCAGCCCCTCTGCCCTCCCTGGAGGTTGGGGCCAAGGCTGAAAGTTCCAGGCTTCTCATCAAGGTTTGGTCTTTCTGGTGACCAGCCTCCATCCTGAAGCTATCTAGGGACCTGACAGGAGTTACCTCATTAGAGCTAAAGATGCCCATATAACAGTATCACCGAGGAAATTACAAGGGACTTCAGCGCTCTGTGTCAGGAAGCAAGGACCATCGTTTCTATGATGCCACTTAACCAGCCCCTTATTGTTGGACTCTTAGGTTGCTGCAGGTTGTTTATTCTTGGAAACCGTGCTGCAGTGAGCACCCTGAGCCATACATCCCCGCGTTCACTCTGATTGTGTCCTCGGGACCGTGCCCCTCTCCAGACAAAGCTGGATACAAGTCCAGGCGGGTGAAGGAAGTGGTGGCGCATTTTGTTCCTTTCGCTCCAGGCAGATTTGAGGGGGTCCTCAAAGGCACTAGAATGTTCCCCCTCCTCTCCACAGGCCTCCCCAGAACCTGCACTTTTCAGACTTAGGGTATCCCATTGGGGGAAGTTTTGACATCCTCAGAAAGCCCTTTTTGTGGATTCAAATACATTTTCCCAAAAGCTACATGTAGGGTCTGACGTTTTACACATAGTGTGGTGTCTAGGCTGCTGTGAGAGCTTAAGCAAGTCCGTTCTTCTCTCTGAGCGCCCATCTCCTTCTCTGTACAATGAGCGAACAAGACGATCTCAAGGCCCTTTGCACTCCTGCCTCTGAGCAAAGCTCTGCCAGCGGCCTGTAGTATAGAAGAGGGTCTGACAGCCTGGACTGGAATCCCAGCTTTGCCAAACTGTAACTTTGTGACCTTTGACAGCTTCCTTGTCTCACTGTGCCACAGTTTCCTCACCCATACAGTGGGGATAATAGTAATGGCCACCTCATGGGGATGTGAGAGGAATAAATCAGATAATCCAGGCTGGCTGTTAACATGGTGCCTGCCTTATAGCACAAGACGTGCTCAGTAATCTGTTAGTGTAATTGTGATGATGAGACTTGGTCTTTCACAGACTTTATCCCATCAACCACACCAGTCTTGGTCTTGTCCCTGTCTTACCAATGAGGAAACAGGCTCAGAGAGAGAACAGGACTTGTGTCGTGTCACGTGGCCAGCTCAGGGGCATGGCCAGGCTTATCCCAGCCTCCCACTCCCACTCCAGGGCGCTCGGCCTCGGCAAGGCCGGCCACGGTGGGTAAACCAGCCCACAGTAGCTCCGGGGACAGTAGAGACCCTGTGGCTGAGAGTTGAGCCAGTGGTTCCTCTACCCCCTCCCCATACTTGACTCACCTTTCAGAGCGTGGGCATCGGCAGGTAAGAGGAGGGGGGCAGCAGCCCACGGTATGTCAGGCTGTCAGAAAACAATGCCAGGTGCTGCCGGGCTCAAGGAGCCCAAGTGACTAACATGCTGTGTCAAAAAAAAAAAAAAAAAAAAAAAAACAGAAGTGAAACTCAGTGGAACAATTTCCTCCCCAAAACAAAAGGTGCACAGCCCACTTGGTAGGCCAGGTGTGGACCCAGCAGCAGGGGGCAGTAGGAGGACCGGTTACCCCTGAGAGCCTTAGCTAGCGGCGGGGGGTGTCGAGGGTGCGGTGGGGGGCGGGAGTAGTTGGCCCAGCCCCAGGAGACTCAGGCTGCCTTAAGACTTTAGGCTCTGAGTCACCCGGCAGTCAGTGCTACACTGGCTTGGGCAATAGGCTGGGGTCTTTCCGCCTCTCCAAATTTTACCCTGGGAATGGGGATGCAAGTCCTCTCTGTTCCCAGGTCCTCCAAACCTATTTCAGTAGGAAACAGGGAGGTCAGGGCAAGCGTGTGGCCCATCTCCGACACACACCCATTTGCTCCTCCCATCACACCACCTTCCCACAGCCCAGGGAGCATCGTCTGGTCTGGGGTCTTGAAGCATCCTGCATCTTCCAAATCTTTGGTTCTTTCCAAATCCCCACACACCCAGGCTTCAGTTTTTGACACTCAGAAGACAAGAACTGACTTCTAACTTCCACTGGATCGTCCGTCCCCTGCGGCAGTGAACGTTTTGAGTCCAAATGCCCCATAAAGGAAGAGGAAATGCCAGGGAAGGAAGGAAGATTAATATTTCAAAAAGAAAACCATCTGGCCATATAATCTTGCATTTATTCTTATGATCAATTACTCTGTCTCCCTTAGACCGTAAATCCTGTGAGGGCAGGACCTGCACCTGATGTGGCTCACTGTCCTAGCTCCAGTGTCTGGGATGGGGCCTGATACATGAGGGGGAATGAAGACTCAATGAACAAAGGATGGCCATCCACCTTCCTGGAGCTGCCTGGGTGAGCTCAGAAAGGACTCCTAGAACCAAAGAAACGAGGGGGCTGAGCCAGATTTGTGGTTGCCAAGCTGGGGTCTGTGAAGGCAGTTAAGTGAATTTTGTTTTCAAGGTTTTCAAAAGTCTAATAAAGTCAGTCCCCCTCCCCTCCCTGCAGGCGGCTTGCAGTAGCTCACCAAGATGGCAGCCTCTTGGATTTTTCCCAGGGTTGTAACAACGGCCCAGGGTCTCAGGTTGGCGCTTAGTGACATCACAGACACCAACCCCAATTCCAGATCACATGCCCGCTACTGACAGTCACTACATTGCACTCAGTGGATGTGTGAAGGTCATGCACCACCCTGCAAATGTGGGCTGTGGCAGAGGCGGTATTGCAGACAGCACGACACGTAGGGTTACCTGATGATCCACATGAGCTTTGATGGGGAGAAGTTTAGGATCCCAGCTTAACAGCGCCTTAAAGTCCCTCCCAGAACCAAGCACTGCAGGTGAGCACGCGCCCTGACAGCTTTCTTCCAGATCCAGAAGTGCCTGAGCCCAGGACGAGGGACAGAAGGGAAGTAGGGGGAGCAAAGCCATCCCTTGGATCCTGGGGAGGAGCCCCAGGGCCAAATCCCCAGCAGGAGCTGCAGTGGGCACCCCTTTCCCTGCAGCCAGGGAATTAAGGGAAGAGCCTCCCCACCACCCCATAACCGCCCCACCCCTGCCACAGGGCAACTTTCCCTGGCACCATCCACTTCCTCTGAGAGGAAAAGCAGGCCCACAGCTGTCCTCCAGGAGCCTGTGCCCTGGCTGCTACCCCAGAGCCTGCCACATGGGATGTTTACTGTCTCTCATGGCCCCTGCTAATAAAAATACTAACAGTTCACCTTGTGGATTGCTCGCTCTCTCTCAGTGCTGAAGAAATGTGTGCATTTTACATACATTTGCTCATTTCATTTCGGGCCTCCCAAGAATCCCTTAAGGAAGGTACAAGGTTATATTCATTTTACAGAGGAAACTGAGGCCCAGAGAGGCAGTGATAGACTGCTGCAGTGGTGGTCCCCAATCTGTTCATGCGATGTCTTTGGGTGTGCCCTCCCACCCTGGTGCAGGGCTTTGCCAACGTGACTTGCTTTGGCTGATCAGACAGAAGCAAGCATGTTGCCAGCAGAGACCTGAGGTGTGTTTGCACGTTGAGGCTTGCTCTCTGGCTGCCTTCAAAGCCTTATAACACAAGGTTCGGGATTGTGAATATGCCCAAACTAGCACAATGGAGGCTGAGAGACCACATGGAGATAAGCCCAGGAGTTCCATTCGTCCCAGATGAGGCCAGTTGACCAGCCAGTCTCAGGGGACCCACCAACTGACAGCAGACACATGAGTGAGCCCAGCCAAGATCAGCTGAGCCCTGCCCAGATCTGAAGGACTGCTTAGCTGGTCCCAGACAAAACTGCTGACCCCCAAAGCCATGAGCTAAATAAGAAGCTGTTACATTGAGCCACTGAGTTGTGGGGTGTTTGTTGCACTGCCAAAGCACTTGACACAGAGATGAAGTCATTTGGCCAAGGTCACATAGCAGGATGGGGATTCAAACCCAACCTTTCTGGTCATAGAGCACATGCTCTTAGCCACTAAAGTTTCAGTGCTTGCAAAGTATATTTAGTTTCATTGCAGGCCCCTAGTGAGTCCACGAACCAATCATAACAGAAGCTCAGAGATGTCAAGAAACCTACCCAAGGTCACACAGCTAGTCAGTCTTGAGGAGGGCATCTAACCCAGTTCTGATTCCACACTCATGCTGTTCCCATCTCTCCATGAAGGCTGTATCAGCCAGAGCCTGGGGCACTGGTTTATAAATCAGCTTCTTTTCCAGTGCCTGTAAAGTCTCTCACACGCCTCCTTGAATTTCACGAAAGGCCCAGTCTTTTCCCTCCCACCATGAGATCCTCAGACAGAACAGGTGGCTCCCTCAGCCAGGGAGCTGTGACTGTTGAACTGACCCTGCCTGCCACCTCTCCTCTT
This sequence comes from Lipotes vexillifer, assembly GCF_000442215.2. Taxonomy (NCBI): domain Eukaryota; kingdom Metazoa; phylum Chordata; class Mammalia; order Artiodactyla; family Lipotidae; genus Lipotes; species Lipotes vexillifer. The sequence goes on along the minus strand of NW_006783088.1, from coordinate 4,119,443 downwards.
CTCACTGCCCAGTAGGAGCTGTCGGTTGTCTTGGATACAGCAGGTGATGAGAAAGGATGGCAGCTGAGGTCACAGCAGGAACTGGGAAGGCTGTGGACAGGGAGAAATGGCTTCCCAAACAGACTCATGCCCTTTCACCCAGTGTGGAGTGAGAGAGGAGGGCATGGCTGGCCCGCCTATGCCCTAGCCAGTGTAGGAGACCTGAGGTCTCTGTAAGATTCCCCAGGAGGAAGGAGGATGGACCTGGAGTAGGGGGAAAGCAAGTCAACTGTCCAAGGCCTCCAGATCTAATTATAAGGCTGAGGGGAGGGAGTGTCATAGAACCATCTAGAGGACCAGCGGGTGGAAATGGCCACTGGAGGGTTCCACTGAGGCCCTGCCCTGAATGAGCATCTACAGAGCAAGGATGTAGAGATAGGTCTGCTTCCCAGAGGTGGGGCAGATGAGGCCCCTCTCTACTCCACCATAAAATAAAATCAACAGTCAAGGAGGGGCTTCTCTGGTGGCGCAATGGTTAAGAATCTGCCTGCCAGTGCAGGAGACACGGGTTCGAGCCCTGGTCTGGGAAGATCCCACATGCTGCAGAGCAACTAAGCCCATGCGCCACAACTACTGAACCTGCGCTCTAGTGCCCTTGAGCCACAACTACTGAAGCCCGCACACCCTAGAGCCCGAGCTCTGCAACAAGAGAAGCCACCGCGATGAGAAGCCCACACACCGCAACGAGGAGTAGCCCCCACTCGCTGCAACTAGAGAAAGCCCACGCACAGCAACGAAGACCCAGCACAGGCAAAAATAAATAAATAAATTTATGAAAACAAAACAAACAAACAAACAAAAAAAGCAAGGAGGAGGCAGCTGCGGTATGAGGGAAAAAGATGCCTTGAGTCATTCGAACTACGTCTGAATCCCACATCCCCTGCCTTCTAGGTGTGTGAATTTGGCAGCTTTCTTTATCTCTCTGAGCCTCAGTTTCTCATCCGGAAAATTGGGGTAATCTTCACGTATCGCATGGGTTGCCCTAAGTGAGAAAATGTTGTGAGAGCGTCTCATAAACCACAAATGCCATGTAGAGAAGATGGCGGGGGGACACCACGGCCCGCCTGTCGTTCTGGCTCCCCCAGCCTCACTGCTCCTCCTCCAAGTCCTGGTGGAAACCCCATAAGCGCCACTCCCCAGAGCTCAAAGGGCCCATAGAAACCATCTGGCCCAAATGGCCTGATTTTACAGTTGGCAAACTGAGGGCCCAGAGAGAAGGGCTTTGCCTGGAACTGTGTCTCCTAACTCGGGTTCTTTCTATTCCATCGTGCATCCCGTCAAAGCTCACCCCTCCTGCACCGCATCCTCTCTGGCCTGAGCCTGGGTGGAGGTGAGTCAGGTGAACTGCTCCCTGCTCCTTATTGGCTAACCCGTTCCCCCTTGTAAGTGAAATAATACTTCCGCATCACATTAAGAGGCCGGGCCTCCCAAGAAGGTGCCCGGATAGCGTCTGTGTGGAGAGGAATCTAAAGTCCTGGGCGTGGCCCCTATGGGAGACCTCTGAGATTCAAAAACGCTTGGGGCTTTCCAATCACATCAGCAGCTGCCACAGCCTGAAGGGGACTCCCTCACGCCCACCCCGCCATCAGAGGAATAGTACATTCTGTCACGTTCCAGACAGAATCTAAAGTCCATCTTCTTGTTGCCTTGTGACTCTCACACTGCTCAGAAGTGCACTTCCCTCCTGTGGGCTGTCCCACGCCTTCTCAGCCCCTCCAGTCTTAGCACCCGTCTTCCCAGAGCCTACTCGCCATCTGCTCCCAGTGGGGAAGAGCTGAGGGGTCAGTCTGACTCAGAACCCCTCTTGGAGCTGTCCTTGGATATTCCCATCCCTGGAGGCATCTGCCGCCCTCTCCCCAGAGGAAGAACCAAGCTCCTCCCTCACCTCATCTTTCCCAGGGTCCCACAGCCCAGGTGCAACCCCCAGATGCTCAGCGGAACTCCCAAACTCCAAGCTGCCGATGGGACAGGGCAGCCAGCCAGGCCCAGAATTCCATCCTAGCCTCATCCTCAGTGCCGACCTGTGAGGGTAGTCAGGTACGGATGCAGCACTCCATACCTGCTTCTGAGCCTCACAATGAGCCTCAGTTGGTCTTCTATAAAGTGGGGATGATTATATCTTCCTTTCAGAGCTGCTCCAGGATAGAATGAGGTGGTGGACGGAATAGATGCCTTGCTGAAAATGGCTCCCAGAAGGGTTACGGTCCTCACCTCACCAGAGGTGGGCTTGATGAGGTCCCGCCCTACCTCCCTTGGCTCTGATGATCACCTGACCTCTCCCTGCATCTCTGACCCAGTCAGTGCCTGCTTAGCTTCGTTTTTTAATTGTTATTTGATTTATTCTTTTAAATAGGAAGCACATATACTTGGTACAAAATTCAAAAGGCATAACAGGGTAAATATAGAGGAAAGTAAGTCCCTCCCTTTCCTTTCTCCCAGTCATCTGGTTTTCCTCCTCAGAGGGAAGCCACTGCTCCCAGACTCAAGTGACTGAGTGATCCAGGGATAGACTACACCTTTATAAGCAAAAGTTCACATGTATTTATACAGTCTTTTCTATATTACATAAATTGTAGCATTCTGTACACATTGTTCTGGACCTTGCTTTTTTTTTCACCCAACAACCTGTCTTGGTGATCTTCCCTCATCAGGACATGGAGAGCTGCTTCCTTCTTTTTCATGACTGCATAGTATTCCATTACCTGGATATAACATCATTTATTTGCCAGTCTCCTATTCGTGTGCTCTTCTGCTGTTTCCCATAAAGCTATCATAGTGCTGCAATAAATAATCCTGTTATCTGTAGGATAAATTCCAAGAAGCTGAATCTCTAGGTCAAGGAATATGTATGTTTATAATTTTGATAGGTAACAAATTGCCCTTCATAGACGTAGTACCAGCATTGTTTGAGTGTATCTGTTGCTCCACACCAATTTCTACTCAGTATATTACTATATTTTTTAACCTTGCTCAATCTGATGGATGAAAGTGGTATCTCTACCTATTTTTAATTTACATTTTTCTTATTATAGGAGAGAATGAGCAACTTTGCATATGCTTAAGAGCCATTTGTAGTTTCTTTCCTGCAAACTGTCCATGCCTAAACTTTTTCCACATTTCTTAGGTTTTTCTTTTTCTTATTGATTTGTGGGACCTCTTTATATATTAACGAATTTAGCCTCTGTCTGTGATAACAGCTTCAAGCACTTTCCCAGTTTTTCCTTTGTCTTTAGACTCTTCTTACAGTGTTTATTTCCATGATGATTTTTTTTAATGTCATCAAATTTATGAATCTGGATGTTGTAGAATTTCTAAGGTTTGTATCATGCTTAGAAACCCTCTGATTTTTAAACCTTGACCCACACTGACTCCCCATGTTGGTGTCTGGCCTGAACTTTCCTTCCTGGTTTGACCAACTGTCAGTGCTATCGCCTAATACCTGTATCCAGCCTCTGCTGGGCAGCCCCACCTGGCTTTGGCTAGACATCTTCCTCCCCTCCCCTCTGCCCTCTACCTCTGTAGTTTGGCCCTTGGCTTCCTGCCACTTCCCCAGCCCCCAGCTTCTGTGCCTGTCCAGCTTCTTCCCAGCCTGCTGCAATCCCTCTGGTCCCTACTCAACACCCCACTCCCTCCAGGGGAAGCAATGCCTTACTGGCTCCTTCCTCATTCCCTACCTCTCCCCTGTGGACCGCATTTATCCAGCCACCCCAGCCTCCTTGCTCCTTCTAGAATACAACCACACACGGGGCCCTGACTTTGAATCTCTGGCTCCCTGGCTGAAACTGGAGTGGTAGGGGCTCCATGGATGATACAGTGGGTAAGTTGGGGGATGCAGGTGTAGCAGAGCAGGAGTCTCCCCAGACCTCTCTGCTAGCAAATCCCAATATGGCTTCCTCCTTCCCAGCAACTTAGCTGAATTTCTATCTTTATTAATCAAATAGAAAATTTAATTAATTACCTTAAATTGCTCTAATTGAATCTAGAATGAGAGCATGGACAAAATCCTGGGAAGTAATGAACCCAGGCATTTCCAGCATCTGGAGTAGAAATGATCTTTAATTTCAATTTGGGAGCAAAAATAACGTGACTGCAGTCACACCCTCCCTTCCAGCCTGCTCCCTGACAGCCTCATTACCACCCACAGCACCAACAGGGCCTCCGAATTCTGTTCTCACTTCCTAGCAGTGATGTTCTTTCTGCCTCAACTTATCCCAACCAAGATATGGGTGCAAACCCCACCTGCAAGTGCTCTCTAAGTACTGGAGTCCACCAGCTGCCTGGGGAATGTACAGTAACAGACCCGACAGAGGCACAAAATATGAGACAGTGGCCAAGTCAGGAGCTAGACCCATCCTTGTCTCTAGGCCTTTCCTCCTGCTGTGCCCTCTGCCAGGAATGC
>NW_006783088.1:4103473-4114798 GCF_000442215.2 Lipotes vexillifer | reverse complement strand
GGAATGCCTTTTCCCTGTCATTTTCCAGCTGTTGTGTCCCTGCTTTCAAGGCCAGTTCAAATGTCTCCTTCAAAGGAAAGCTACCCCACCCTCTACAGAAAGGGGCCAGAGGGACTGAAATGTCTTCTGTGCAGTTGCCCTCCAAGGGGTAGCCAGCCCTGGGCCAGGGGGAAGAGGAAGGGAACAGAACTTTTTTTGTTTGTTTGTTTGTTTTTGTGGAGGGGGAGGACAATGTATTCTCTGGATATTAAAGATGAGGAAATAGGCTCAGAGAAGTCAAGTACTTTTTCCATGATCACACAGCTAGATAGAGCTAAGCCACACACTTAACCCTAGGCTGACACGGCTGCCTTTCTGGCTTTGCCTGGGTGTTCGTAGAAAAAGCCCCCAAGATCTCCCTTGAAGCCCATCTTTCCGTCTTCTCTCTGCCCTGAGCCACCAGATCCCATCAGTCCCCTGTCTCCCTGCCCCCCTTACATTGTATCCCTTCCCTGACTCTCTCCATCCTGGGCATGGCTTTGTTCCAGAATGACTTCCAGGTGCCCTGTCTGATTAAGAAAGAAGGATGCCAAGGCAGCCAAGATACTCCTGAATCTTTCATTCTTATTATTATGGGGGTGTTATTTTTTGGTATTGTTATTTAATTATTAGTCTTACCCCCAGCTGCCAAGTATTCGTCAGCATTGCTTCCATTGTGCCGTGCTGCTGCTCAAACACCTACAGTGGCTCCCTATTACCTCTGGCCTCAAGTCAGAGCTCAGTCATTCACTGAACAGTGAAAAATATCATAATAGGTAATATGCACTTTTATTACAACCATGAGAGGTAGCCATCACTTTCATCTCTACTTGATCAATGAGAAAATTGGGGTGCAGAGAAGATGACAGAGCTGGGATTCAAACCCAGGTCTCTCCTGCTCCAAAAGGCTCCAAAGCCAGCTCCATATTCACAGTGTGGCAATTCCCGCTGTAAGCACCTGCTCCAGCAGGACCCTGAGGGCCATACTTCAGGGGTGGCACCAAAGAACCATTCGTGGTCCTTGCCCTCAAGACACTTCCAGTCTCAGAGGGGAAATAAGCCCAGGTGGCCAGGACCCAGCTCTGTAAGAGGCAAGCAGATGCTACTGCATGTTCAGAGAGAGCAGCCAGCTTCACCCCTCTGAGGGGAGCTGCCCTGTCGCCTCCAGAAGCTGGGTGTGGAAGGGGGCAGGACAAGGGAGCTGCCGCCGTGAGCAGAGTTTCATCCCCCGCCTGCAGCCACAGCCCTGAGCTGGTCCACTGGGGGCAGGGGCAGGGCCGAGAGGTGGGGCTGGTGGGGCTCACTGAGCGCTGATGGGGCCTTTGAGCTTCCTCCAGCCAGGGCAATGAGACCGGAAGGTGTATGGTAAGTGCTGGCCACCCCGGCAGAGGGAGCAGATGTCTCAGCCTCTCCCTGTTCCCTGGCAGGCCTCATCTTTTATAAATAGTTGTACTTGTTGGAGCCAGAGTGAGTTGAGGCTTTCGCATCTTTGACTGACAGCCCAGCAGAGCCAGGGCCATCTGCCTGGGACTATGCGTGCTCACATAACACCCCCTCCCCAGGAGCAGCCTGCCTGCCACAAGGGTGTCATTGCACCCAGGACACGTGGCATCCTGGCATGTGCTGGCTCCACGTGGCTGGTGGCATGTGTATTGTGTGGGCTCTTGGGCAAAGTAGCCAAGTAAAATCAGAAGGGACTTTGGAACAGCCTGATTCTGGAGGTAGTGAGCGCCTCATCTCTGGAGGGGTTCTGGCGGGGGGAGCTAGGTGACTATGTGACGAACATGCAACAGCCAAGCTTTGAGCTCTGAAGCTCGGTGAAGGCAGAGGGAGAAGGCTGGGCCGGGTGACTGCAAAGTTCTTTGGGTCCCAGTCTGCCTCTGGGGTGACAGAGACTGAGAGCTCTCAGGACCCTGGTGGCTTGTCAAGACCATGACCTCCCTTCCCATTTCTCACTTGCCAAGAAGCTCACCTGTATGGGCTCCAGGAGCCCTCCCACTCCTATCTGAGCCCACCGACTTCTCTGGATGCAAGAGGCAGCCAGGAGAGGCTATGCCCAGAGCCTGGAATGCATTACTCAGTAGCTGTTTGCTCCTACAAGATGCTGCAATGAGGCTGCAGCTCCTCAGGCTTTCCACGAAGCCCAGATTCGGCGACAGCACCCCCTTCCCCAGCTCCGCTGATCCTTGGGGAAGCCCTGCTAGAACGAGAACCCTGTGCACCTCCTCAATCTTAGAAACTCCCCACTTCCTAAAGCCAGGAGATTACGGAATTCTTGACCTTTGGGATCAGAGGTGGGTATTTCAAACCATAAGTTCCATGGAGGCAGAGACCAGGTCTGTCTTGTTCACTCCTCCTCTTGTCCACGGTGGCCTTTAAATAATTACGGATCAAATGAATAGATGACTAAGTGAATAAATGATGTCAAGGCCACCTTACCTACCTCCTTGCAGGAAGTCGGAGTCACCTGTGGAGAATTCCCTCTGTCCTCTCTCTGTGGAAATAGGAGATGAGCATGACACACTGGAAAGCACATCACCTCTCTGGGGTCAGACTACCTGAGTCCTGGCTCTGCCTCTTATCAGATGTGTGACCTTAAGTGGGTTCCGCAACCACTCTGCTTCATTAACTGGAAAATAGATAACAACCCCTCCTTCAGAAAGGTGCCAGAATACTCTGAGATGGCATTCTTAAATTGCATATAGTAGGCGCTCAGTAAATGATTGCTGGGGTAGTCATTAGTGCTGCTCTCCAAATGCCCATGGCTCTCTTTGCAAGCCCGCGGTAAGCTCCTACTCGCCCTTCCTTGAAATTGGGTGTGGCCACACAAGTTATTTTGTGAGACCAGAAGCAAGCGGTGCATCACTCCTTAATGGAGCCTTTTAGAGACCATGTGCAATTTATCACACTCCCTTTTTTGCTATTTCAGTAATCATGACAGCAATAACATAGACCCATGGCCAGCTTGGGCCCTGGAACGAGGAAGATATGGTCCAGATTTCCCATGCCCCGCCCCCCGCCAACCAATGACCTACGATGGAGGAATATGTGGTAAATTGTAAATATGGCTGCAATACTCTTCCCATCCCTGTGTGCATTCCCCTTGGCAATATTACCTTGCTACCTCCTACACCCCTTGAACCTTGAACCCGCTCAGCCATGGGACTTGCTTTGGCCAATGGGATATTAGAAAATGCTATGCAATCAAAGACTTGTAAAGCCCTTGCACATGGGAGTTTGCCCTCTTTTGGGCTGTCAACTCTTCTGCCACCATGTGAATGAGCCTGGGCTCGACTCCTGGAAGAAGAGAGACCACATAGAGAAAGGTCCCATCTGTCCCAGATGAAGCTCCGAACACATGATTAAGGCCACCCTAAACCATCTAGCCCCATTGGCACAGTCCAGAACCACCCAGCCTACCCACAGAACTGGGGGAAATATTAAATGTGTGGTTAAATGTGTGGTTTGCTACTCAACCAAGGCTAACTGATATAATGGGAAATAAATACATAAGAAATAAGCCTCAGAGTATTAAGCCGCTGATCTTTGGGGATGTTTGTTACTGAAGCACAACCTAGCCCATTCTGACTGATATATTTCCTTCCCCTTTTGCTCTGGGAAAGAAAGTACATCCCAATTAAGCTGTGAGGGACTTTATCTGTCACAGTTTCCCTCCTGTTCAATCATTCCCTTCTACTCAGTCCACTCCCCTGCCTCTTGGTTCAGGTAGGATCTTCCACCATTGTCCATGCTCCTGTTCCTTGGGCTCATTATAGAGCCTTTTCCTCACCCCCCACTTCTGGATCAAACTTTCCAGGGTCAACAATGCCTTAGAGACAAGATGTCAGACAAGAGGTGCCCATGTGGCCCTGGTCTTCACAATGGACCTTTGAGGTGAGGCACCCTAGCCTCAGCCCATGCTTGGCATCCCCCCACCCCCTTCACTCTCCTGTATATTATCTGGCTGCAAAGTGTAGTAAAAAGACAACTGGTTTCAGCCTCAGATATACCTGGATTCAAATCCCAGCTCTGTCTCTTACCTTTTCATCCTGGTTCTGTCACTCCTTAGCCATGTGACCTTGGGAAAATTCTTTAACCTCATTGAGCCTCAGTTTCTTCCTCTGTGAAATGGAGGTAAAAATCCCTTGTTCACATAGCTGTAAGAGTTATAAATACATTAAGTGTCTAGTGCAGTGCCTGACATGAATAGACACTGAATAAACAGTAACATCATTATCATTTGGAGACAGACTGAGCAGTTCTCAAATTCCAGCTCTGTTATTGACTGGCAGTGTATCCTTGGAAAAGTCCCTGGCTTCCCGGAGACTTGGTTTCCTCCTCTGTAAAATGGGGGTTAAATGCCTTTTTTGTCAGGATTTAAAAAAAAAAAAGAATATATAATAAAGTGTATAGCATGCAGTAATTTTTGGAAAAGTGTCAGTTCTTTCTCCCTGTCTAGTTTACAAATTCCTTTGAGGGCGGAGGTCTTATTTTATCTCTATACCTCTCCCTGACACTCACACATACACAGAGCCTCCAGGCCAGGGATGGCTCTGTGCCCACTTACCTTCGAGGGAGACTTCTCAGCCCAGATAGCCTGGTTCTATCATACATCAACTCCACCGAAAGAACTAACAGAGCTGAGGTGGTGGGGAGACCCCTGTGAGCATCTCACACCAACATGTTCCTCATCCTTCCCTCTCCTTCCCTCCCCTTGCCTTGCCCTCTCCCACAAACATGCTCCATGACTGCACAAGAGCAGTTTCCATGGTGATAGCATTTTAAAGTTTTCTAGGAGCAGAACAGGAATAATTTTCTACCTTCTCCTCCGTGGCAATCTGGGAAAAGGGAGCTTATTACGGATAAAGCATGGAGTGAGGGGTAAGGAGGGGAGACGCAGCTTTCTTTCATCACCTGATTGGATGAGGCAGTCGTGCTGAAATTCCTCATTCCCAGCTCCCCCCCAGCCCCCACCGTCATCCCCTGGGGTCCAAGGCCACTTAGTCCGCACCCGCTTCTGCTTGGATGGAAAGATGGGATGGGTGAGGGTAAGATAAGGAACAGAAAAGAGGGACTTCCCTGGTGGCGTAGTGGTTAAGAATCTGCCTGCCAATGCAGAGGACACGGGTGCGAGCCCTGGTCCGGGAAGATCCCACATGCCACGGAGCGACTAAGCCCGTGCGCCCACAACTACCGAGCCCGCGTGCCTAGAGCCCGCGCTCCAGAACAAGAGAAGCCACCGCAATGAGAAGCCCGCGCACCACGACGAAGAGTAGCCACCGCTCAACGCAACTAGAGAAAGCCCGCGCGCAGCAACAGACCCAACGCAGCCATAAATAAATAAATAAAAATTTTAAAAAGAAAAGAAAGGAAGAGATAAAGGAAAGAGAGGAAGGGTGGGCTGATATCTGCCCAATTGTAGGCACGCACACACTCATAGACACAGTGGTTACAGGAAATTTCCACTAACCCCACTTTGGGAAGTGGTATTAATGCAGAAGAGCAGATTGAGAAGCAAAGATTCTGCAGAGCCTCGTTGGGACCCATGACTGAGAGTCAATCTATACGTTACAACCACCTTGCAGGTATCTTCATAATCTACCAGCCTGAAGGAGGGTCCACACACACTGAGAAAGAGGGTTGTGGACATGACGCCATCTGATGACAGTGAACAGCATTCTGATTCCTAGTTGCCTCCACAGGCTTCTTTCTCTCAGCCCCCAGCTAAGTTCCTTCATGCTCATTCTCCAGTCCTGAAGGGAAATTTGATCCAGACTGTGGCCCCCATACAGTTTGCGTATGAATTCCTGGCCAATGTCCCTGAGGTTGACACCATCCAGGATAAGGGGGGATGGGGAATGGGCAGGGAATGGTCTACCTCGTTTCTCCTCCTGGCATGGCTTTGAAGAGGGCATCTGCCCAAGACCAAGTGAGCCAGGACCCCCAACATGTGCTAAGAAGCAGACTGAAACATGAGATGGGGCACAGGCTCAGATAGAGACATGTCCACTCAAGAAGAGGTCTGAACCCAGCAAGATTTCTTCCAGGGCCAAGCTTGGCCCAAAGAATTTCATGGGGATCATGCAAGGTATATCAGGGTAAAGAGACCAAAGAACCAGATTCACATCCTGGTTTTACCACTCAGTAGCTGGGTAATCCAAAGAAAGTCACTCAACCTCTCTGAATCTCTTCTATTTCATCTCTACTTTCTATTCTTCCTATCTTGTTCAAAGGGTTACTTTGAAAAGAAAAAGTAAAATCACCTTGAAAATTAACACGTACAACATGCTTGTAATAAGATATTTCTTTCTATTACTCTGACAGAGTCAATGTCCAAGACAAGCTTAAAGCCTAGTCTCAAACAGCATTTACAGTGAACCAAAGAGACAAGAAAAGTTCAAATATCAATCTAGAAATGCAAAGTCCCCAGGCAATAGAGGGTGTGGTAACTCCAGTGGCACAGAGATCTGCTATGTGGCCTTGACCTCTCAGGGCGTTGTCTCTCTCTCTATCGAAAGAGGCTCTTAAGGGTCCTTTGAGGCAGGAATCCAAGCCAGATAAGAAGCCAGGTCAAGGTAGAGAGTGTGGGTCTGGGGTTGGTACCATGGACAGCTCCCTTGGGCCTGGGAAACCACCAGAACTCTTGAGTTGCTGGAGACCTGGGTTCAAGTTCTAACTCTGCCTCAAACATAGTGTTACCTTGAGGTGGTATCTGGGTTTCTCTGAGCCGCAGTGTCCCCTTCTGTGCATTAAGCTCCATGGGCTCACTGAACTGAGCACTGCCCCATGTCACAAGTGAAATCCAGAGCACCAGTGAGATGGGGGTGGCTGATTTCCCTGAGGTCCTCATGTCTCTCCTCCTCGAAGGCTCAGGACTTGGGGTATGTCATCCAAGTTCTTGCCCCACTAGGGGAAATTCTCCTACATTCATGGTTCCCCTAAAAGAGCAACTTGATGTGATAAATGTTTGGATCCTGGAGTCAAACAGCTTTGAGTGTGAATCCTGGCTCTGGTTCCTTCTAGCTCTGTGTCCTAGAGCAAATAAATTCCTCTCAGCCTCAGTTTTCTCCTCTGTAATATGAGAGTTAAATAATACCTGCCCCACACTGCCCACATGACATTTAAATGACAAAATGTATGTAAAGCCTTCAATACACGACTGTCCCATCAGAAGTACCCAACGAAAGCCAGTTCCTCAGTCACTCTTTCTGAATTATGGTCTCTGTTGCTTTAAGAAACACCTCCAGCTGGAATATCTCTGGCTTGGTCTCTTAGCACAGGAAAGACAGTGGGCAGGAGGCCAGGCGCCATTTAGCTGTACACTGTTTTTAAAGGGAACTGCCTTGTATGTGCCCATAAATCTGGTTGCTGATGAAAGCCTCTCTGAAACGGTCTTAAGCTGAGCTCCCAAGCCTGGAACTCTGGCTGCTCAGGCAGGGCAAGGTCATGGGAGGGAAGCTAGAACCCAGAGATAAGGACAATCCCCTTTCCTCCAGCTCCAGGCCTCTATCCTCCTCACCTCTCGCTGTTGATCTGGGAGGTTGGGGTGGAGGTGGGGGGACAGTGTGCTGCCCGCAGGGTTTATAAAGATTTAGTGTTGCTGCTGTCATCGTTGTTTTTGGCCGCGCTGCGTGGCATGTGGGATCTTAGTTCCCAAACCAGGGATCAGGGATCAAAACTGTGCCCCCTACAGTGGAAGCATGGAGTCTTAACCACTGGACCACCAGGGAATTCCTTATAAAGATCTAGTTTAGTACCGACTTTGCAGCCAACTTGCTGTGTAACTTTGGCCAACTCCCTTGCCCTCTCTGGACTGCAGTCTCTATCTCTGAAAAATGAGGGGCTTAGAGCCAATGCCCTCTAGGGTTGCTAGGAGTCTACATGCCTCCCCCTTAGGCTTGTACTGTGGCTGCAACGGAGACTCAGGACACCACTCACTCCTCTCTGCCCCCAGCCCAACCTGCAGCTTGTTGGGCCCTTACCTGCACTCATCCTGAATTCCGTCTGAGCTGTCACCACTACCCCCCACCCCATGTACCCAGGCTGCCGCCAGAGCCCTCCCACAGGGCATTGGGAAGATGATCCAGGAGCCTCTGGGGCTGTGTAGCGCAAATACCAGGGTCTTGGAGACTTCCCAGAAGAAGGGGTACAGCATTTCTCCATTGGCTCCAACTGGACCATGGAGGGCCACCATTCGGATTTCCAGCCGGACCAGGGCCCAGGAGAGCACAGCTGTTTCACAGGTAGTTAGACAAAAAAGTCAGTACTTTTTTGAGGAGGGAGAAATCCACCAGCCCGGAGCCCAGAGCACGGCTCCTCCACCCAGACAGCTCCCCAGGACTGGGGAGGGATTGGGGACAACACTGTCAGTGACTCACAGGCCCTGACATCTTCTGTGTGAGTAGGACATCCTTATAGAACTGAGTCTTTATTATAATAACGGCTCGTGATCATTCTAGAGAGACAGTGTAGCTGGGTAGTCAAGAGCACGGAGATTAGAACCAGGCTGCCTGGGCTACCCCATCACAGACAAGCCATTCAACCTTTTCGTGTCTCTGTTTTCTCATCTATAAGATGGAAATAATATTGTTGACCTCATAACAAGCACTGTTCAAACCCCAATTCTTTTTTTTTTTTTTTTTTTTTTTTTTTTTTTCTTGCGTTATGCGGGCCTCTCACTGTTGTGGCCTCTCCCATTTGCGGAGCACAGGCTCCGGACGCGCAGGCTCAGTGGCCATGGCTCACGGGCCCAGCCGCTCCGCGGCATGTGGGATCTTCCCGAAACGGGGCACGAACCCGCGTCTCCTGCATCGGCAGGCGGACTCTCAAGCACTGCGCCACCAGGGAAGCCCAAACCCCAATTCTTATGTTACTCCTGTCCAGTGATCTAGAGTATTATATTGTTCAGAAGGGAGGCTCTTCAACCATCTTTACAAAGCCCTGGGAGAAAGGTATGGAAGGCACCATCATCCTCATCACACAGATGAGGAAACTGAGGCCCAGAGAACAAAAATGACTGGCCCAAGGTCACACGGTGCGTCAGGGACAGAGCCAGGCCCAGAACCCTGGCCTCCTGAATCCAAGTTCTCTGCCCTTCCAGAGAATACTCTCAAAAACGATATCCAGTAAAGAAGATGTGGCATACACACACACACACACACACAGACACACACACACACACACACACAATGGAATGAAATAATGCTATTTACAGCAACGTGGATGGACCTCGAGCCTATCATACTAAGTGAAGTCAGACACAGAAAGACAAATATCATATGGTATCCCGTATATGTGGACTCTAAATAAAAACGATACTAATGAACTTATTTACAGAGCAAAAATAGACTCACAGACAGAGAAAACAAACTTCTGGTTACCAAAGGGGAAAGGAGGGGGAGGGATAAATTACGAGCTTGGGATTAACAGATACACACTATTATGTATAAAATAGATAAACAAGGACCTACTGTATAGCACAGGGAATATATTCAATGTCTTGTAATAACCTATAACTGAAAAGAATCTGAAAAAGAGTGTACATATATATAGATATTATGTATCACTTTGCTGTACAACTGAAACTAATATAACACTGTAAATCAACTACACTTCAATTTTTAAAAATCGCACCCACATCTTCACTGAGTCATGCACTTTTCCATTAACCGTCTCATCCCCTTACAAATGCCTAGTTTAGGCATTATTATCCCTACTTTTCAAAATAGAAAACGGGGTCTAAGAGACGAGCACCGCTGTGCCCACTCCACAGGGCCTGGCTCATGAATAAGATGCTCCAGCCCTGCCCTCCCAGAAGGCCACAAGACCTTAGGCTCCCTTTCCTCCTCTGGGTTGAACTGCAGCACCAAGCTCCAAGCATTTTTACTTACATCTCTTAGAGGACTGTGGAACCTTGACCCTAGAGAGCCAGACTTGGAGCCAGGAACCCCTCAGATCTCAGGCCCACCCAGCCCCAGTTCTCTAAGTCCAACAGGCAGATTTACCTGCTTGGAGCTTGCTCCCAGCCAGGTCTCCCTCAGAGAGCCCTGGACGATACAACTCTGCTGCTTTGGCAAGAATTTTTCTTTTTTTTAAATGAAAAAATTACTTTGACAAAGCGTTCTTATAAGTCATGGATGTCATTCTGACTCTGTAGAAAAGTGTCAGCATAGAATGGATGTAAGACTTGGTGTTTTAATTATAGCAACACCCTCTAGTGCCAACCTCATCCACCCTGCTCTCATGGTAGGGGGTGGGGAGACGTATGTGTGGCCTGCAGCTGTCCCCCCAGGGATCCAGGCGAGCCTTTCACCATCAGGATGAGTTGGGTCCCAGCTGGCCCCAAATTGAATTTCCAAGGTCGAGGTCCCACAATCTCAATGGAGTATAACATTCGTGATGGGAAGCAACTCAGATATCGCCATATCCAACCCACTCACTTATAGGTGGGCAAACCCAGGAACTCTCAAATTATGCTGCGTGTATCAGGCCTCTTTTGTCTTACTATATTCTTTGCCCTACAGAGAAGGGACAAGAAAAGGTGTGACAGTCACCCTGCCTGGGCAAGGTGAGTGTGGGAAGACCCAGAGACACAGATTAAGGGAAGGGAGAACAGGGAAAACGGAGCTGGTGTGTACTAAACACCTATGATGTGCTGGGCACTGGGCTCATCACTTTTACAGATGATGTCACTTGGGTATCCCCATTTTACAGCTGCAAAAACTGAGGATCCAGAGGGATTAAGTGACTTACCCAGGGTCACACAGCCAGGATATGGACCCACATTTTCTAGACCCTAAATCTTGGGTTCTTTCCATTGAAGGGGGCTTTACTGGGCTCCTCAAAGTCAAATCCACTTTGTTCCCTACTCTTCCTGACTTATTCCCTGGGATCCAGTACTCAGTTGCCCTGCATTGTCTAATTGAATAAAAGAAGCCTCCTGGACCTAATCTCCTCTCTGTTGGCTTAGAGGTTCCATCTTTCCCATAGGTGACAGGTATGCTTTCTGTCATTTTGAGTTTCTGATAATCTACTGGTATAAAACGACCCAATCAATATCGTTACTTTCAAGATGTCAAGTCAACCCGAGATACACCCAAAAATGTTTCAGGACACGTGGGCCAGTCACCAGAGGGAGATGAAATTCTTAGGCGAGACCCAAAGGGCAAACATCTTCACCTTAGGGATATGAGTGGCACTGGAGGCCTCGCTCCTCCTGTTTATAAAGCGCTCTCCACTTGTCCTGGCCATTGTGGGGATGGAGGGTTGAGAAACACTGCAGTGGGAGAGGGTTTTTTTTTTTTTTTT
>NW_006783088.1:4083327-4103243 GCF_000442215.2 Lipotes vexillifer | reverse complement strand
GGCCCGGGGCACGAACCTGCGTGCCCTGCATCGGCAGGCGGACCCTCAACCACTGCGCCACCAGGAAAGCCTGGGAGAGGGGTTTTTTGACTCACAAAAGTTTAAATCTAAACTTTAATCTAAACTTTAGATTCTTGAGAAATTCCTCTGCCTTAGATGTGAAACACCCCTGATCTGATCCCAAGATGCCAGCTGCATCTTGGTGTCAATCAAGTTTCTACAGATGCCATGAGCTCAATCAGTCTCTATCTACACTTCATTGCTTCTGGATCCCAAATAATCAGTTAGCAAAGTGCAGGAGCAGCGGGAGGTCATTGCACCTTCCATTATTTTTCATGTTGTGTGGGGACCACCTCCCATTGAGCTCAAACATGCCCCACCAGGCCACACAGGGTGCTTGAAATTCCACACGGGTAAATGGCTACGGTTAGGGCTGCATTATGCCCCCTAAATTCATATGTTGAAGTCCTAATCCCCAGGACCTCACAATGTGATTGTGTTTGGAGATAGGGTCTTTAAAGTAGTAACTAAGTTAAAATAAGGTCATTAGAGTAGACCCTAATCCCATATGACTGGTGTCCTTATAAGAGTGTGTGTCTGGACACAGACACACACAGAGGGAAGGCCATGTGAGGACATAGCAAGAAGGCAGCCGTCTGCAAGCCAAGGAGAGAGGCCTCAGGAGGAACCCACCTTGACCTTAGACTTTTAGCCTCCAGAAAATAAATTTCTATTGTTTAAGCCACCCAGTCTGTAGTATTTGTTAAGGCAGCCTCAGCAAATGCATACAATGGCCATCTCATTTTCTTCTCTCTAACCTACATGGCTGTCTCCTTCCTCCTTTCCCACCCCCTCCTCCCCCTGGGTTATTTACTAGCATTCAAAAGTGCATTATGGGGTGAAGAGTTTGGGGGGGGTGTCATTATTTTTAGAGCTGACGTCAGAAAGACTGAGGGCAGAAAGGGCCTTCTTTTTCTTTCCCAAATCTGGGCTGATGCCAAAGGCATTTTGAGGTTACCAGAAGCCAACCTGATAAGCCATGTCCACCTCTGTCAGTGAGTAAGCCAGGTTGCTGGGACCCAGTGTGCACTTTCCATAGAAACAAAATTTGTAAAGGCAGACTGGTCCCCAGGCTAGCCCACAAAAGCCTGTTCAGTCAGTCACAGAACTCTGATTCTCTCCTTCTGCCCCAGAGAATATAGGGTGAAATACTGCCTCAAAACTAATCCCGACAGGAAAACAGCAGGAGGTGAGTGGGTCCAGACTTGCACGCTGGAAAGCAGATTGTGTGAGTGGAGGCCAAGGAGGTAAATGGAGCCCGTGCCGGCGATTCTGAAGGGAGTTTCTGGGATTTCTCAAGGGCTTTTGAGGCTGAGCACTCTTGTTCTTTATTATGTCTAATTTCACTTGAGAACGCAGGTCCCCTTTATATCCTCGCGAGACGGCTGAGCTGATTAGCCGTGATTAGGGCCATTTGTGGGGGAAGAGAGAGCAGGAGAGGAGGGGTATGACTGTGCACGAGATAGCAGTGGAAAGGGCTACAGGGGGGTAACTATTGGGAGAAAAGTACTGGTTGATGGATCAGAACTTGGCCTGTAAGTTCAGATTTTCTGCTACCTCCTAGCCAGGGCCCACGGCACAGGGAAGGGGTCCAGAGTTATATGTTCTGGCTTGAATCCTGGTTCTAGCTCTCACTAGCTGTGTGACTTTGAGTGAGTGACATAACCTCTCTGTGCCTTGGTCGCCTCCTCTGTAAAATGGAATTATAATAGTAGTCAGCTTACTAGGTTCTTGCGAAGATTCAATATTCATGCAAAGTTCTTAGAAAACGCCTGGTCTCAGTCACTCAGTAAGGGTTAGTTGTGATGGTGGTTGTTAGGACTGATGTCCCAATTCTACCATCAGCTTTGGAAGACGAAGGGGGGTCGAGAGGGAGAAGCAGAGCGGAGGGGAGTGGAGAAGATAGGCTGGGCCAGGAGGGGTGCCCCTGTCTCTGTTGGGAAGGGCCACCGAGTACCCATACCACTTGCCCCTGCAGAGTGGTTCAGGCCAACTGCACCCCTACCTCCACCATCGCTGGCCTCCTCTCCTGACCTTGACCTGCCTCTGGCCACCCCACAAGAAGCCCTCAATGCCATGGCCTCTCCCAAAGGTGGACAGGGCCAGGGATGTCCTTCTGCAGCTGAAATGCTGAAATCATTCACAGGGAGCCTGAAGGGGTGGAGGGCCTAGAGGAAGAGAATTGTGAATTCTCCAAGAGAAGCAGTTTGGAGCCAGAGCTGGTGTTTTCATTCCAATTAATTATCCTTTTAGAGCAGTTCAGGCTGCTGGAGAGCAAGAAGGAGGGATTCATTTATATTAAAATCAACCCCAGCCCTTCTCACCAAGATTCTAGCCTGCATGTGGATGCAGTGGGTGTGAACTGGAAAAATCACATGGGGACAGGGGAGCCTGCTGCCCAGCCTTCCCAAAGAGGCAGACCCCTGAGACTGCCCAGAGCCCTGTCCGCTTCTCTCTGAGAAAGCCCCTGCCCTGCAGATGCTGATAAATTAAGATGGAGACCTGGCCCCCGGATTAATGTGCTTGGCCAAAATGGTTTCTTCATGGAGAAGCTACTCAGAGAACCTGGTGGCTTGTCTCCACTCACTGCCTCACAGAGCCCAGGTCCAACCGGAGCCAGCCTCCTGCCCCCGACCCCCAAACCCCCCGATCTCCCCCACGCTTCATTTCTCATGCACTTTCCGTGTATCACTCTGCCCAGCCCAGTGCTTGATGATCAGGTAAGACTTCCAGGAGGAGGTGGGAAGCCAAATCTTAGGGTTAGAGAGGACCTGTGAGGAGGTCTCTGCAATAATCCAGGTGGCTTCCCATCAATGGAGGTGGGGAGAAGTGGTCAGAGGCGGGATCTGTGTAAAGCCACAAAGATTTCCTGATGGATTGGATGTGGAGTGTGGAAGGAAGAGCAGAGCCAAGGGGAAACCCAGGTTTTTGACTTGAATAATCGAAAGAGTAGACTTGCCATCGCAAGGTGGGGACCGCTACAGACAAAGCAGGTTTGGAGTACAGGGATAATCAGGAGTTTGCTTCTGGACGTATCAGGCTTGAGATGCCTGTTAGGGGTCCCTAGAACCCTCGCCTCCGAGCTCAGGAGTCAGGTCAGCCACTTCTATCTCTGCTCACTTCCCAAAGCCTTCAGGGTGTTGGGTGTCAAGAGAGCCAGGGATCACACAGCAGAATCAGATTCTCTGACTCCTGGTTTAATACTCCCCGTCTTCTTCCCCAGCTGGCTTCTCCAAAGAGCCAGGTGCGAGGTGGGGGTCAATGGTCTTCAGTGCCCTTTCCTTCCATGCTCTCTCTCCATCATCCCTTCCCAAACCTGCGTTCATGACTAATCTATTGGAAATTGTTTTGTCCCATAATTCATACTAAAGTGAAAATGGCTGATAAGAAAGGGAACAGCCTTAAGAGATCAATAAGTAAGAGGGGCCAATCAATAATAACGATAATAATACCTATAATAATAAAACAATAATAACAGTACCTAGGGACTTCCCTGGTGGCACAGTGGTTAAGAATCCGCCTGCCAATGCAGGGGACACGGGTTCAAGCCCTGGGCCGGGAAGATCCCACGTGCCGCAGAGCAAAGAAGCCCGTGTGCCACAACTACTGAAGCCCACGTGCTTAGAGCCCGTGCTCCACAACAAAAGAAACCACTGCAATGAGAAGCCCACGCACGGCACCGAAGAGTAGCCCCCGCTCACCGCAACTAGAGAAAGCCCGTGTGCAGCAATGAAGACCCAAAAAAGCGGCCAAAAAGGATCTGGCTCCTCTACATCTGCCTCTGGGGCCATCTTCTTCCTTCCTTCCTTCCTTCCTTCCTTCCTTCCTTCCTTCCTTCCTTCCTTCCTCAAAAAATAATAATAATAATAATAACAGTACCTAATCCTTAAAACATATCACTTACTTTGTGCCAGGAACTATAATAAGCACTTATGTATATATTATGTGACTTAATGCTGCTCATAACTCTTTGAGGAAGTTACGTGGGGTTTTTTTGTTTGTTTTTGTTTTTTTACAGATAAGGAAACCGAGGCACACGTCCAGGGTTACAGAGCTTAGACGTGGCAGAGTCAGGATTGAAACACAGGCAGTCTGGCTCTAGAGCTCACAGTCTGAGCCACCACCGTCTAGCACCTGTCTACACAATCTTGTCAATCCCCACGACAGCTCCGCGAGGGCAGCAGCTGATCCCCGCTGTACTGGAGAGAACACAGATCAGAGAGGAAAGGCATTCTGTCCAAGGTCACACATCCGGTGCTAGTGGGGCCTCGATAAGGCTGCCAGGTAAGATAGAGGATGCCCAGTTGAATTTTAATTTCAGGTAAACAAAGAGTTTTTATAGGATGTCTCATTCAATATTTGGGATCTATTTATATTTTTTAAGTATTTGTTCTTTATCTCAAATGCAAATTGAACTGGGCATTCTATATTTTTATTTGATGAATCTGGCCACCCAAGCCCAGGGGAGGATCTGCCCCAGCCAGGATCAGCTTTTCCAGTCTCCAGGAGGAGCCCAGCTCCCCAAACCTCTGAGTCCCAGAAGGATGAAGGAGCTGAGGTGTCCCCAGCTGCTCTCAGCCGTGACATCCCATCTCCCAAGGCCTCCCGGTGCTCAGCCATCACTAGGAAATCGCTGGGATTACGCTCCAACCATCTCTCCCTGAGCCTCCCTTGGGTGAGGAGTGGTGCCCCGCTGGGCCGGCAGCACTGAAACCCTAAACATGAGGCTTAGGAGCTTCCAGCCCGCAGTCCCCGAGCGAGCGCACCCATTTATCACAGGCAGATAGAAATCGAAACTTGTTTCTCAAGCCGATGCACTGGCTGGATGGGTAGCCTGATTCGGTCAAATTTGCTTTGTGCATTGGGCATTTGTCAGCTGTGCACCCTCGCTCAGACACTGCGCGTGCACTGAAACAGAACCATTCCCAAATTCCCACTTCAGGGTAAAAGAGAGCCAAGTTCTCAGCCATTGCCCTCAAGGCTATAAAATCCCAGCCCCTTGGGCAATAACCAGCTGTGATTTAGAGAACCTACTATTTGCAAGGCCTGTGTCAGGCTGTAGGCCATACAGACAAATCTAATAATTGCTACTTTAACCAAAAGAATCATTGCTACCATCTTTAGAGTGGGCACTTACTACCTCCCTGGCAAAGGTAAGAACTTTCAATGCATTAGCTCATTTAACCTACAGACCAAGCTGTGAAGTAAAGAATGTTATCCCAGTTGTACAGATGAGAAAACTGAGGCACAGGAAGGTTAAATGACATACTTAAAGTCACACAGCTAGAAGTTGCTGTCCAGAGGCTGAAACCAAGGCCCCCGACACCGGGTTTAGGAGCTCTCCCTCCCCACGCTGGCCTAAATTACAAAACTCTTGGTCTGAGATATAGGCTCCGCATCCCTAGCGGTGCTGTCTGATGAGCTGATGGGGTATCAGGGGGTCATTAGGTCCAGCCCCCTGCTTCTGCATGAAATGCTACAGGTAAAGGCACTGGAGCAGACAGAGTGGAGTTAGAGGCCATCGCCTCGTGGGAAGGTCTGGGGGAGGGGGGAAGGTTGATTTCTGTTTTGGGAGGGAAGGAGGGTCTGCTGAGTGACCCCACTGCCTCTACCTGAGGCATCCCAGTGCTGTATATAGTAAGTGCTCTAGAGACCTGTGTTCTCAGCTCAGATTCACTGGTGCCTCCCTCTGTAACCCTGGGAAAGATCTTTGCCTTCTCTGAGCCTCAGTTTCCCCTGTGTAACAGATCTTGGACTGTGGCTCCATCAGTCTTGGCGTTCGTGGATGGCTTCTTCTCAACTATAGCCAGCCCTCCATCCTGACCCCAGGGTTCCGCCATTCCAGGCTTTTCCAAACCAAATGGGGAGGCTGGTGTGGTCGAAGGGACAGGAGCAAGGTCCAGGGCTGCCTGAAACAAGCTGTCTCCTTGAGGGTCACTTCTAAGACTCAGCCACGTTTCAAACCTCTTCCTACCCCCAGGATGCAGCCCTCATCAATAACCCGCATCCGAAATGGAATAGCTGGGCGATGTGGTAGACTCCTCAGAAGAGCTCCCACTCTCTTATAGGGTCTGCCAGTACACATCCTCCCCTGACTCAAGGGGAGTCAGAGGTGTCTGCAAGGCTTATCAGAACCTGTGGGGTCCATGTGCATGACCAGCTGTGTGAGCAACTGCGGGGGTGTTCCACGTGTCTGTGGGCACGGGCGTCTGTGCGCACCTGGGTGCATGTGTCCACGGTGTGCACACGGGCAGAGGAGTATAGGCCACAGATGGATTTTAAAATAGCCCGTCCATCTCGTCCCTGCTCCTGGGCCTCCACTCCAGTCAGTCAGTGCCCCTGGACTCCCCTAGAGATACATCTGGGAACCCACCTCTCCGTTCCGATGACTCTAGGATTTCTCGAACTCGTGCACACACACATACAAGCACATCCATCCACAAGCATGGTTTCCTTCACTCCCTGGTACTGTTTGTTTAAACAGTGCCTGTCATCATCCATGGATTCTGAGCATCTTGAGGGCAGAGCCCAAGCTGGTCCACCTCCAAACTCTCCATCCCTGAGTCCTGCCAGCACTTAGCACAGGAATCTGAACAAGAAGCACGCTGAATCTTGTTAAATATTCTTAAACTTTACAAATGTGTGTGTGCACGCACATCCACACGCATATGCACCAGAGGTGTGGCTGTGCATATGTGAGTCTCCCTGTGTGTGCTGGTACGAGCCCACGTACCCATGGGTTCAAATGCACATGCACACACAGATGTGCACATCAACTCGGGCAAATGGCACATACCTGTGTTCCCCTGTCTGCGCACCCATTTATGTGCCGGTGTCCATGGGTATATGTAGGAGCCTAATGTATGCTTTGGGATGTATGCTGGTGATTCCTTACACACCTTCATGTACATATCACCGGTGCCCACAAGTAAATCCACTCATTTAATCATCCACTTAGTCATCATCGGGCAGACGCTTAGCCAGCACCTTCTATGCACCAGGCACTGTTCTAGCAGTGGGAACAAAGTGGCGAACAAAGCACAGTCCTCGCCTCCCTGCATGCAGGGCATGGTCTGTGCACATAAGCGGGTGTACACATGTGCTGTCCTAACACACATGCACATGGCAGCGTGTGTATATGCCTTACACAGAGGGGGTTGGCATCCTCCCCTGACCTGGTCAGAAAGAAGGAGAACCTTCTCTCCTAGCCCCACTCCATGCCGGGACCAGCTCACCGGTGGGGGAGGGGGCACTAGGTACCAGGTGACCTCCAGCCTGGACATTGTCCCATCTTGGAACCACCAACCGGGGTCAGCCGAGGTGACTCCTCCATGTTTCTTGGGCTGAGGGGCAGCCCTGAGAGATAAACAGTCACCATGTTGCCCTCCTGGGCTCTTGAAGAAAATGAGGGCAAGGGCAGAGACATTGTCCTCTCTTGTGTACTCGGACATCACCGTGGCACCTAGGAGGTATCAGGAGGGGCCGTTGGTAAAGATGCCACTCCTCTAGCAAGCTTGATCATGGAGGGGAAGGAAAGGGAGGGGTCAGGGGACAGGCCAGAATCCCCCCAGCCAGCTGGACCTAGCCTGTCTCCAGACCCTGGCTTAGGACAGACCTGGGTGGCAGCAGAAAGAGAACACAGGATATAAGAAGCCTGGCCGGGCTTCCCTGGTGGCGCAGTGGTTGGGAGTCCACCTGCCGATGCAGGGGATGCGGGTCCGTGCCCCGGTCCGGGAGGATCCCACATGCCACAGAGCGGCTGGGCTCGTGAGATGTGGCGTCCAGAGCCAGTGCTCCACAACGGGATAGGCCATAGCAGTGAGAGGCCCGCGTACCGCAAAAAAAGAAAAAAAGAAAAAAAAAAAAAGAAACCTGGCCTCTAAACTTGGCCATGGCCATGGCCTTGCCTTGCTGTGCAGCCTCAGTAGAGCCCCTGCCCACTCTGAGCTGAGTAAGGCAGGAGGCCGGGGTGACTAGGAAGGCTGACTTTTAGATGTCCCCCTGGATGACTCACACTGCCTCAGGATTTGGGCCACAAGGGGTGGGGTGAGGCTGAGTCTAGGCCCTGATGGACACAAACACCCAGAAGGAACAAGAAACTAGGTCAGAGAGTTCCTGTGGGGGAATCAGGCACCTGTCCCAGGGCCTGGCCCAAAGGCAAAGGGTTGCCATGCCTTTGCTCCTGCTGGCCCCTCTGCATGTGTCCCCTCTCCACCCACGGCTGCATTTTACAATTTTCTAGATTAAAAACAGTCACACTTAATAGTTAGTGGAGAACGCAGAATAGAAAATCTTTTAATTAGTAAAGCCCTGATTTGGTATGTCTACATCTAATCCCACCCTCTGCCTGTCCTTCCCCTCACAGCACCTCAACCATAAAGGCTGCCCCAGGTCAGCTTTGCCGCGAAGTGTCAGATCCAAGAGGGCAGGGACTGTCTTGTTCTCACACTGATCCCAGAGCCCAGAAGAAGGGTCTGGCTGACGGGAGGCGCTCAATAAACACTGTTGAACAAATAAATTAAATGCACTGAACTGCTAACAGTGGATATTCAGGGTAGGGAAATTTCAGATCATTTTTAGTTACTTCTTTATACTTTTAAGTCATTTCCATGTTTTCTAAAATGGGCAAGTGTTGATTTCAAAACCAGAAGCTTCCTCCCCCACCCCCAAAAAGCTCCTAGAAACAGAAGAACACAGAACTTCTCTCATCTCAAGGCCCTGCTCCCCAGACCCCTTCAGTGAGAGGCTGTCTTCCCCTGGGCTTCCTCAGCACCTGGCCATGTGAGTAGTCCAGGTCACCCAAAAAGTTAGGGACCCGGTGCCCACTCTCCTGACCCCAGCCCAGCATGCTTTTCATGGTTCCACAATCACATCTGTTCTCTGCTGCCTCCATTTTGTTTTGCTTTAGATGTTTCAGTCCCCGCTCTGCCATTCACTAGCTCTGTGCTCTTGAGTGAATAACGCAACATCTCAGTGCCTCAATTTTCTCATCTTTAAAATGGGGATAGTGTTAGTACCTACCCCAGAGAGTGGGTGTGAGAATTAAGTGCACATAAGCACTTAGCACCGTACCCAGCCCAGGGTAAACACTTAGTAAATTGTTTGTTTGTTTTAAATTGTTTTATTAAGCCTTCCTCACAAGCCAGGCTAACCACT
Organism: Lipotes vexillifer; assembly: GCF_000442215.2. Lineage (NCBI taxonomy): Eukaryota > Metazoa > Chordata > Mammalia > Artiodactyla > Lipotidae > Lipotes > Lipotes vexillifer. The sequence continues at coordinate 4,094,027 of NW_006783088.1, read as the reverse complement.
TTAAGTGGAATATCACACTTAGTCCTCACAACAACGCTCTCCACTCAAACTTGAGATTGTACCCATTTTACAGATGAGGAAATGGAGGCTCAGAGAGCCAAGTCGCTTTACCCAAAGTCATATAGCAAGGAAGCCACAGAGGTGGGATTTGACCCGGGTCTGTCTGGCTCTTAACCTGTTGCTCCTGAAGTTTAAAGTTCCCATGACCCATCTATGAGGAGAGTTTTGAGCATATGCTTGGGTCAAGACTCTGTGCCCAGGAAGGGGACTGGCAAGAGCGAAGGTCAAGTCTGAGTTCCTTCCCCACCCATGGATTTACCAGTAATGGTAGCTACAGGATTCCCTGGACTTGGCCTCCTCCTTCCCTCAGCAAGACCAGAGTTCAAATCCCGGCATGGATCTTTCCATCCTTCTCCCCAGCCATCCCTTCATTCACCCATTTATCCAACCATTATATGTTGAGCACCTACTATGTGCCGGATAACATTCCAGGCACTAGAGATACAGCAACGAACAAAACAGATAACAAGCCCAGCTCTCCTGGAGTTTACATTCCAGTCACGGGAGACAGACAAGAACCACTGTTAACGAGTCAATATACAGGTCAGATGGTGATAAGAGTCCTTTATTCATGCACTAGGTCAGGGGGAGAGGTGGCACAGGGTGGGCGCTCCGTCTCCTATCAGTGGTCGTGAAAGACCTGCTGGGCAGGGGACATCTGGGCAGAGATCTGTAGGAAGTGGAGAGCAAGGCATGTGCCTGTCTGGGGAAGAGGGTTCCAGGCAGAGGGGGCAGCCCCCACTGTCTCCGCTGTTTGTCCATCCTTCACCCCTTTCCCACCCTCCCATTCTCTTGAGAACAAGCCCCAAGCCCCAGCTCTGGGAAAGGCCCAGAATGGGGACCTGGGCCCTGGGGCCAGACAGCCCCAACTTCCCAACCAGCTACAGGACCAAGGGCTTAATCCCCTATGCCCACATTCTCGGCTCTGTAAAACAAGGGAGTTTGGGAAGTGAAGGAAAGAAGGGATGAGGGGGTGGGTGCACAGTGAAAAGGAGGGGTGTAAAGAAGATTCTGATGTGAGCAGACACTTCTTAGGCTTTGCAAAGCACCTCCAGCGCTAGGTTCCTTGTTCTCACCTGAGAGGTGTATGGGACAGGAATTCTTACCCCGTTTGACGGGAGGGAAAACTGAGGCTCAGCCCATGCATACATTCACGTGAAGGGGGAGACTTCCTCCCAGAGCAAGAGGAAATTTTGCTTCCAAGTCACTGGCTGAGATTCTGGCTTTCCTGGGCAAGGCCCAGGAGAGCTCAAGGACCCATCCCAGACTTGGGGTTGCAAGGCGAAGAGGTTTGGAGCCTTGCCTGGTCTGGCCATTATGGGAAGGTCCATGGTGCCCAGGTATGGCAGGCACACAGCCCTTAGTCTACAGGGACAAGAGGGAGTCTTGGATCCAGCCTGCATCCCCCACACTCATCACAGCAAGTCTACCGCATGAATGGTGTATGTCACCTCCTCAGGGAGGCCTGCCGTGATCTTCCTGCCTAACTGCACCCCTGTTGTGAGTTTCTCTAGCTCGCTGTACATCTTCATGCACTTTTCACAGTTTGTAATAATATATTTATTTGTATGGTGATTGGGTTAACAACTGTCTCTCCCACTAGATGGCAAACTCCAAGACCAGAGTCTCGACATTTGCTCTATCAGACCTCCATCACCAGGTACATGTGTTTACTGAATGAATCATGGATGGTTGCATGGACAGATGGCATCCACCGGGACCCTTGGCAAACACCTGCAGGGAGCAGCAAAGATAGAGAAGCAAGTGGCTGCCTGCTGTGAGAGAAAGTGATCCTGAAGGGACCCAAGCAGAAAAAAGGTGACGAGTCAGCAGGAGATCATGATAACACTGCACATTTGAGAAGTGCTTTACAGTTTACAAAGTGCTTTCATTGGCGTTATCTCATTACTAACCCAACGCAGCCTTATAATGTCAACATTATTATCACCAATTTACAGATAAAGACACTAAAGGATCAGAGATGTAAAGTGACTAGCCTAAGGACACATAGCTCATAAATCTTGGACCTGGAATTTAATCCCAGTTCTATCTGGCCTCATATAGCAATAGCTGTTATTTACCGTGCATAGACTAGTTGAGTATCTACTACCTACATACATTATGTCTGCTTCTCACAACATCCCTTTGATGTATCTGTAATTTCCCTTTCAAATCTGAGAAACAGAGGTTCAGAGAGGCCATGTGACTTTCCCAAGGCCCCCAGGAGATGAGCAGCTGGGCCCTCTACCCGGGGTTCCTCACCTGCCCCACTGCCTCATCAGCCTCTAAGGCCCCATCCAGCCCAGAAGGTCTGCGGTTACAGGACCTGCACTGAGGGGACAGAGCCAGGGCTAGGAGGCAGTAAGACTGCCTTTAAAAGGGTAGATTCGGGCTTCCCTGGTGGCACAGTGGTTGAGAGTCCGCCTGCCGATGCAGGGGACACGGGTTCGTGCCCCGATCCAGGAGGATCCCACATGCCGCGGAGTGGCTGGGCCTGTGAGCCATGGCCGCTGAGCCTGCGAGTCCGGAGCCTGTGCTCCACAACGGGAGAGGCCACAACAGTGAGAGGCCCGCGTACCAAAAAAAAAAAAGAAAAAAAAAAAGGGTAGATTCTGCAGTCAGACTGCCTGGGTTCATATCCCAGCTCCACCAGGTTCTAGCTGCGCGGGCTGCCTTCATGTCTCCACTCACTGCTCTGATAAAGGAGGGTGGCAATAGCACTGCTTACCTACGTAAAGATTTTAGGACAGAGCTGGTAAATGTGATGTAAGTCTTAGCAGGAGTGAGTTCAGGTTGGGGCTGGGGGAGTGCTGACCTCAGCCGCCCAGGGACTTGGGGGCTGGACAGCGACACAGTTCTGCGTCAGCCCAGGACTCTGGCCCACACTGGGCCCTCTGTCTCAGGGGAACTCTGATACTTGCCTGTCCTTGGTTGCCCAGAGGGGAGGCGCCCGGGCATGGAGTTAGGAGAGGGTTCCTGACAGTTGAAGTCCAGCGTGGGAATGGGAGGGGCAGCGTGGACTTTCCTTGCTAACAGAGCTCAGTGTTGTTTAGAGGCCAGAAAAGACTGGGCCTGTCCCAGTCCCAGGGAGAGAATCACAATTGGTCTAAGCCAGTCCCAGTAACCCCAGTGACCGTGCTTTGTTGGGGAACAAACAAAGGGCATGTGGTGCAATTCTGGCCAGAAAAACAAGAAAGGAATTCTGCTGGGGAATTCTGGGAAAGGTTCCCTTACTCTTAAAAAGTAATGAGCATCAGGAAGCAGGTCACTTTCTGCCTCTGGTTGCAGCTGTGTGAGGCTGTGATGCTTGGAGCAGTCGCAACCACCTTGTGACCATGAGGGAATGGCCCATTCTGAGGACGGCAGAGCAAGGAAAGGAAAAGAACCATGGCCATAGGTGGGTTATTGAGTCACAGAATTAAGCAACCCGCCTCTGGACACATCTCATCTCATGAGATAACACATTTTGTTTACTGTTTATGCCTGTAGTAGTTGGGTCTTCCACTGACTAAAGCATCTTAACTGACAGCCTCTTGACCTGACCTCCTCTCCTGTCCAGGTCAGAGTGGGTCAGGAATAGGACTGGACCAGACCAGGGCCCTCTCCTCCACATCTAAGGGCTTCAGACAGACGGGAAGACCCCCCCCTTCACACCACCACAACTCTCCAAGGCCCTGGACCCAGGAATGAGAGTCCAGGAAAGACACTCGCATGCGTAGGAGAGGAGCCATAGCTGCCTCTTCTGTCCAGTGGCCTAGAAGGTTCTGATTCTCACCCTTGAGTTTTGGGGGACTTGAGGCTCAGAAACCAACCACTCCAACCTTCCTGGTCGTGCTGGGCTTGAACTGACCCTGCCCTGGTGCATGGGGACCAAACAGGCCGGGAGTGAGTGTTGCAGACTGAGCTCGGCATCTTCAGCTGCTGTGGAGGAAGACAAAGCAATGAGCTGGCCTTGGCCTAGGTCAGAGGGGTGGGTCCCGAGCGCCTCACGAGCCATTCCTGCCGAGCTCTGAGAGTAAATAGCATAAACTGTAAAGTGCTCACAAGTCAAGCATTCATGGTAACATGACCCTAGTACCTGATATATGGTGGGTGCTTAATTGACAGTTGTTGGTTCAGTGAGTGAATGAATGAATGAGTGGATGGATGGATGTGTAAGGACTAAGGTCATGAATGGATGAATGAATGAGTGAGCCCTGTTGTTATTACTATTATGGGATGTATTAGTAATTACCCTAAAAGTTAGCAGCTAAAAACAACACAGCTCACAGTTTTTATGGTCCAGGAGCCCAGGCATCGCTTACCTGAGTCTCCGGCTCAGGGTCTCTGTCTCTCATGGCTATAATTGAGGCACATCAGCTGGCTGCAGTCTTCTCAAGGGAGACCCTGGCCCTGCTCACTCAGAGGCAGGCCTGGGGCGGACAAAAGGATGGAATCTCTCCAGGAGAGTGTGGGGATGATGGGTTTGTTCTCACACCTGCACCATGGCCTCCTTCCTCAGCCCTCCTCAGCTCTGCACCCCCAGATTGCCCACTGTTCCCACCATCCACCAGCCCTACCCAGAATCTACCGCTGAAGGTCTGGCTTCCATGTGAAGCCAGCCCAGAGCCCAGGCATCAGGTGGGAGCAGGAGCCTCCTGCCGTTCCTCACTTCCTCCAACCCGAGCCAGCTTCATGCTCAGGAGACCCGTGTAGTCAGCAGGACCCAGGCTTGGTTTAATGCTCTCCTGTTGCTGTCTTGAAATTCTTTAATAATTTCTTCCCAAGAGGCTTACATTTTCATTTTGCACTGGGTCCTGCAAAATACATCACTGGTCCTCCTTCTAACCATCACTTCCTGGGGTCCTCACAGCCATTCTTTGAGATCATAAGAGCAGAGCCTATAAGGCCCATTTGCAGATGAGAAAACTGAAGCCCAAGAGTTGAAGGTAGACAAGAGTCAGGATCATACCCCAGTCTCCCCTTCAACCCTTGACCATACTGTAGGCCACCTCCTCAGACCCAAGGGCTGAGCGGGGGGGCCATGGAGGAGCTGACCTCAGGAGCCCTTCTGTATTTCTGCAGGGGTGAAGGAGAGACACCCCTGGGTCTTGACCCCCAGCTTTCCCCTCAGGGCCACCTCTTTCATCTCTCCACTGCTGTTCTGGGAATGAATAGAGACTAATGGGGTGAGACCTCTAATTCTGAGGCCCCCCAGGGGGTGGCCCTTGGGGATAATGACTCAGAGTCACTCCTCACTTACCCCTTCCCATCCTCTCCCTACAGACCCTCACACTGGGCCCATCGTGTCTCTGCTCTGGGGTCTTTTCCCAGTAGAATGAAGTCCCAAACCTGTTCCCTTCTAACCTCTGGGTCTAGGGATGGAAGGGAGTCTGGGGGCAGAGAGCGAGGGCTGGGAAGAGCCCCTTGGGAGGTGTTGGCATCTTCCCCAGGAATGGGTGTAAGAAAAAAATTAGAACTAGAGTCAGGCAATTCTGGATGGGGTTGAGTTCTGGCTCTGCCACTAGTTAACTGTGTGACCCTGAGCATGTTTTATAACCCCTCGGAGCCTCAATCTCCACATCTGTAAAATGGGGGCAGCAGCCCTCCTCCCCTGATTCCTGGCTGTGGGAAGAGTGCTCAGAACTCCCTGGCTTCCCCAGAAGTCTGTCTGTGTCAGCTGAAGCCCCCACTCTCTCAAGGATGGCACTCCAACTGCTGCCGCTCTCCCCTCCACCTCCAACCTCTCCTCTCCCCCTTTCCTCTCTGTCCACCCTCGTTCCTGTCCCCTTTTCCTCCCTCTTTCATCTCATTCAGGCCCTCAGAATCTGCTCAGCCCACTCTCACTTTGCAGGTGGGGAAACTGAGGCACGGGGAAACGATTCATCATGGTACCTGCCTCGACAGATTGACGTGTGGGTCCGTGGGATGATGGACTGAAGGAGCCCTGGTCTGGCACCTGGGTCGGGGGGGCCTCAGCTCCTGTCCCTTTCCTTCCTTCCTCTCTGCAGTCTGTCCCGCTCCTTCCCTGTCTCTCCACCCTGTGGAGCTCCTGGAAGCCCTTCTCCAGGATCCCCACCCCACCTCCTACCTCACAGTAACAGAGGCCCCCATGCCCATCCCAGGGGACTGACACTCCCCAATGCCACAGCTCAGGCCTGAGGTGGGCAGGGGGCAGCGGGCACTGGATGATGTCAGTGATGGGCAGGGAGCGTGGACAGCGAACAGAGAAGCACACAGCAGGGAGCTGGCTGCCTGCCCCTCCCAGCCTCCAACCTCTGCTCTCCGGGGCCCGGGACACTGTCAGCCACCAGACTGTCACTGGACCACAGCACCTCCCATATGAATAACAACCCTTTAATTAGGATATTATCGGAAGCAGGGCCCATGGCGGCTTCATACTAGAAATGCCAGCAGCAATTCCGGAGCCGCATGGAGATGGACAGATCATGTATTACACCCCGCACCGCCGTTTCCCTGCACAGAGTGCGCCTCCAAATGAGACTTCCTTCTCCCTGAAGAAAATAATTCGGTCTCACTCTCTTTTCTTTTCTTTTTTCTTTTTTTTTTCCTCCCCTGATTGTCAGGACTAAAAACACTTACTGGGGCTGGTTCATTGTTTTCAGATTCAACTGGACCAAAGTGGAAGGGGCGGGGCTGGGGCGGGGCACCTCCAGTGGCTTGGCTGGGCCCCCCTCGCTGGCAGGACTCTGCACGGGGATCCCTCTCTGTCATGACAATGGTGCTGACGGTAGCTAACATTTCTCAAACACTTACATGTATTCACTCATTTGATCTTCACACAACCCTACAAGTAGATATATTAGTACCCCATGATGAAGATAAGGAAACTGAGGCCCAGAGAGCTTGGTAACATTCCACAGGTCACAGAGCTGATGACTAGGGAAGCCAGGATGAAACCCAGGGAGTCTGGGCTTATTCATCTATTATTCAACACTGTTTGGATTCCCAGACATTGGTCAGTGCATTCTGAGCAAAGAAGAGGCCCTGGACCTCAGTTTTCTCTTCTTTAAAATGGGAATAATAACATCTGGCTATTGTGAGCATTCCCAGGAGAGAAAAAAAGGAAAATAATCCCACAGGGAATGCAAACTTGATATCAGGCATGTGGTCAGCAGCAAAGGAGAGAGAAATACAACCTGGCACTAGAAGGAAGAGGCCAGAGGGGGCCCCACGTCTCATCCCCCCCAGATACTAGGCACGTACCTTGTGTGAGGAACGCGCCCACGGGGCAGGAGAGGGAGGGGAGATGCTGGGCAGAGCTGGGGCTGTGGCCTCACTCACCCCCCGCCCAACTCCACAGGAACTTTTTCCTGCCAGCCAGGAGCAGATCAGCGCGGAGCGACATCTCCGTCTCACCCCCCTCTAACACATACTGACTGTGCCCCCACCAGGCCCCCGCCCTGTGGTCTCTCTCACCCCCCACTTCCTGAGCCCTGCACTCCACCCGGCTGAACCTCTGCCTGCTTCCTGCACACACCTGCCCATTCACACCTCCGCTGCTAATTCAAGCTGTCCCTTCACCTGGTGTTCCCTCCCCACCAGCTCCTTCAAAGCCTCCTGATGCCAGGCTACCTCCTTCCTAACAGGAAGAGATGATTTGGAGGGAGTGAGGAGAGGGAGCCCTGACCAGGAGCTGGAAATCCTGGCTTCTCACCACTGACTCACTAGAAGGCCTTGGGCCAGCGCTGTTTCTCTCCAGGCCTCAGTTTCCTCAACTGTAAACTGGAGTCTGCGGGGCTCATGCTATCTAAGCCCCCTCCTGGGATTGAGATTCTCACTACATCCTCCATGCCTGGCCTGGGCTCGGACACTGTAAACCGACCCTTGGAGGGCTGGAAATGGAGATTTTGTTTCCCTCTGTGGAGTGAGGCTATCACAGAGACAGAGCGTGGTCATAGTGGGAGGAGCCTGAGTTCCAGTACTGGTTCTGCCTTTGACTTGCTGTGTGACCTCAGGCAAATTTCTCGCCCTCTCTGGGCCTCAGGGCTCCAGTTGTATCATGAGGAATCTTTATGGTCTTTTTCTCCTGTTCTAGAATTCTAAGATCCTGGGCTTCAGGCTCCAACCTCTTCCTAGCTAGAGTGGGAAGCTGGAGAGAGACACAGAAATCTGAGAGGAGGGGTCCAGAATCTACTCCCCAAACCCTCTAGACCCTGACCCACTTCAACCAGAGGGCAACGTCGGCTAGTCCCAAACCAGGGCTGCTGGTTTTGGGGAACAGCAGCCTCATCACAGACCTCAACACTGTGGCTGATCCCTGGGAGCCAGACAGCACCCAGACTCATTATCCTTGTGGCTATGAAGCAACGGTGACATGGGCTTTGAAATCGAAATGAAAGAAACACAGCAGAGACACCCTGCCCCCCGCCCCATGCCTCACCTTGGCACCAGGATTTATCACTTTCATTTTAATAGGTTAATTACTTAGACAGGTAGGTGTTCGAGAGGCTTCCTTCTCAGCACAGGACGACTACGGGGTGACAAGGCTTCCCCAGGCAACCTCCCAGAGAGTGCAGGAGGGTTGGAGGGCGCCAAGCTGGCTTCAATTACCCGAGGTGTGCACTAATATCTCAATGATGCTCTTCTCAGAGGAGAGGGCTTTGTTGGGGCTGTGAAAACGCAGATCGTTGTTGCTGGGCAGCCAGGCGGGATTTAGAGCAGACAAGCTACACTCACCTCTCCTGCTCCATTTGCATTTTCCACCTCGTTATTTACTGATGGGGAGGATCTCCTCCTATGGATAGGGACCTCCTGGAAGGCAAGGCTGTCCTTATGCCAGGGCCCACTCCCATTCATTCATTCAACCAGTATTTACTGAGCACCTATTTACTATATGGCAGGCACTGTGCCGGGCGCTGAGGACAGAGCAGCAAACAAAACAGATCAAAATTCCTGACCTTCTGGAGCTTCCATTCCATCAAGGGAGACAGATAATAAACAAAAGAAATACGTAGCTTCTTGTATTTTCTTTTTCTTTTTCTTTTTTTTTAGTATTTTTGAGGAAACATGCAATTTTATTTTATTTTATTTTTTGAGTTTCACCTCCAAACTATAAATCTTTTTTTCAATTAATTTTTATTGGATAATAGTTGCTTTACAATGCTGTGTCAGTTTCTACTGTACAGCAAAGTGAGTCAGCTATACGTATTCATATATCCACTCTTTTTTGGATTTCCTTCCCACTTAGGTCACCACAGAGCATCGAGTAGAGTTCCCTGTGCTATATAGTAGGATCTCATTGTATTAGTTTTCTACTGATGTATAACAAATGACCACATACTTGGTGGCTTCAAACAATGTGCACAAATGACCTCACAGTTTCCGTGGGCTGGGAGTCCAGGTACAGGTCAGCTGGCTCCTCTGCCCAGAGTCTCGCGTGGCTGAAATCAAGGTGCTAGCCGGGCTGCTTTCCCCGCAGGAGCTGGAGCTCAAGGTACTCTTTCAAGGTTGTGTGGATGTTGGAGGCGTTGAGCTCTTCCCGGGCTGCCGGTAAGGGTTACTCTTAGCTCTTAGAGTTCACTCTCGGGTCCTAGCCGTGTGGCTCCTCCATCTTCAAAGCCAGCAATGGAGAACTCACACGTGTAAAATAAACCCCCTCAAGCTTTGAATGTCTCTCGCCAGGGGAACCCAGTCCCTTTGAAGGGTTCACCTAATCAGGTTAGGCCCCTGGAGGATAATCTCCCTTTGAAAGTCAGCTAATGATTTGAGACCCTAATTCCATCTGCAAAATCCCTTCACAGCTACATCTAGATCCACATTTGATTGAATAACTGGGAAAAGGTGTGTGTACGCCAGGGGGCCAGAGTCTGCGGGCATTCTGGAACTCTGCCCACTACAGTGTGTTAGAAGGTGCAAGGGTGTTACGAAGAGAAACTGAGCAGGAAAAGGGGACACAGAGTGATGGGGGTGTAATTTTCAGTAGGTGGTAGAGAAAGCACCACTGAGAAGCGGCATTGGAGCAAAGACTTAAAAGTGCTGGAGTTAGCCACATGGCCCTCTGGGTAGTGGACACCAGGTTGAGGAACAGTAAGTGCAAAGGCCCTGAGGCAGCTTGTTGGAGCAGCAAGAGTCACAGGGGATGAGGTCAGGCAGTGCCTTTTTGGCCCTGGTGAGGACCTAGGCTTTCCGCAGAGTGAAATGGGGGTTCATCCCAGGATTCTGAGCAGAGTAATGACGTGATTTGACTTACATGTTTTAAAAAATCTCTTGGGCTATGGGGTTGAGAATAGACTGCAGGGGGACAAGGGCAGAGCAGGGAGATCAATTAGGAGGACTTTGCAATTATCCAGGGGAAGAGCCGCCATGCCTCAGCCCTGGATCTGTTCTGAAGAGCCATGGTCCCACCCCAAGGCTCTGAGCCCAGCGTCAGTCCCCAGGCACCCTCAAGAGACATCTCTGGACAGCTGTACAAAGACCAATAGGTGCCTTCTAGATTGTCTTTTCACAGGAGAAGACGGGAGGCCTCCACGGGGGGGAATTGATTCAACCTTTCAACAATACCCCAGGGTCCTAATTAAATTCTCCTATTTGCACCCACCAAGAGTCAGCACCTCACTTCACAGCCCTGTCAGCGGGAGCTCCAGATTCCAGGCTTCTAACCCCTGCTCGGCACCCCCAACCCACTCATAGTGCTGCAG
>NW_006783088.1:4075149-4082880 GCF_000442215.2 Lipotes vexillifer | reverse complement strand
GAATGCCTGCCCCAAAACACAGGTTACAATTTGTCCCTCACTTCTTCAAAAGTGGTTTCTATAGATCATTACTTCTGCACGTCACGGCCCATATGGCCTCTATTCTAGGATATTGTCAATTGTAAGAAGCCCTATTAATAAAACTCTAATAAATAACCCACTTTCCTGGACTTCAAAGGAAACCTATGTTACATGTGTGTATCAATTGTAAGACAATCCCCTATCTCAGAAATATGGAAATTTCATCTTACAATTATAAGTGCTGTGGGAGGAAAAGACGGATTTTTGAGGTCGGCACTTAGTTAACCTATGATTCTGCCACCGCAAGACTTGTCAGAGCCTTGGAACGATCATGTGTATTGTGCCTCTCCCAGAGGGTCCTAGAGCTTCCATCTGCTTTCAGGCTTCTGTAACTTCTGCTCCACTTGGCCTTTTTCCGTTGCAGAGCATTTTGCAGGACTTTGGAAATTACTGGCTTACAGACTAAATAGCAAATATCTCAGGCAATTAAGGGCCTCATGGTCTGGCCCTAGCCTACTTTTTCTAATCTGGCCCCTGCTCCAGGGTTCTTACACTTCCTCAACTACACACTGCCTGTTCAGGCCCTGAACTGCTGCTCCTGTTATAATTTCAGGCAGGATCGCCCAACCCAGCCCAATCTTCACCTATTCTTCACTCATCAGTCAAACAATATTTGTTGAGCCTCTAGGATGTACCAGGAACTCTTCCAGGCCTAAGAGATTGCATGATGAACAAGACAGGCATCGCTTCAGGCCTCATGGAGTGTACAAACATTCATTTACACACACACATGTGTACATACCTAACTGCAAATTGGGTTAGCACTATGAAGAATGAAAGCAGATGCTATGAGAAAATGTAACGGGGACTAATGGCATTTAGAGCAGGCCTCTTTGAGCTGAGATATGGAGGATGAGTCAAAACCCATCAGGGAGAGAGCTAAGACAGTGTTCCAGGCAGAGGTTATAGTGTATGGGAAGGCTCTGAACTGGGAAAAAAAAAAAAAGCTGACATATTTGAAAAACTGAAGACTTTAGCATGGTTGGATGATAACTAATGAGACTGAGAAAGAGGCTGGATCCAAATCATGCTGGGCCTCATGGGTCACATTAAGGATTTGGTGATTTTATCCTTAGGCCATTGGACAGTCACTAAAGGGTTTTACAGTCTACAGTGTGAAAAACTTTGAGGGGGGTGTGGAGAAGGAGGAGAGAGTGTGGGGAGATTCTAAGAAACTACATCATTCCTTTGCAAATGTCAGAAAACCCAACCCAAAGTGGCTCATGGCAAAACAGAATTCGATAATAAGTGTAGCTGAAAGCCCAGATATAGAGAAGGGATTCAGGTAAGGCTTGATCAAGGTTCGAACTACGTTGCCATGACCCAGTTTCTTTCTTTCCATCTCTTGTCTCATCTGCCCCTAGGTGGCTCCATTTTCCCCCAGGACCATGCTGGATGGGGGCAAGTTGGCTGGCATAGCTCCAGTCCCACACCTGCTCTTATCCAGGCACAGCCAGGAAAGAGTTGAGTCTGCTTCACTAATAAGACAATCAAGTTCTGGAATTGAGTCTCATTGGCTCTGAATGGTCTGACCTCAGTCTTGTGCTCATCCCTGAACCAATCGCTGGCCAGAGGAATGGAAGGAGCCATTGGTCTGGCCTTGGTCACATGCTCTACCCCTAGAGCTAGGGATGGGGCCAGCTTCCTTGGAATTACATGCCTAGAAGGTGAAGAGGTACATCCCCCAGATGAGAGCCAGGATCTGTTATGGAAAATACAGTGAAAAGAGACTGGATAGCCCTACACGACTAATATCTGCTGAGAAGATACTGCAGCGTCCAGGCAAGAGAGCAGTGGCAGTGGCAGTGGAGAGAAGGGGACAGATTTGACATATATTTTGATAGTAGGATCAATAGGACTTGGTGACAGGTGGGATGTGGGTGATGAGTCTCTAGGGTTTCTGGCCTAAACACCCCAGGCGGCAGAGACACTGAGTTCAGATGAGGAAGATGGAAGGTGACGCAAGTTTGCAGCCCCAGGGGGATATCAGTTAAAACCTTTTCATACTTCAAGGCCTTGCTCATACGTCATGTTCTCTGTGGTACCCTCCCAGATGCTCTCCTGGCAGAATCCATTCCTCTTTCATCTACACTGCCACCACCGCCTTGTGACTTTCTTTGCCCTCTGTCTTGTCGGGCATTATCATTCATTGCTCCACAGCTCGCCTCCATCCTCCAGACTGTGAGCCATGCGGGGACAAGGATGGAGCCCTATTCATCTCAATGGCCCCTGCAGGCCTGGCACATAGGAAATGTCCACTCTGTCCGGGCTAGCAGATTTGGATAACCCAACAGACAACTGCCGAAGTAAATCAAAATAAACCCTCAGAAGGGAGGGGACTCTCCCAGACACCCCCTGAGGTCCCAGATCTGGAAGAATTTCTCGGAAACACACTCTCAGTTACCTGTGTGGTCCAACAGGCTAACCAAGCATCTGGTTTTTTCCCCATCAGAAAGGGAGGCCACACCTTCCTCGAGAGCCCCATGTCCATATGTAAAGACCTAGCTGGTGCCTCTGCAGTTCTGCTTTACCAGCGTCTCCGCTTTATCAGGCTGTGCAGTTGTTTAAAGGAAGACACCGAAGCCCACAACAAAATATATATTGTATTTCCAAACTATAAAGCACTGACAGAATTTGTTGGGAATCCTAATGTCTCCAGGAGTGGAAATCACTCTAACCTTCCAATAAAGTGCCAACGCCCTAATTAAACTCTCCACGGCTGAGGTCTCCTGGCCAAGCCCCCCATCTCGTAGCAGCCTCTTTCCCCGGTTGGGGCTGGGAAGCATGAGATGCTTCCACATTAAGCCTCGCACTCTGAGGGTCCTGGAGAGGATAAGATTCCAGGAGGACCCGTCCACCCCGGGTCCAGTTTGATCTCCACGTGGACCCTGCAGGATCACTTTCCCGTGTCCTGGCCTCACTCTTCCAGACGGGTCTAATCTAAGGCTAATTCTGGGTTTTTATTTATGGTTTTCCACAATTGCCCCTGTCCTAGAGTTTATAAAGAAGGGGCTGGTGTGGGAAAAAATGGGGAGTTTCATCAGGAATCCAGCCCAGGGTGGAAGGGACTCGGCGCTTCCCCTTCAAAAGATGCCCAACAGCTGGGTGAGCATCAAGCGAGATTTTTCATAAACTGAAAGTGTCGCAGTGAAAATAGCAGTGTTCCCAGTCTCACCTCCTGCCTCTGCTTTGTGGTGCCTGTGCCCAGGCCCAGGTGGATGACGGTGGGCAGAAGGGGAGGTTGGGTCCTCGAAGCGGTGGGACTTCCTCCAGGGTGGCCCAGTGAGGAAGGATGGATGGGGCGGGGCGGGGCGAGAGGGAGAGCGATGTGGTGGCAAAAGCTCCTGGTGGGATGACTGTGAGCTTGACTCAAGAGAGGTCCTACGTGGTGAGCCACAGGGCTATGCTGTCCATCCTGCCTGGGCTAGCAGATTCGACAACAGCAACAGGCTATGATTGACAGAAGGAGAGCTGGAGTGGGCAAAAATGTGGCTCAGGGTCAAGGAACGTCCTAGGGGTTCTAGTCTACGTTAAGGATGAATTGAGTCAACGGGATTGTGCAGGTACCAAAAAGCCTATGTGTCCTTAGGTTGCATCAACAGAAGTAAGAGTGTTGAAAGAGGGAAGGGAATTGCCTCTTCCTGCTCCCATCAGAATAAACCTAGCAGAGAGTGTCCAGGTCTGACGCCTGCCACATTCCCTATCAAAAAATTCTATCCATAACCTGTCAGTCAATCAAATACAGGCACATGAAGATGTGCACACACACTGGTACAGGTCCTGATGAATGTGCAAATTGCCCATTCTCTAATTTAACCCCTAATCACCACCACCCCTTCCGCAGCCTCTTCTTGGAGGCGCTCCTGTAGTTTGTGAGTTACTCAACCACCTACTGGGGGTGCTGAGGGGTCAGGGGGAGGAACTCTAAGTCCTGGGGGATGGGGGAAGGGCAGTGGGGGAGGAGAATGGGAGGGGTGGAAGATTCCATCCCTGTGGCCTGGCTCTATCGAAAGTCAGCCGATCTTTCCTGACTGCCATCTTGTTGAAAGAGCATTTACCTCCTTTTCTGTCTTGAGCTCAGGGTCGTTCTCGCTGTGGGATGTGCCAGCCCAGGAAGGGGAGGGAGGTCAGGAAGAAGACCCAATCCACTCCAGCTCAGAGCTCTTGCTGGGCAAGGGGCATAAACCCTGTCAAGTGGAGACAGAAGGGCCTGAGACTGCTCTGTCCAGAGACCAACTGAGGATGCAAGAGTGAGGGGTGTGATAACTTCCTGTGGGCAGCTGCCGGTCTATTGGGATAATCTGTGTGGACTCAGGAGAAGATACCAGTTCCACAGTGGGAGAGACAGAAGGACGACTGTGGGTCAGCAGAAGGAAGGGTTTTGTAAGAGTCCAAGCTGCTCCAGAAAGAGGCTGCCCAGGAAGTCATCCCCTTCACAGGAGGCATTCAAGACACAGAATGGATGACCTTGGTGGGTTCAAAAGTGGGGAGCGAGGGCTAGACTTGACTTTGTCTCATTCCAAACAGATACTAGGACCTGTTCATTAAGCCATTAGGTCACAGTGACCTTGGGCAAGTGCCCTGCCCGTCTAGGCCTGTTTCCCAAGCAACACAATAAAGAGGTCACTGTCATCCTAGCCCAGAGGCTGCCCAGAGGGCCTCTCTGGAGGATTCTCCAGGCATCTGCTCTCCAGGCTCAGCACTGAGCCCAGTGACAGAGCAGGCGGTATGTGCACACGAGGATGAGAGCGCAGACCCAGGCTGCCTTCGCCTGGCCCAGCTGTGTGACCTGGGGCAGGTCACTTCACTTCTCTGGGCCTCAGCTTTCATCACCTACAAAACAGAACTACCAATGACGGCGACCTCACAGAGGTGCTTGAAGCCTAATGAGGGAATTCATGGAAAGTGCTGAGGACAGTGCAAGCGCTCAGTACGAGCTCTGTAGGTGTGAGCTATTATCATTTCACGAGCATCCCTTCCGCTCCCCCTCACTGATAGAACTCTATAACCTCATGCTCCCTGGAGTCCGAGAGAACCCTGGGAGGCAGGCTGGGGTTCCTGCTTGCCCCAGCTGAGGAGGAAACTGAGGCTTGGGGAGATGGAGTGACTCAGCTGCAAAAAGGTCCACTCAGATGGTCACCCTGCCATTCCCAGAGCCTCAGACCAGCACAGGGAGTCCCAGGGACCTGAAGCAAATTAGGTTCCCTCCATCCTGAGCTGGGCATTGCAGGTGGGTGGGCCACCTCCAGGGAGTCTGCCCGGCTCTGTGGGGTTACTGAAAGGAGGAACAACCCACAGTATTATGGGGGGCAGAGCATGGCCAGTGTTCTCCCTAAGCCTCTGGGACCTCCACTGCCACCCCACCCAGAGGCTCTGTTGACTTGGCCAAGGCCAAGGCCTGGGGGACAACATCTGCCTCGGTGTCCATCCCACACACCCGCAGCCTCTGGTCACACTGAACTGCCCAGTACCTTTTCTCCATGCTCCAGTTTCCTTTCCCCAGGACTTTGCTGAAGCTGTTCCCTCACCTGGAATGCCTTTCCCCATCCAAGCATTTCCAAATCTTCCACATCCTGGCTGGCACAGCCGCACTGAACTGTGTGTTTTCTCTGGGTCTCTATCTCCTCACCTGTAAAAAGGGAGAGTTGGACTTGCTAATCTCTAAGGTCTCTTCCGAGGCCCTATCTCAATGCCACCTCCTCCAGAAAGCCCAGACTCACCCAACAGATGGAGGCAGTCACCCTGTCCTCTGAAACCCCACGTGAACCTTCTCATGGCACAGATCACTGACTACCCCGACCTCCAGTCACGTGGATTGACATCTGCTCTCCCCTTCTAGATGCTGAGTTTCTTGAGGGCAGGTGGGTTCCGTGTTGTATTCATTTCTGTTTCCCCTCAGTGGGTGGTGGATGGACAGGTAGATGGGCTGATGGACAAGTGGAAATGAGCAGCCTCCCAGGGGCATCTGTGTCTTCAAACAGATCCCTGGAGCCCAGAAGAAGACTCACCCCCAAGGAACGAAATGCTGACGGTTGGACTGCAGCATCCTTGGGCTGAGGGTGAGATATTGGGACAGAGGAGAAAGAGAGGGTCCAAAGTCAAACCACCGAGATAGGGTCCTCCTCGGCCTCCACCCATTTCCCAGGGACCTGGGACCACCCTCCCCCAGATTCCTCCTCTTGTATCCCCACCCCAGCTCAGCACCTTCTCAGGTCCCACTGCCTCTTCACCTCCTGCAAGGCCCCTCTGCTCTGACACCATTTACAAGACCCCTGCAGTCACAGAGCTCGACACCACTGGTGAGCCCACCAGACTTGGGACTTCCGGTGCCATGTCAGTTTTCTCCACCGCCCATCACCATCCCTCCAGGTCCTCAAGGCCATCCCAATTCTTGCATCGCCAACAATTTGTTGATTCAGAGGTGAGAATGTTCAGCCAGACATAGTGAGCTAAACCTTGCCTTCACCCCTGACCTTCACCAAAATCCCCTCCCAGCCGGCTCTGGCTTTTCTATCTGGAGCCCCAAGGGAGAGATCTGCTGTGACTTTGCTGTTTCAGTTCTCCTGTCCTGCATCCAGTTCCCAGCATGCCTTTCCAAGCAAAGGCACTAAATCACTTTTATAAAATTCGAGGTTGTTTCTACCCAGCGAGTTTCCTGCCAATACAAAATGTCTTCCAGGATCTGGGGAAGACAGGTTGGCTTGAATAGCTGTTCATTAGAGGAAGATTAATGAGGCCACTGATCCCATTAATGTGTTATTGACCTTTCCCTTAATATAACTGGCCAAACAGCTCAACCTCCAGCTCAATGCAGAGTTTACTCAGAACTCATGTCCCATTCGCGGGGAGCTCCATTGGCTCAGCCCCTCCTGCACTGCCTGGAGGGTACCAGATGAGCCCGTCTCCCATCAGTGAGGGTGGGAACCCTCACCTTCGTTTTGTTTTGTTTTTTGCGGTACGCGGGCCTCTCACTGTTGTGGCCTCTCCCGTTGCGGAGCAACAGGCTCCGGACACGTAGGCTCAGCGGCCATGGCTCACGGGCCCAGCCGCTCCGCGGCATGTGGGATCTTCCCGGACCGGGGCACGAACCTGTGTCCCCTGCATCGGCAAGCGGACCCTCAACCACTGCGCCACCAGGGAAGCCCGGAACCCTCACCTTTGATCCCATAGGCCAACAATGTAACAGCTAACACTGACTGTTTCCTACATGCCAGGAGCTCAGCCAAGCATTTTACAGGCAGGATTTCATTTAATCCCATTTGTCCCATTTTACAGAGAGGAAAACTGAGGTTTAAAGAAGTTAAATAACCTTCACAAGATCATACAGGAAGCTGTAAACTCAGTACTCGAACCCAACAACTAATAATAATAATAGCATAAGTAGACCTCCTGCCTACCAAATGCCTAGCATTGTTCTAGATGAGCGCTGACCAAGGGAAATCTAATGCAAGCCACATATGTAACTTCCATTTGCTAGTAGTCACTTTCACTTTAGAGAAAGTAAAAAGAAACAGGTGCAATTAATTTTAATAATATGTTTAATATAACCCAGTATATGGGCTTCCCTGGTGGCGCAGTGGTTGAGAGTCCGCCTGCCGATGCAGGGGACACGGGTTCGTGCCCCGGTCCGGGAAGATCCCACATGCCGCG
>NW_006783088.1:4065654-4074728 GCF_000442215.2 Lipotes vexillifer | reverse complement strand
ATATATATATATAAAACCCAGTATATCCAAAATATTATCATTTCAACATGTAATCAATGTAAAAAATTATTAGAGAGATGTTTTACTATTTTTTTGCACTAAGCCTTCTAAATCTAGTGGTTATTTTCCTCTTATGGCACATCTCAATTTAGATTAGCCACATTTCAAGTGCTCAGTAACCACAGCTACCAAGTGCTTGCCCTTTTAGTGCAGGTCTAGATGCTTTATGTATATTCATTTATTTCATCTTTGTTAACATCCTATGTGGTGGCTGTAATTATTATTATCATCATTCCCATTTTAAACATGAAACAGGTGAGACTCAGAGAGGCGAGGTGACTGGCCTGAGGTCACACAGCAGGTCAGTGGCAGGACTGGGATTTGAACCAAGCAGGCTGGCTGCAGAGCCTGTGCACTTCCCCCCTATGCAGCACTATCACATCCCATCAGGCAGGCAGGGCAGCCCTCCTCACCCTGGAACATGTAAGGTCTCCCTGCTCCAGGGTGCGAGGTCCTGAGGGGCCTTGAAGACACAGGGCTGTAGCTGCTGTCCCCCCAGAAACAGCCTCCATGATAAGGCTGTGCCTCCCTCAATAGAATTACACAGACAGTACCTGCCACCACTAACTGGGGGCTCACAATGGTTAGGGCCAGTGCCAGACATTTCACACTGGTTATTTCATTGACTCCTTATGGCAACCCTGTGAAGGGTGTTGGGTATCCCCATTACACCCCAAAGACACTGAGGTTCAGAGACGTTAAGTAACTTATCCAAAGTCACACAGTCAGTGGCAGAGCTGGGAGCAGAACCCATGGCTGTGAGACTCTAAACCCCAGGCTCTGCCCCTTTAATAACTAAGCAGCCCCTGACTAGTCAGAGAGCATTGGCTCCCGGAAGTCAACCCCGCTCTCGGGCTTTGATCCCAGGTTTTTGCGTGGACGGTGGTACTTTGTGCACCTTCCAGCACCTTCTGCAGAAACCATGCTCATCCCCATCATCTTCTGTCAGTCTCCTCATGTCAGTGTTCTGCCTGCATGGCCTTGCTTCCCCTCTCTCCATTCCCTCTGCTCCCCTACACCTGAAATTCTTCGCTTCATCCATTGCCTAAAGTCCCACTATTAGCGCTTGGGTTAAGAAATCCCCTTTCTTAAATAAAACAAAACAAACGCCGCTGAAAGAAGTTATCAGTCAAACACTTCATGAGAATTCCTTTGTCCTATCTCTATCCCTCCCAGAGGCCTACTTGCAGGAACTGGAAGTTTAATATGAAAGGAAATGAAGAATTCACTTCAGTCAGAGTTGGATGAGCCCATAGAGATCAGCCAGTCCAGCCCCTTCATTTCACGCTCAGGGAAATTGAGACCGAGAGCAGCGGGTGACCCATGATCACACATGGGTTAGAGAATATGCACTAGGCTCTGTGACTCCAGCCACAGCTGTACTCCCCAGCCCTTGCCATGCTCCCTCTTAGGACTGGCCACGTGGTCACCTGGGAGGAGGGATCTGTTTGCCCTACGCCCAGACCCTCCTTCTTGCTAGAGGACCCAGGGCTCAAAGGTCTCAGCAAAGAATATGCTCTCAAGCTTGGAGCCCCCCAGGGGCAGATGAGATAAACCCAGGAAGGCTCTGGCCCTGCCCGCCTTCCCCTTCAGGTCTGAAGGACTCCCCCCTAATCACCCTCATCCCCTCTCCGGAGTCGCAGCAGAGGGTCCAGGCACTGTGCCCACAGAAAATCAGAAGTCTTCACCTCCCAACACCACCAGGAGGTAGGGGTGATGACCATCCTCATTTCAGAGAGGAGGCAACCGAGGCTCAGAAAGATGAACGGCCACACAGCTGGGCTGTCCCTAACCCCAAAGCCTGGGCTCCCGCTCTGCACTAAATGAATGACTAAGGACTCCCAGCCCAGGGCTCCCACTACAACCCCCTGCAGCTTTGATAAGCCTGACTTCCCACAACCCCTGACGAAAACGTTTTTTACTGACACCAGCTCCTGCCTCAGCCCCTGCTGAGCCTAGCTGGGCAGCACAGCCAGCCCACTCCATATAATTTGGTGCCAATTAGGAATGAATGGGAACCATCAGTACATTTAATTCCCAACCTAGAAACAGGCTATGGGAAGCCAAGCTTCAACTAGCTGAGGTGCCTCCACCCAAGCTGCCCCAACCACCCTTTTTCTCACCACTGAGCCCCCTGTCACTGACAGGAAACATCCACCATCCGCTTCCACAACCTCTCCTAGGAACCCAGGGGTCCTGGATGGGAATTCGACATGGACCCTGCCCTTGAGTGGCTCCCAGGAAACAGCCTGGAAACAGAGCACTGAAGTAGCTACCAAAGCCCTTGTTGCCAATGACTCAGTTTCCCCTTCTGTAGAATGGGGATAAGAACGCTCAACACCTAATAGGGTTGTTATAAGGGGTCATTTCTTAATTTATCCCACAAACTCTTTTGCTCTCCTACTCAGTGCCAGCCATGGCTCTAGGTACCGAGGACACAGGAAAGCCAAGCCCTTTCCTCATGGAGCCTTCACTCTGATGCGAAAGACAGACAACAGACAGTAAAGCCATAAATTAAAGAACATTGTTTAGGATACTATGAAAATGAGGCAGTGTAATGAGATACAGAGGGACTGGACGGAGTGGTCAGTAAATGGTAGTCCTTATTTTCTTTTTCTTTTCTTTTCTTTTCTTTTTTGTTTCTTGCTATACAGTAGATCTCTAAGATTTATTTATCTTCTATAACTTAACATTTGTACACTTTATCCTCAACATTTCTCCCTTCCCCCCAGTCTCTGGCAAATGTAATTCTACTCTCCAATTCTGTGAGGTTGACTACTTTGGATTCCTCACATAAGAGGTACCATGAAGTTTTTGTCCTTTTGTGATTGGCGTATTTCACTTAGTATAGAATCATCCATGTTGTCGCCGATGGAAGGACTTCTTTCTTTTTATGGCTAAACAATATTCCATTGTATGTATATACCACATTTTCTTTTTTCATTCATCCACTGATGGACATTTACATTCCTTCCATGCTTTGGCTAGTATGAATAATGCTGCAATGAACACAGGAGTGCAGATATCTCTCTTAGACCTGGATTTCAATTTTGTTGAATATATACACAGAAGGGGATTGATGGATAATATGGTAGTTCTAATTTTAATTTTTTAAGAACCTCCACACTGTTTTCCATAGTGGCTGCACCAATTAACATACCAACTCACAGTGTACAAGGGTTCCAATTTCTCCACATATTCTCCAACTTTTAACACCATTTCTTTTTTTAATAATATCCATCCTAAGAATATGAAGTGATCGTCATGGGGTTTTTGTAAATTTTTATTGGAGTACAGTTGATCTGCAATGTTGTGTTAGTTTCAGGTGTGGAGCAAAGTGAATCAGTTATACATATACATATAGCCACTCTTTTCTTAAGATTCTTTTCTCATATAGGCCATTACAGAGTATTGAGTAGAGTTCCCTGTGCTACACAGTAGGTCCTTATCAGTTATCTATTTTATATATAGTAGTGTGTATAGGTCAATCCCAATCTCCCAATTTATCCCTTCCCCTCCCCTTACCCCCTGGTAACCATAAGTTTGTTTTCTACATCTGTGACTCTACTGTTTCGTAACTAAGTTCATTTGTACCCTTTTTTTAGACTCCACATATAAGTGATATCATATGATATTTGTCTTTCTCTGTCTGACTTACTTTACTCAGTATGAGAATCTCTAGGTCCACCCATGTTGCTGCAAATGGCATTGTTTCGTTCTTTTTTATGGCTGAGTAATATTCCATTGTGTATATGCACCACATCTTCTTTATCCATTCCTCTGTTGATGGACATTTAGGTTGCTTCCACGTACTGGCTATTGTAAATAGGGCTGCCGTGAACACTGGGGTGGATGTATCTTTTCGAATGACGGTTTTCTCCAGGTGTATGCCTAGGAGTGGGATTGCTGGGTCATATGGTAGCTCTATTTTTAGTTTTTGAAGGAACTTCCATACTGTTCTCCGTAGTGGCTGCACCAGTTTACATTCCCACCAACAGTGTAGCAGTATTTCAGATACTTTGAAAATGAAGCAGTGAGATGAGATGCGGAGGGGCCTGAGCGGGTGGTCAGTACGTGGTAGTCCTTATTGCTTTCATTACCATTGTATTGTATTATTATTGTACAATACAAATTGTATTATTTGTTCATGTGGGTCTTGAAAGATGAATGGGAGTTCAATAGGCAGATATGCATAGGGAAAAGAATTCCAGGTGGAGGAAACAGCATGTGCAAAGGCAGGAAGGGGCTTGATGAGTTCCTGCTCCCAGATGGTTCAAGGGCCTAGAACGGGCATATGATCCACAAGGGCCCCAGTGAGGCTGGTGAGGTGGGGATTCTGGCCTCGAAGGGCTTCGGATGCAACGCTCAGGAACAGAACCTTATCCCGCTGGCAGCGGGGGGCCATCCAAGGGACCTCGGAAGGGAGTCAAATGCCAAGACTGATGCTTCCCAAGTCCAGTTCCGGCTGCAGCCTGGTGGGCTGGGTGGGAGGGAGACTGCCCACGGAGGCTGTCAGCACTCAGAGGCTGTGGGCAATCCCACAGAGAGGCTGGGGCCCCGGGACTGGGGGTGAAGGTGGGCAGGGAGAGAGAGGGAAAAAGAGTGGAGGTGTTCAGGAGGCAGATGAGAACAGGGCTCGGTGACTGATGGGACGTGGGAGGCGAGCCATGGCTTGAGAGCTATGAATAACAGCATCTGCTCGCAGACTGTGGGGTTGCAGCCCACCATGCCGGCAGCCCAGTCCCCTGATAGAAAGTGGCTCTAGAAGCCGGTGGGAAGATGCCGGCTCCTCTGTGGTATGCAGCATTTCCCACGTCTCCAAAAAGCTGTGGCTTCTGGGACCCCAGGCCTTTGTGTGCACTCCCTCTGCCTGGAGTGTCCCTTTTGGATGGGCCCCAGTTCAATAACAACTCCTCTGAGAAGCCCTTCCTGACTGCCCTGCAGAGTTAGTCACTCCCCTCTCTGGGTTTCATCAGCACCCCATTCACAAAAGTGTTAGTCCTTCACCCATGCAGGGTCTTGGTTTGTCTCCCCGAATAGTCTACAAACTGCCTGAGGGCAGGAGTGCCCCTCCCTTGTTGTCGTTTGGTGCCTGGTACAGCGCCGGGCACTCCAGACACATCTGCTGAACGAATGGGTGAAAGAGAGTGGGGCCACCCACCAAGATGTGGAATCCAGGAGAAGGTGGCGAGTCAGTCTGGGCTCCGCTGGGTTTGGATGCACAAGGCAGCTGACATAAGAATCTGAAGCCAAGGGGGGTGATCTGCCAGGTCACACGCCATGCCCCACCCTCATGCCTATGCCTGGCCTCACCCACATCCCACCCTGAGAACCTGGAAGCCTCTTCTGTAGCAGTAGCCCACCAGCCACTCTGGACAGAGGGAGTAGGAGAGTGCTGGATTCTGTCACTGTCCATCTCTCAGCTTGGAGAAACTCGTCTGGGGGCCAGTTGGGATTCAGTTTCCATAAATAAATGAGGTTTGGGGTTAACTGCACCTTCATTTGTATCTGGAGGGATGTGGAGCGAATCCGTTCTTCCTCCCTGTTCATCTGCGCCAGGAAAACAAGAGCAGACCCGGTACCAGCAACCCACCCTCCACCACTCTTAGGGGAAGAAGAAATGACATTTTCCGTTTACATCGGAAATACTTATAAGTCCCAAGAATAGATTTATAGGAATATTTTAACCTTTTCTTTGATCCTTGAAATGTCATTGTTCTGTGGGCTGAATCTCCAAATGTGACCTTTTCCAGTAGCCACGGGTGGGGGAACCCCCACTGGCTCTTTAAAAGGAGCTTCAGATGCTCTCCCTGCAGCTTCCCCAGCGCCCCACCCTGACCCTGGAGCTCTGAGCTAGAGGAAGGAGCGGTGAGTGGGAGAGGCAAGCAGGGGCTAGCCAGGGAGGGCCAGGCAGCTGTCTCCTCACCTTATCAAATAAAGATGAACTAAGTGTGGATCCATCACTAGTTAACTCACTCTGTGGCTTTGAGTTAGGCATTTTTTTCTCTTTAGGCCTCTGTTTCCTGTAGAATGGGGGAAACTGTGGTACCTACTTTAAAGAGTTGTTGTGAAGACTGAATAAGACAATGCATGTTGTATTAGGCAGTTCTTTCAGAACAGTGCTGAAAAACAAACAGCCCCAAAATTCAGTGGCTGACAATAGCAAGCATTTATTCTTGGACTCACAGGTCTGCAAGGTGACTAAGACTGGGTGAACTAGACTGGGTTTGGCTGTGTTGGGTCCACTCTGTGTGTACTCTACTCATGCTGGGGCCCAATCTGAAGTGGCCTGCTCTTCTCCTGGTGGCTCCACCGTACTGCAAGGGGACGAGTGGAAATACACAATGCCTCTTAAGGCTTGGCTTGGAACTAGACCACTGTTACTTCCACCCACCATCCACTGGCCAAACCAAATCATGTGACCAAACCCACCATCAGTGGGTGGGGGAGAGGCACTCCCTCAAGGGAGAGGGGAATGTATATTCGCTGAGTAATAATCCAATCTAACACAGTATGTAAAGCCCCTGGCACTATGCCTGGCACGTGATAGAAACTCAGAATATTAATTCTCTTTCATACCACATTACATCATTATTATATTTTACAGCTCAGATTAATTCATTATAACAGCGTGAGTCTTTTTTGGCTAAAAGTACGTACCTTATTGTCCAACATAAGTGGGCAGTGAAGTATTGCATACTAGTGAATCCTCCAGAAAACAACTTACAAGCTTTTAATTTTAATTATTTGATTGAAATGTTTCTAGAGGGTATTTCATACCTTCCCACCTTCTTAAATGGAGACTATCAACCACCACTTAAGCCATAAGATTGGTGCATTGGGACCACTGTGATGAACAGTAGCAGAGCTTGGTGCTGACCTCCAGGGCCACTGAGACATTTGGTCTGTTTGTCCCTATGCTGAATGGCGCACAGCGAGCGTTCTTCTCATCCTGACATCTTCACCAGTGGCTCCCAGATATCAGTCCTCCATGGGTCAGCTTCTCATCATCAGAAATGAAGGATCACAGACTCAGGCTAAATCTACCACACACCCTAATTCTTTTGGGCCCCCATTGAAATCTCTGCTGTTGGAACCACCAGGGAAAAACATCATTGTAATAGACTGTTAACAATGGTTCTAATTAGAGTAGAGTTTCTGAAACTTTAAGCATAATGAGAAGTTGAAGAACTTTGAAAAGTGGTTAATCTACTCATTACGCTTAAGAGGTAATCCTACAAAGCAGCATGGGGTCAATGCAAAAGTCAGGAAGTGGATAAGAAATGTAATGATACTCTAGAACCTATGAAACCTCCCTCCATCCCTTTGTTCCACACTCTCATCTCACTTTCTCTGTACCTTTCAAACTTCCTCTCCCTCTGTGTGCTTCTCTCTCTTCTTTTCTGTAGATCTGTTATCTTTCCCCTTTGATTCTCATCCTGCCTCCTTCCATCTTCTCTTTCTCATTTCCCTACTGGCTATAATGTGGAGGGGAGTCGGGGGTGAGTGATCACTGCTCAGGCATATTCCAAAAATCATTTCATCTCTTCAAATGTTATTATGCTTCTCCTTTACCTTAAAACTTTTCAGTTTCTAAAAACCCAAATGGCCGCAAAATTCTACAAAATCAAATCACATCATGCTTCTGTGAACACTTGGATTCTTCTTGTCAGAAAATCAGCGGCTCTCCATTTAAAAACCACTGCCTACCTCCTGGAGACCAGGCTTCTGATTATAAAGTTCTCTAGATTCCAAGCTCCTATGGATGAAGAGTTGCCCTCCGTGGAACTGTCCCAAGTGCTGAAATGGTGCCTGGTTCAGCCCATGTCTGGGGTTCCCTGTTCCTTCGCTTGAGAGCTCTGCCCCAGCACCAGCACATTTGTTTTTCTCTGCAAGGGTATTCTGAGCCATTTCTAAGTGGGATGCCTGACTGATGAGTGAGTCCCACAGCCTCCTTGTTATAGCCAATGACAGATGCCCGTCTGCTCAGCTGGCCGGGATTTTTTGGAAAAGTGTTTAGGCCAAGAACATATCATAACAGTTGTCTATGAAAATTACCTCCAGGCTATGACAATGAATCTTTCTGTGCTCAGTCCCAGATTGGCCACAACAGAGGGCTAATTGCTAAATGTGAACCCACCCGCTCCAGGACGTGGCTTCAAGCCAAGATATCTGCTAGTTATGTTCACCACTTGCTAGTTATGGGGAACTGGGCAGCTACCTCCCCTCCCCCTTTCTGGGCCTCAGCTTTCCCATCTGTGTAATACAATCTCTAAGATTCCAGCTAACTCTGACATTCTGGGACTTCATGATTACGTGGCCCAGGGGGTTGTAAAGTGGAGTGGAGGAGAAAGAGCCCTCAGCAAGGAGTCAGGAGTCCTGGTTCCCAGCTGTGTCACCATAAGCTGTGACACCCTAGGCCAGACCCTTGACCCCTCTGAGCCTCATCTATAAAAGTAGAACGATACCACTGTCCTTCCCATCCCCTGGTGTCCTGAGGAGGCTCAGGTGAGATGGGGAAGCCCTTGGTAAGGTAGGGGAACTATGTGGTTCTGGGACTGGTGTATGACGGGAAAGCATCAAGCAGCCATACCCTGTAGAAGGAACTTGGGTTTCAGCACCCCTGAGACAAAGGACACAGTCTTTTTCCCTTTCCCATACACAGTTTCCCAGCCTGAAGGAATCGGTTAGCCAGGTTGATGTCAGACTCCACTGCTGACCAAACACCCCAAATGCCGCATCTATTCATTCAGTAGATAATTTTGAGACCCTTCTATGGGCTGAGCAGGGAATCCGAGGCAGACACAGCCCCCGCCCTCACGGAGGGGAGGAGGTGGTTAGCATGAGAAGTACTTAGCACCGTGCTGGGCACATGGTAAGCGTTCGTTAATACAGTGTGATAGGAGGTGCTGGAGGATGCCCTGGTTATTGAGGGAGTGCGGAGCAGGGGGCCATGGGCACCAGAGAGTGATATGAGAGAGAGAGTTAGGAGTGAGCCAGAAGAAGACTGGAGG
>NW_006783088.1:4062619-4065644 GCF_000442215.2 Lipotes vexillifer | reverse complement strand
GGAGGAAGAGCGTTCCAGGCAAACAGGGCAGCATGAGCCACTGGCCGAGGCAGATGGCAAGGATGAAGGGGGACGCCCCACCCCACGTAATTCCTGCCTCTCTGCCATGCTAACACCTGTAAACCAGAATCTGGAGCCCAGTTTTGTGTCTCAGCAGGAATCTTAGCTGGGGGGGCAGAGGTAGGTAGAATAGCTTCCTGCTGTACCTCTCTCCTGTTGTCCAGGGCTTCTGGGCACCAAGGTGGTCCAGGGGGCAGAAGGGAGGTTAACCCACATCTTGCAAAAGGAGAGACTTAACCCCACATTGTTAAAATCTATCTATGGCTTCATCATCATCATCACCGGCACCACCATTATTATTTATTGAGCACTTACATAGGCCAGGAGCCTTGTATTCTACCTCTACAATCTTTACGTCTATGAGGTAGATATGTTTAGACCCATTTTACAGATGAGTAAACCGAGGCTCAGAGGGCTTACATGATTTGCTCAAGGACACACAGCAGCCAGTGGGAGGCCTAGAATCAGATTGTTGTTATGCTGTCATGATAGCTGACCTTCACTGAGCATTAACCATGTGCCAGGCACCCTGCAAATCACTTCAGGTACATTTGCCCACTTAATCATCCCACAGCCCTATGAGGTAAGCACTATTATTAACCCCACTTTGTGGGTGAAGAAGATGAGTCCAAAGAAGGTAAGTAACTTGGCTGAGGTCACACAGCTTAGCAGTCCCAGTTTCAGGATTCTCACCCAGGTCTGCCCAGCCCCTCCCCATCTGCTAACTATCACACTATCAGCCTCTTTGCCTTTAACAAAGCTCAGGAGGTGGAGGTAAATGCTTCTTCCCCTCCCTCTCAGTGCTAGCCTCTACTCATTCCAACTCCACGGTGGCGGGCAGCCCCAGGGTACCAGGATGGCACAGAGGCACACCTTGGGCAGTGTGAGGAGCCACGGCCAAGTTGACCTTGGGACCCCGGGGCTCCACCAGACAGTAAATATCCCCACGCTAAGTGTTTAAGCTCTTCTAGGAAAAGCTACATGGAGGGGGCTTCCATGTCTCAGGCTGGAAAGTGTCACTGGGCAGATTTATTCCTCCAGGAGGTCAGACAGCCACTGTATTTCACCATGGGCCAACAGGGGTCCTCATTCTCTGGAATTATATTGCTATCAAATATTCAGTTGTCTGGTTTATGGGCTACTGAAGACCTGGGCCCACTGGATCCTGCTGGCCACACGCCTGTCCGGCTGTGCCAGTGCCAGTCTTCCACTCTGCCCACAGCCCACTGCGTGGCTGATTGCCACCCTGATTCAGGGAAAGGCCCTTAGCCCTTTCTTGGGTCTGTTCCTTCTCCAGGTCAAACCAGTGTATAAGATTGGAAGCCACGGCAGTGGGAGAAAATTGTTACTATTTTCCCAAAGCAGAGGGGCCTGAAGCCGATGACACTGATGCCCCACCCAGAGGTGTGGGTGGTCACTGATGCAGCCCTCTCTGAAGGACTGTCCTGGGCTCACAGGAGCCGCCTTACTCAGAGATGGCTGGGAGCTCATGGGCCCCCAGCCCAGGGGCAGCCCATAACCACTGACCGACTGTGTCCACATTGCACCTTCTCTCTGAGTCTTCTGTCTGGCCACTGTCGCCATCACCATCCCGATCTCAAAGGATACTCATGTTTCTTAACACTTTGGCCCAATCAGAGACAAATACCCCTCCCAATGCCCCTGGCATCTAAGAGCTGGGACTTTTAAACCTGAGGTGAAGAATGGCACCTGGGATCTAGAGAATGTTAGCCCAGATCATTTTTCCAGTCTTCCGTCATTGGGCACCACCATCCTCAGAATTGTGTTGTGTCTGCATACACCACATAATTATTTACTTACTATATTTCTTTACATTGACTCTCTTTCTTTAATGCTGGCCTAAAAGGAAGCTTTTCCCTCTCCTGCATGGGAAAACCAGCATCAATGTCCACAAATGCAACATAACCATAAAAATAAACATAGTAACGGCAAGGCAATGGCATTAAAGCCACCATGGCCTGGGACATCTATGAGCCTAAGCTCTGCTCTCTTTGTTAAAATGGGAAAGCAACAGGATTCCCTAGTGGCGCAGTGGTTGAGAGTCCGCCTGCCGATGCAGGGGACACGGGTTCGTGTCCCACATGCCGCGGAGCGGCTGGGCCCGTGAGCCATGGCCGCTGAGCCTGCGCGTCCGGAGCCTGTGCTCTGCAACAGGAGAGGCCACAGCAGTGAGAGGCCTGTGTACCACAAAAAAAAAAAAGGGAAAGCAACAAGGGCTAGAGTGGTATTAACCATTCACCAGCCCCCACCAGAGACTTTCTCCAGCCTGGATCAGGATTGAAAATGATTGCGAGAGAGTAACTTTCTCACTCAAACAATTCAGTGAGACTTGATGCCAGTCTGTGAGCACGTGAAATAATCTGGGGGAACCCATGATTTGAGAAATGCTCGTTCCAAAGATCTGGTTTGCAGGGTCTGGGTCTCGCTTACTCATCTTCAGCCTGCAGCCGCTGAGGAGGTCAATTTTCCCTGTCGGGGGACCACCATGTGCCTCACTCACCCCTGATTCATGCCTGGCATACAGTAGGCGCACAGGAATGCTTGTATGCAGTAGGCGCTCAGGAATGCTTGTAGAATGAGAGTGAGGCTGACAGGGAGGTGGAGGAAGGGAGGGGAGGCAGTTATTGAACAGTCTGGCAACTGACTTGAATCTGTGAATTTCTAGTAGACAAAGACTGATTTTTTCCTTCTTTCTTTCTTTTACAAAGTAAAGTGGGCTCTCTTTGTGTTTGAATGGAAAGCAAATACCCTCAGCACCCTATTGTGGAAAAAATCAGGCTTTACTGTAAAAATAATTGTGCCAAATTTAAAGCAGGGATTAAAATGGAAGCATGTTAAGTGTGGTCGTTAATACAACAGCTTTTTCTTCCCGTTGGGAAGGAAGCTATTCTGGTGTGCCCTCTGCTCGCCTTCCCTGGGCTGGGGCCGGGGGGTGCGGGGGGGG
>NW_006783088.1:4052769-4062561 GCF_000442215.2 Lipotes vexillifer | reverse complement strand
GGGGGCGGGGGGGGTCAGTGGGGGGGAAATCCCTGAATGTCAGGACCCAGAGCATCATGGGCATGACAACGTGAAAAACACAGGAACCCGCTTGCAAAAAAAAAGAAGACATATGAGCTGATGGAGGCTCTGTTTTATTCTTACCTGTAAATATATTTATAGGTAAAGGCTCACAGGTTTATTTGTTTTAAATCACTTATAGTTACAGATTGAGCAAACCCCCTCTATTTAAAATGAATACATAAAATTGGGGCTTTCCTGGAAGCAGGACTGACCAGCATAGATCCCAGCCTCCCCCCGCCTTTGTCTGGCATTTCATCTCCAACAAATTACGGAGGCTGTGGCAGTCACAGCCGTATTTCTCAAGCATCTGTTATCTCTTGTAATCCTCACACTGGCCCTCTGAGGTTGAGTTCATCTTCCTCATTTTACAGGGGCTCAGAGAGGGTAGGTCAGCTGCCCCAGGTCACAGAGACAGGAAGCACTGGAGACGGGATTTGAACAGAGATGAGATTCCAAAGCCCTCATTCCTAAGGTGACAGTGCCCTGCCCCCAAGGAAGTTGCTCTGGCAGACAAGGCCAGACCTTCAGCGACCCAGGAATGGCGGAGGGAAGAGGACTGAGGGAAAAAGAGAACCGAGAAAATTCATATTTTTGAGTACAGGCAGACCTCGTTTTATTGTACTTTGCTTTATTGCACTTTGCAGATATTGAGTATTTTACAAATTGAAGGTCTGTGCCAGCCCTGCACTGACCAAGGCTCTCAGCGCCACTTTTCCAACAGCATTTTGCTCACCTCGTGTCTCTGTGCCACATTTTAGTAATTCGCATAATATTTCAAGCTTTTTCATTACTATTATCTTTGTTTTGGTGATCCGTGGTCGGTGATCTTCGATGTTACTACCATTCAAGGAAGGCTCAGATGATGGTTACCATTTCTTAGCAATAAAGTATTTTTTAACTTTAAGGTATGTGCATCTTTTTAGACATAATGCTATTGCACACTTAATAGACTACAATATAGTGCAAACATAACTTATATATGCACTGGGAAACCAAAAAATTCATGAGTCACTATACTGCAATATTCACTGTATTGTGATGGTCTGGACCTGAACATGAAACATCTCCGAGATGTGCCTGTGTGTCTTATGTCCTTGGCCAGAACTAAGTGCTGGCAATTTTGAAGTAAAATGTAATCACTCTCCACCAGAAACCTTCAGGCTATATTCAGAATGGCTGGGACTGATTTCTAAGACTGTATGAGGCCACATGTTACATTCAGAGTGGGACCCAAACCCTTAGAAGGAAAGAAAGAAAGAAAAGAAAAAGGAAGGAAAGAACATTTCAAAAAGGCACAGGAGTCCACCTGAAAAGCTCCCCATGACCAAAGCTGGAACAAATGGAGCAAAAAAGATAAATCACAATAGTACTGAATTCTAATCCAAAGAATAAAATACATATCCACGAGTCCATACAAATGTAAATAAATAGGGGGAAAGATACAACTCTTACTTATAGAAGAATTCCAAGTAATAAATGTAGAAGGAATGAGTGAACACCACAGTAATAATTGTCACAGACAAGATCCGTCCACGGATGCTAAAATTCATGGGCGGAAGTTTAAGCAGAAATAGGACATGTGCATCGTCTCAGAGTATCTCCTCCCAAATGATAAGTAATTATAATGGGAAAAATAGTAAATTTTTAGGGGAAAATCCTAGTAGACACCACCTGCACCAAAGCTAAGGTTCACGTCACTAGTCATGTGTTGCTAACACGTCAACATCACATACCCCCATATGATGCCCTGATGAAACACTTCCTTTTGTGGAATACATCCCGATAACACATAACCTTAACATAATCGTGAGCAAACACCAGACAAACCCAAACGGAAGAATATCCCACAAAAAAACTGACCAGCACCCTTCAAAAGTGTCAAAGTCATAAAAGACCATGAGAGACTGAGGCAATGTCACAGATGGGTCGAGACTAAGGAGTCATAATTGCTAAATGCAATGTGGTATCATAGACCAGATCCTGACCCAGGAAAAAGGACATTAGTGGGAAAACTGTTCAAATCCAAATAAGTTCTGAAACTTAGCTGATAGTATTGTAACAAGATGAATCTCTTCATTTTGATAAACGTTCTGTGATTATATAAGATAATCATAAGGGAGAACCGGGTAAAGGGTGTATGGGAACTCTTTACACTAGTTTTACAACTCTTCCATAAGACTAAAATTATCTCAAAACAGGGCTTCCCTGGTGGCACAGTGGTTGGGAGTCTGCCTGCCGATGCAGGGGACACGGGTTCGTGCCCCGGTCAGGGAGGATCCCACGTGCCGCGGAGTGGCTGGGCCCGTGAGCCATGGCCCCTGAGCCTGAGCGTCCGGAGCCTGTGCTCCACAACGGGAGAGGCCCGTGTACCGCAAAAAAAAAAAAAAAAATTATCTCAAAACAATTTTTTTTAACGATGTGGCAGGTTGAATCATGTTCCCCCCCAACGATATCCGTGAACTAATCCCTAGAACCTGTGAATATCACCTTATATGCCAAAAAAACAAAAAAGGACTTTGTAGGTAGGATTAATTATCTTGCCTTGGGGATATTATCCTAGATTATACCAGGTGGGCTTTCAATGCAATCACAGGTATCCTTATAAGGTGGAGACAGAGAGGGATTTGACAAAGGCAGGAGAGAAGGAGCCCATGTGACCACAGAGGCAGAGACTGTAGTGATACAGCCACGAGTCGAGGAAAATGGCAGCCCCCAGAAGCTGGGAGAGGCCAGGACCAGATTCTCCCCTTAGAGTCCCCAGAGGAAACACTGCCCTGATAACACCTTGATTTCTACCAACCATACTGATTTTGGATCTCTGGCCTTGAAAACTCTGAGAAAATAAATTTGTATTGGTCTAAAACATCAAGTTTGTGGTAATTTGTTACAGCAGCAATAAAAAAAAAACTAATAAAAATGGTATTAAAATTTTTGATGAGGTTGGCCTGGACAGCCCCAAGGCTCCTGCCAGCTGCGACATTTTGATGCTTCCCTTCTGCATGGTAGGACTGCATGACCCTTGACCACAGAGAGAGTGCCTGTGTACCTGCCCCAGAGCCTGCTGGGAGCTGCTGGTCTCATGCCCCTCTCCGTGGAGTCTGTGTTTCTCTTTCTCAGCTGCCAGGCTCTATAATGCTTCAAAATCTTCTCCCTAACACCCCTGGGATCTGTCCAGCCTGAGGTCAAAGGGCAGAGCAGCCATGCTCCAACTACTCTCCCAAAGATGGAACAGCTCAGCTGTCCACCAGCTGAGGATCCCACGAGGCTAGCCCTAAAATAACAGTAACAGTAATTATAGCTCTCCTTTATTGAGGGCCTATTATATGGCAGGCTCATTGCTGAGCATTTTACATGCGTCAGCTCACTTAGTCCCCGTAACCAGCTTGTGGGTGGCTCAGAGAGACTATGCAGCTTGCTCGAGGTCACACAGCTATCCAGCAGCTGACTCAGAGTTCCAGCCCAGGTGTCTGTGACTCAGAAATACCGTGTCCCCAACAATCAAGTCGCACTGCCCATCCACCATCTGCTACCCCCGCCTCCTCAGCTGTGAGCTCTCCTAGCTACAGGGGGACATCCAAAGTTGCCCTTCCTAGGCCCCAGGACTGCAAAGCATCCAGGCTTCAGCTGCCTTCGAGAATACAGAGAGCTTCGTAGGTGAGAAAAATCCTCACCCTTGAAACCAACTGAGGGAGTTGAGAGAACTTTTTGCTTCTCACAGGTATATTATTAGCTTCATTCTTTATCCCCAGGCATTTGGAGATGGCTCACAACTTCCAGTGTCACTGCTACAGACTGTGGAGAAGCGGGGGAGGGGGTCAGGGGCGGATCTGGGACTCTGAAATGAGCAGAGAATGGCTCCAGATCATTTTAGACTGCAAAGACTGGCACATGACCTCGGCCACCCATCAGCCAGTGATCCCCTTTCTGTAAGGAAGGGAGTCCAGCCATTTTGCCAAAGTGGGTCTGGGATATGAGACACAGCTCCCTTATCGGGGGGTCACCAAGGCACCCCACCACTCTTTGACCAACGCAGGAGCCTTAGACCCAGGGACAATACAACTTCCCAGGGGGCCAAATACAACTTTCTGGGGCCAAAGCACCTTGGGTTTCTCTCTCCACAGCACCTGCGACAGGCAACTGTCCATAAGTGCAGCTACACCTCCAACCCAGAAAGCCTCGGAAGGAGGAAGCAGGTCATGGTCACGCCCATATCCCAGCCCCCATCCAGTGCCAAGCACATGGGAAGCATTCTGGGTGATCCTGTTGTCAAATAAATGAAAGCTCAAGTGATTGAAAGATGGAATTGATGAAGTGCCCCTTTGTGGGAGGAGAGGCAGCCCACCCACACTGGCCTCTCTGCTCTGGCCGCCCCGACGACTCCACTTCCAACTCCTGAACAGGATACCCGGCTCAGCCTGATCCGCTCCCAGCCCAGGTTCCTCCTCGGGATTGTCTCTGCAGTGGGGATTGCAAAGTCATACTGGATTAAGACCTGCTCTGGCTGTCACCCGTGGTGGAAACTCGCCTATCAGGCAGCCCAGAAGGGCCTCGGTATCTAATGGAGATTTGCTAATAAGATCTGAGTTGGTGAGCTTCGCATCCTATTAACACGGGGGAGTGCAGGCCTGTCTGTCTGCTGGAAAATTGCAAACACAATAGAAAAGTCGCTTATGAATATTAATGGGACTGGAAACAATGCCGAGAGAAATGCTGATGTGTTTGGGAAGCTGGGAGGGGGCAGTGGGGTGGGGGCAGCCTCTCTTCTCTCCATCCCGTGCCTGTCCCTCCAGAGCTGCCTGGAAGCGATAGGTCTGCGTGGCTGTCGCAGCTAGACGGAGAGTGACCAGCATGATGACACCAGAAAGGAGCCTTCAGCCTGACTTCAGGGTCCAGACTTCCCTCCCCAGATCCATGCAGGCCAGTCCAATGTCAGTTTTGGGGGGCACATGATGAAGTGTATGAGAAGGAACTTGGGCTCCCCCATTTCTACTCCTGGACTTCTCAGGTGGAGACAAGCATCCCTCTGAGACTCTTTCCTGAAACCAAGACTTGTCTAGAGCAGCTTCCAACACAGAAGGTTCTGGAATTCACAGGCAGACCAGCATGCACAATCATTGCACAGTTAACACCAGGAGAACTCTCAGCAAGGCCCAGAGAATCATAAAGTCCAAAGGACGCTTGGTGAGCACTCCTACCCCCAACCCGTAGTTCTAAAACCTTGTTCTGGGGAACCCTAGGGGTCAAGAGAGGTGCCTCAGGTGCCCCGTGGGAGAGCAGGGAGGTTAAGAAGGCTGAGTTGCAGACTCAGGCCCAGAATTCAGATCTCCTGACCCCTTTTGCTCCTCCAATCCGAAGCTG
This sequence comes from Lipotes vexillifer, assembly GCF_000442215.2. NCBI lineage: Eukaryota > Metazoa > Chordata > Mammalia > Artiodactyla > Lipotidae > Lipotes > Lipotes vexillifer. Next base: position 4,057,140 of record NW_006783088.1, on the reverse strand, counting down.
AGATCGAACCTGAGGACCCAAAGGTGAGTGAGACATAATCCCTGACCTGCTAGGAACTCACAGTCAGATGGGGAAGGCAGATGTTCGGTCACATGCACTTCTCATGACAGACCCCCTACCGCTGACTATGGTCATGTACTTTTTACCTTACTAGTCAATAAAGAAAGGGCACAGACCCCAATAGGAAAGTGGATAACGGCGAGGAGCAGACCGTCTGCAGGATCAGAGCGAGCACAGAGGGACGCAAAACAGTGCACAGAGACCCTTCTGTTCAATGCCAGCTACAAAGCATGGCCTTTTCTCCACCAGCTGGGCAATCTTACATGAGCGACAAACTCCTCAGATCTCGTTTCCCCATATGTAACCTGGCTGTGGAACACCTACATGGTGGGGTTAAGATAATGTATGTGCAGTGTGCAGACCACTCTGGCACACACGAGGCATTCAATACGTCTCTAGTTCCTTCTTTTCTTTTCTTCTTCTGTGGGGTGAAGTCTTCCAAGCATCCATCCACCCCTCTTCTCTGAGTGGGTCCTCCCCAGCTTTCAGTCCCTCTGATCTGGGTGGGGCTGACCCTGCCCCCTGGGGTTGGGCCTGTGAGCCAGGCCTGGCCAATCAGAGTGTGATATCACCTGGCCACACTGACTGGTTCAGAGATGGGCGTGTGCCCTGACTGGGCCAATCAGAGGCAAAGAGACTCAACTTCAGGGCTTTGGTTGGTAGTTTGGGGAGGGTCTTGCTCCTCCTGCTAAGGCTGCTGAGAGGGGCAGGTATATGCCTGTTGCTGCTGGCAGCCAGCTTGTGCCCAGGAGGCGGGTGTCATCTGGGAAAGAAACCCTCACTGAGGAAAGCTGAGCCAGGAGATGGGCAAAAATAAGATTTCTGGATTTTTTGTTTTGTTATACAAGCCAAAATATTCCTTTTCCCTTTAAGCCAATTGGGTTTCTGTCCCTTGCCACTGAATGAGTTTTAACCAATCCATTCAGCCACGTGAGGCTGGGGCTTCTGCCCAAACTTGAACTTGAAACTAGCAGACATCCCATTCCCTCCTTCCTCACTTCTACCACCTACCCAACTCAAGGATTCAATTGCCTTGAAAGACTCGGAATTTGGGAAGCCTCAGGCTCTGTTTCTGAGATCATTCATCATCTGTCGCCCATTCCAGCCTGGTGTCGGCTCCATCGGCGGGCGTCTCAGCCCACAGCTGGAATGCAGAGGTGCAGACCGAGTCCCAAGGCTCTGGGGAGGGAGGTCTCAGCACATCCCTCTGTACATATGCAGCTTGGGAGAGTGTGGAACCCACCCAGTCCTCTGCTGGCTACCAAAGCTTAGCACTGTAGCGGGGAGGGCCATGGGGCGTGCTATTCGGGGGGAGAGGTGAATTCATTCATTAAACCGGGTTCTCAAACCTATGGCCCACAGCCAAACCCAACCTGCAACATATTTAATTTGCCTAGTCTGTGTTTAACTTTTTTTTTATTCAAATGTTTTTAGGTGAGAAACGCATCTTCCAGTTTACCAAAGGCCTCCAGTTCTGTTTTTTCCATACCTGTGAAGCTCCATACATTTATATTACATGTCTGGCCTCCAAAGTCACTTGAGGCTACAACCCCTGGTTGAGACCCTCCAGCTGCCTTTCCCGCAGGGCCATGCAGAGGGACTGGGTGATGTGGTTCGTAGTTTCTGGTTTGCAGGTTACGTGGCACAAGCTGGGGAAAGGCCAGTAAATTATCATTAGTATCAATAAGCCCCCAGTGGGATATATTACCTCTGTTGCCCCTTCCTGCTCTATCACTCCTCAGACCCAGGCTGTAGACCTGCTCAGACCCTCTGTCGGTCTGCCTGGTGCTGGTCTTTATGAATTCCAGGGCTCCTCCATCCTTAACACTCACCTGTTCTCCCACAGATGCTGGGCCATCCCACCCTGCCAGGGCCCAAGGAGGAACCGCTCCAGGCAGCAGGGGGCGCCCCTGCAGGCCTCTCTGCTGGTTTGCATTGTATTTGTAGGATAATTATTAATGGCACCGATCATTTTTATTAGCTGAGCTGTCTGCATTAAAATGATAGCTTTTTTTTTTATTAAAAACATCTGAGGGAGCTGCCATCGCAGTGGGAGAAGGATAATTTTCCATTCAGTTTAAGAGCAGAGAGTTACCAAAGTGTTCAATGTAAATAAATTGAGACTCAGCCTAAGTGTAGGGTAAACATATCTGAAATTTCCCAGCCGGCTTCAAGCCTCCTGCCCTCTCCGGCTCTCCCAGTCCCTACTTCAGGCCTGAACCTAGCCCCACCCTACAGCGAAGGGAATTTTCCCCCAAACCACTTGGGAAAATCCAGGCCTCCAGGTGTGGTGAGCTGACAGATGAGCAATGGTCTGCTAGGATCCACCCTAGAGCTTGGTGTGCTGCTAATGTTACTACAGAGGCTGCAACTTGGGAGATCAAGAAGCAGGGTGGAGAGAGGTGAGGAGTATAATCCCATCACAGAGCAAAGGTCTGGGTGGAAGTCAACAAACCTGGGTGCCCAGTGCTGGGCAAGTACCCTCCCCTCTCAGGATCTCCACCTTCCACTGACCAGTGAGGGCCTTGGATCAGCCACAGCTCCCGAAAGCGTTGGGGGCAGGGCGATGTTTCAATTTAAAAAGAAACAAGTTTTAGCAACGAAAGTGATTGGGAAATATTGAGTTAAACAGATTTCTTTCTTTTGCAAGATTTCTCAGAACACTGTGTCAGTACGGATTGTGTTTTTCCACAGTAGGTCCCAAACCTAATGTCCATGGAGTCCTTTTATCCAAGGGCACGGTACAGTTTGGGAAATGCTGGATGTGAGGTTTCTCCAAGGGCTCACTCAGCTCCAGCGTTTTCTGCTCTGTGAAGCGACTGTCATCTGAAGACAGTCCCCTGACCGTGGTGTCATTCCACAAACGTTCACGGACTGCTGACCATGTCCATCCAAGACAGTGGGCTACGGGCTGAGTATAGAGGTGCACGGAGTGCAGATGCTGTGAGTCCCCCACCTGCACACCCTCAGCCCACCCTAGAGGCTGCCTCTAGCCATTCCCACTCATATCTACTATTCCCGCGTCACTTTGCCGGAATGCATTTTCCAACTGGGGGAGCAGATTCCCCCCAGCCATGGGCAGGCCAGCCTTAACACCCCAGGAGTAACCCTCAACCAACAAAGCATGAGAGTTGATGAATCAACATCCCAGCTTCCTTGGCCATTTGGGAGACAATTCTAAGATGGGTTCTACAAACTCTCAGAAGCTCCCCAACAAGACTGAGTTCGAGCTCCCACAGCAGTAACCCCCGATTAGCGGATGCTTTTCTAACTTCCCTCTTTCCCCATTTACCTTCCTCCATCCCTCACAGTACATTCTGGGATCACCTCCCAAATAAAATATTTGCACCGAAGTCCTTGTCTCAGGCTCTGTTTTGGGGGAATCCCAAACTAAGACGGCCTGCACACTCATTGATCTTACAGTCTGGTGGCAGAGGCAACAAGAAATGAACACTCAAATAAACAAATACATGATCATAACTTATGAGAGATAGGAAGTGAAAAAACAATGATGCAGCACAGTGTGAGGTGGGGTTAGCTAGTTCAGGGAGGTTTTACTGATGCCCACTCTGGCCCAGCCACTGGGGATTCAAGACTCAGCATCTCAGTCTCATGAAGGTGGCAGACACTCGAATCCGAATGCACTGTGAAAGAAGCAGTAAGAGAAGAGAGTGGTACAGTGGGACAAAGTGGGGACCACCCTCTGGAATATAGCAGATTTTGCTATATAAGACTTCATCCTACCACATGAAGATCTGTTCTAAGGACCTCATTCACACTAAACTGTAAAAGACTAATACCCTCTGGGATATGTAACTTCCTACAAGGATGAGTGGCTGTCTCTACATTAGCCTTTGGGGAGGGCTGGATTTTTCCTCCCGTGGGATCTTTCAAGTGCCTTTGAAGGTATTTTATGTTGGCAGTTGCCTATTTCACCAGTGTGAATGTCCTGTTCTAGTCCCACCAACTCCTCCTTCTGGGATGGATTATGGTGTTAGAGGGAGCTGGCCCCTTAGCCTGAGATTTCAGGCCCATGACTCTCAGGAAAGAGGAAGGTACAAGCTCTACCTGCCCATGCTCTGAAACACTGGCAATGGCTGTGATGAGAACTGAAGAGGAAATCAAGAGTGTTTTCCCATCTGTAAATTGAGTCTCTCTCTTTTGAAAATTGAAAGGGGAAGAGGACCAAAGACAGGACAAGGGTCCAAATTAAAAGATGGGGGGGGGGCTTCCCTGGTGGCGCAGTGGTTGAGAGTCTGCCTGCCAATGCAGCGGACACTGGTTTGAGGCCTGGTCCGGGACAAACCCCCA
>NW_006783088.1:4046032-4051420 GCF_000442215.2 Lipotes vexillifer | reverse complement strand
CTGGGCCCGTGAGCCACGGTCCCCTGAGCTGAGCCTGCGTGTCCGGAGCCTGTGTTCCGCAACGGGAGAGGCCACAACAGTGAGAGGCCCGCGTACCGCAAAACAAACAAACAAAACAAAACAAAAAAAGATGGGCTCATGGACAGAAATACTGAGAGAGGGGAAGAGAGAGAAAAGAAGGGCTCTTGCTGACATGGCCAACATTGCTGGACTCCAATGGGATTACCTCTGAATTTATTTATTTCAGACCAATCTGAGCTAGCGCAGTAGGTACTCAAAGCATATTTGTTGATCTTTTTTTGAAAATAGAAGGCCATGATGACCCCAGACTCTCAGCTCCTATGCAGACCCATGGGTTTTTGGAGTATTGGAAGTGGGCCAGGTGGCTGGAGCTTGTGAGGTCACCTGTCCGCAGAGCTACTATGTTTTTTCTGATGCAAAGCCCTTTCTTCAAACCAAACCTTCCTCAGAAGCCTGGAGGAGGGGAGAGTAGAGCTGGGTAAAGTCGGGGGTGGGGGAGGTAGGGGTTCTCCAAGCCCTGAGACACCACCTTGAGGTCGGAGTCCACAGACCGCAGTGTGAAAACTATCATCTCGCCCCCCCCCACCCTATCCCCCAAACACACAAGTTTTTAAAATTTGGACATAAAGGGCTTGTATTGAAACAGTGGGCCCAAGATCACATGGTAAGTTGGTAGCCAACCCAGATTAGAGGCAGAACTTTCCCCAGGAGGGCATCTCCTTGACCTGGACAGATCTGACTGTCCGTCACACAAAATCACTGTGGCCATGGGGAGGGGATACACCGATTGTCTGAAGTCCATCGGGGTCCACCCTTATGGCTGGGGGGGGGGGTCAGTGAGTCTCCTCAAATCTCATGTATTAGAATATCAGGGTACTGTTGGTTATAAAGTGGTAAGAGGGCACCAGAGGAAACGACAATAGAACCAGGACAGAAATTTCCTGTTAGTTCTATTGGGCCAATGTCCCTGCATCTCCACAGCTGTATCTGTCATACGGAGCTGATATATTTCTCTTCCTGGAAGCAGACCACGTCTCACAGCCTCTCCCACCCTGGGGTCAGCAGGGGGCAGTGGAAAGCCGGGAGACCAGGCTCTGCCACTTATTAGCTGTGCGCCTTTAGCAAGTCACTTCACTCCCTGGGCTTCATTTTGCATGATCTGAGAGAGTAAGATTAGATCAGGGATAGCAAAGAGGTTTACTCACCAGTTAACCATGGTCCATTGGTAGAGACCAACTGGAGAGATCGCTGAAAAGGATACTGAAGCACACTTGAGCTCAGCGGGAAGGTGATGTGGATGTGCCTTTCCCATATGAAGGGGTGCAATCTGGTAGCACGACTCTACACAGCACTTCTTACACTATAGGAATCAGCAGAGCCTCATCTGGAGGTTCTTGTGAAACTCTCTGAAATTCTAGGACATCCCTCTCCCCCACAGCTTTGTCTCGCTACTGCCTGACCCAGGGCTTAGGGGTCATCCAGTCAGAGTCTGAGGTTAATGAGCCCTTGAATAGAGGGGCCTCAGACAATCCCCTGGACAATCCCCCCAAGCTGCTCTTCCCCCTGTGCTGAGATACAGGGGAGAATCTGAAAGGGAGGGTGCTACTCACAGGTTGACCTTACTCTGTACAGTAAGCGTGTATTCCTGAGAAAACTGCACTCAAATGGAATTCTTATAAATGGAACCCTATTTCAGCAGTGATTTACAACACTTTCTGAGATACTTTATCTTCATTTTGAAGTAATGTTCCTAACATTTTAGCTTTAGAACTCCCCTTCCTTTTTAAGCACTAAGAGTGTTCCAGGTAGATGATGCCACAGAAACCACTAAGTCCTACCCTTTCAGTCTCTGGGAGATTGAGGCCCAGAGAAGGAAGAAAAATAGCATTTTTCAAGCACCTGCAAGGTCTCAGGCACCATTTTAGTTCTTTACGTGTATCATGTTGCCCAATTTTCCAACAATTCCATAAAATGGGATGGGTGTCATCTCCTCATTACCAATGAATGAAGTAAGGTTCAGGCAGATTAAATAACTGGCACAGGGACACCCAGCTCGTAAGTGGCTGCTTCAAATCCCCCAAGGACTTCCAAAGCCCACTCCATTATGACCTGTGAGGGTCGGCATGACCAGGCCCCTCACTCACATCCCTCCAACCTCACCGGCCTCCTTTCCAGTCCTCAAACCAGACACCCCAGGGCCTTTGTACTCGCTGTTCCTTCTGCCTGAATGCTCTTCTCACTCACCTTATCTGGCTGGTGTTCAGGTATCATAACCCTCCCAACCACCCACATGCTTTCTATTATATTACTTTATTTTGTTCTCTTCATAACACTTGTCGCTGTATGAAATTATTTATTTCTTTTGTTCATTTATTTGTTTATTGTCCCCTCTACTAGAATATAAGTTTCATGAAGACAGGGACATATCTGTTGTTTCCCACTGTATCTCCAATCTCTACAGGACCTGGGATGCTCAGTAAATTCTTTTCTTTTTAATTAATTAATTTATTTATTTATTTATTTTTGGCTGCGTTGGGTCTTCTTTGCTGCGCGCGGGCTTTCTCTAGCTATGGCGAGCAGGGGCTGCTCTTCGTTGCTGTGCGCGGGCTTCTCATTGTGGTGGCTTCTCTTGTTGCAGAGCACAGGCTCTAGGAGCACAGGCTTCAGTAGTTGTGGCACGCAGGCTTAGTTGCTCCATGGCATGTGGGATCTTCCCGGACCAAGGCTCAAACCCGCGTCTCCTGCATTGGCAGGCGGATTCTTAACCACTGTGCCACCAGGGAAGTCCCGCTCAGTAAATTCTTATAGAACAAATGAAGGCAGTAGCAGAACTGGGATTTAAATACAGGTCTACACAACTCTGAAGCCCAGAGATCTTTGCATTGTACACCAATGTGCTTCCTCCCATATTTAAAAATTATTCTTATAGACAAATAATTCCTCAATGGAAAAGTCCTCTGAACTTGTCTTTGAAATGTAATATTTTGGAGTTTGCTTCTTAAAGCATATCTGGGCTATATGAGAAACTCGTTTGAATAAAATAAAATTAAAAATCCAGATCCAGAGATAACCATGGCTCTTGAAGATCAAGAAGACTCCATATCCCTTGGAAGGGCCTCAGAGGGAGCAAACGACTTATCCCCAAAACTTTTCCTGTGAACAGCCCCTCACAAGCCCGGTCCACACTGCCAGGAATTGGCTTGATCATAACTCACAAGCCTGGGTTCCCAAGAGCTGTGGAAGAGCATCTATATAGAGTCAATAATAAAGTCAACAGCCCTTTGTTTATGTGACCAGAGGGTAATTGCTGGCATAAATAATTGTCAAGCAGCCCAGGGTGAGAGGCCTCATAAAAAAACAGGCACTGTGCCCTGGGGAGAAGGAACACCACATCTGGGGCTCACTCATTACAGTAAGAGCCATGGCAACCACACAGTTCCACGCACTGGGCTGGATGCTTTACACTTGATGCTGAGACTCATTTTACAGAAGAGGAACCTGAGGCTCAGAGCGGCTAAATGACTGGCTCTGCATCATCCAGTCACAGAGCTGAAAATCAAATCTTTATCATTATAAAATGTCCCTCTTTTATCCCTGGTAATATTCTTTGTTCTGATTTTGAACAAACATCTACTTTGATATTAACATAGCCACTGCAACATTCTTATAATTAGTGTGTACATAGTATATCTTTTTCCGTCCTTTTACATTTTTTAAAAAATATTTATTTATTTATTTGGTCGCACCAGGTTTTAGTTATGGGAGGGGGGGCTCCGTACTTGCGGCATGCAGGCTTCTTAGTTGTGGCATGCGAACTCTTAGTTGCGGCACGCATGTGGGATCTAGTTCCCTGACCAGAGATCGAACCTGGGCCCCCTGCACTGGGAGTGCAGAGTCTTATCCACTGAGCCACCAGGGAAGTCCCTCCATCTTTTTACTTTTAACCTATCTGTGTCTTTATATTTAAAACGAGGCTTCTGTAGACAGTATATAGTTTGGTCTTGCTTTTTTATCCAGTCTGACAACCTCTACCTTTTAACTGAAATGTTTAGACCATTTACATTTAATTGTAATCACTGATATGTTTGGTATAAATTTACCACCTTGATATTTGTTTTCCATTTGTCTCATCTGTCCTTTGTTCCTTTTTCTTTTTTAACTGCCTTCTTTTGGATTAGTTGAGTATTCTTTTAGTATTCCATTTTATCTCCATTCTCTAATTAGCTGTACCTCTTTTTTTATTTTTAGTGGTTGTTGTAAGGTTTAAAATATGCAACTTTAATTTGTTTAAGAAAGCTTAAATCACTATACTTCCATTTCTTCCTCCTGTCCTTTATAGGACTGCTGCAAACATCTTACTTCGATTCATATTATAAATATCACAATACAGATTATCCTTTAAATAACATTTTTAAATGAGAAAAAAAAAACCTTATATTTACCCACATTTTTACATCTTCTGACACTCTTTGTTCCCCTTTCTTCCTCCCTTGTAAAAAAAAAAAAAAGGCACCATTTATGGTGCGCTAAAACCATGCTAGGCACAGAAAAATAGTTAACACATTTAAGTCTCACAAGAACCCTGACACAGGTTATTAACTACCTGAGGAAACTGGGGCTCAGAAAGGTTAAGTAACTCTCCTAAGGTCACACAGCAGGTAAACAATGAAACCTGGACTCAAACCCAGAAGTGTCTGACTCCAAAGCTCGTGGTCTCTATTACGTGGATCTTGGGAGGAGGGCTGGGTGAAGGCTCTGCTCTCAGACTTGCCGTCTATGCTGGTCCCTTGCCTGACCTACGGGGTGATTATAAGCCGGGGCAAAGTAGAAGAGGCCCAAGGTGGAGGGGGGAGGGGACTATTTTGTTAGCTTTTGTTCTGATCCTAAAAGTAAACAGATTTATTTTAGATGACTGGGAAAGTACAGAAAAACACAAAGAAGAAAGTTAAAATCACTCCAAACCTCCCTCTGTGGGACGATATTAGGAGTGCAGAGTTGGTCCTGTGCCCCCAAACACCTCCCCACCAGCCTGCCGCAAGACAGCACTTTTCCCTGAGTGGTCATTCCTCCACCATGAAGCCCTTTTTGGTCTCTCTTAAAACACAGGTTGCCTCACAGCCTAGCCCAAGAACAGCTCACTGGGACCTGTGAGGAGGGCCTTGACCTCTGAGGACAAACCCCTGCTTCAGACAAGGATCCAAAGGGAAATGGGAAAGGTCACGAGGGAGACGGAAGGGGCTCAGGGAGGGAGAAGAGGTGTGGGAAGCAAGGACCTTCTTAGGATGGGGTGAAATTGATCTTCCCAGCTCCTTGGGGAAGGGAGGACGTCTAGTGACGGAATCAGGACAAGTGGGGCCGGCAGCAGGA
>NW_006783088.1:4040457-4045784 GCF_000442215.2 Lipotes vexillifer | reverse complement strand
GAATGCAAGGGGGAAATACAGCTCTTGAAAGAAAATGAACCTCAGGATGGCCCTCTAGCGGGAGAGGGCAGGGGCATTTGGGGAAGACAGAGGGGGGTAGTCAGAGTGCAGACAGGCCTGGGGAAGGAAGGGGAGAAGCCAGGGCAGAGCCAGCCCACTCCGAGGAGGGCACAAGAGGGAGGAGGAGCACAGGCCACCTGGCACTGCCTCCTCAGGACCAGGGCAGCTGGGGCAGCAGGGACAGGTAGCAGCACCAGCCTAGATTCAGGAAAGAAGAACCTGGCCCACGCGGCCGTGTGGCTCCCCCAGCCCCTGTCTGGGATTTCCCAGGCCTGTCTGCAATGCCTTCTCCAAGTGACCAGCAGGAAATGTGGGGTGTCCTTGCCAGCAGGACCCTAAGGCAATCATAGGAGAGAGGTAGAAGAGATGGGAAACCAAGGCATTCCCTCTCTCGAGGACTCTTAGGAGTGAATCCCTTTCCTCCAAGAGCTGGGAAGCTCTTCCCTCGCTCTGTGTCTCTTGCCGCAGCTCTGATCCCTGTCCCGTCAGCCTCTGACTTGGGTGGAATGTTCACATTCTATTTATTTCCTCTCCCACGTTTTACCCACCCAGGCACACACTGTCACATACATGTGATCCTGGAGCACACAGAATTTTGCATTCTGCTTTTTCACATATAACACATTACCCCGAACATTTTGCCATGTTTCAGCATAGTCTTCGCTAGGCTCTTCTGGGATCCTTTTTTCTCTCTTACAAAAGTCCTTTTAATCATTGCATGATTCTCCATGGAGAAGACAAACGCAATTGGCTGACTCAGTTCCTAAAGGCCTGCTGTTTAAAAGGTTTCCAGTTCTTCACTGATGCAGGTGACCCCGCTGCCTAGGGTTGTGTTTTGTGTTTTTCTCTGAGGCTTGGGGCGCTAACACCCTTAAAGCAGGAACTTCCCAACCTCCCCTCCAACCCCTGGGGGTGCCAGGCTCTGCCGCGTCACCGCCTCCCCCAGGAGAGCTGGCCCGGGTCAGGCGGGGGCCTCCTTCATTCACTCATTCATTCCACAACCATTATCAAGCACCTCCTGCACACGCAGACCCAAGCCACGCACTGGGGGTGCAGCACCCCAGAGGAAGAGTGCAGCAAGTAAATGGGCAGTTCTAACCCAGGAGGATTTGTGCTCTGATGAGAGGACAGTGCTCTGGGAGCAGAGGGGCTCCTAATCCTGCAGAGAGCTTCCCAGGGGGCATGCCATCGAGGCTGAGAAAAAGAGAATGCGTGAAAGGGCAGACAGAGGGGTCCAGGAAGAGGAAAACAGCACAGGCCAAGGCCCAGGGGTGAGAGAGAGTGCACCCTTCCAGAAACATTAAAGACTCCCCATGTGGCCAGTGCTCAGGGGATGAGATGGGAAATGGCAAGAAACGAGACCAGGAGACAGAAGGGAGCAGGTGCCAGAAGCCTGTAAGCTGTGATAAAGGGTTGGCCATTATCCTGAGAGCACTAGGGAGCCATTGAAGGTTTTTAAATAGAGGAGAGACCTGATCAAATTTGAACTTTAGTGAACTCATTCTGCCTTCTCATGTTGTTTCCTTGGCAGCCTCTCGGGCACAAGGGCAGTTCAGGACAGCCTTGGGTACATCCTGAGTCAGAGATGCTCTAGGGGACATAGGGAAATCAGCGTGGAGTCTTAGAGGAGAGCGGGGATCCGGAGTAAAGGACAGGTGACAGCCAAGCTCCTGGTGAGATACACTGTAAAGAGCAAGAGCTAGGCAGTTGGAGGACCCTGAGCCAGGACACATCCCCAGCAGCTGTGAGGGCAGAGACCCCAGGTCTTAGGAAGGCTGGGCTGACCAGAGCATCTGGTCCCCCAGCCCCACCCCTACTGGGGATCCTAACTGCGCAGCAAACTGGAGGGCAGCGCTGCCTTGGAAACTCAGGCTTCCCATCTCCAAGTCAGGCCTGCCCTGCTTCTCCCAGCTCCCGGTTGCCTTGGTAACCATTAGAGGCACCGTGATCTCGCTGAGGCTGCAGAATGGCATTAATCCTGCCTGAGTGGAGGGTGAGAGGGTGGGAGGGTATTCTGGTACTCCCCATGGATGGAGAGTCCCTGGCCTCTTTCAATTTTCAGAACATAAGGAGCCACAGAGTTATTAGAAGTGTGATGGGCTGTTGTGTTCACAGCCCTGCCCCTTCTCTAGGCCACAGGCTGACCCCCTAGCCACGGCCATTTGCTAAGAGGGGCAGGACTCACTGGAACCCTTCTCGAATGCCTGAAACACAAAACTCTCGACAGCCCTCCTTCTACGGATAGTCTTAGAACAATAATACAAATGATTCACGCACACAGTCTTAACAAGAGTTTGCTGCAGGGCCAGGAAGTACATACCTCCTTGTCGTGGTTGTAACAGAAGCAGAAATCAAGGCTCTGAGAAGGCAAGTCATTACCCCAGGTCATGCAGTCAGCAAACGGAGCACCCAAGGAGGGCCCACTCAGTGTAAGCACCTTCTTTAAGAGTCACTGATGATTATTCAATAGCTGCCTACCAGACACTTCTTCAGACAGGGAGCTCACTACCTAAAAGAAGAGCCCTTTGCATTGCAGGGGAGCCGAAAGACAGAAGGTCCTTCTTGACGATGAGCAGAAGCCAGCTTCCCTGAACTTGCCTCCGCTGCACCCAGATGTGCCACCTGGGACTTTGCAGAGCCTGGCGGCTGTGCCTGCCAAGCAGCAGCCCTGGAGGCGATGCCCCCATCCCCCACTGTCTTGGAACAGCACTCAGCAGCTCTAGAAGCTCTTCCATATAGAGCTGTCAGATGGTTGATTAATTGATTGATTGGTGTTTGGGGCTCATTCCGCAGCCAGACACAGGGCTCAGTTTGTGATCGGTGTCAAGGCTCAGTCAATGGCAGGGGCCAGGGACTATGTACCAAGGTCAGATTTATCATCTGTGCCTGGGTCAGAGAGCTGTGAACAGACTTTCTTCTGCATGTGCAGCTTCCAGGCCCTTCCAGGGGTCATGCTGCAACCTGGGCCTCGTTAGCACACGACTCCCACCAGCCAGCTGGGCCCAACTGGTTTCTTATTAATCCAAAAGTGAGATGGAAGAAACAGCCTTCTAGGGAGCAAGCAGCCTTGGATAAAATAGTCTGCCAAGCATGCTAATGCCTCCTTTTCCCTGCTGGCAGGAAAGAATCCTGCCCTCCTCCTGACTGTGACCTCCAGACCCTTCCCGCATGGCCAGACCACAGAGCTTTGGCTGGTGACCAAGCCATGCTTCCTGTAGGGACAGAGGGGAGGCAGGTGGGAGGAAGAGCTGGGAGCATAGGAAGGGCTCCTCTGTGGGGGAGGGGCATGGCGGGGAGCAGAGGAAGTGGGTGTCATGAGGTCATCCGAGGTCCAGCTGCACCCGGCTGTCACACCTGCCTCTTCCCTTTGGGTAGATAATTCTCATTTCACACTCTACATGCCTCTGCACAGGCTATTCTTATCACATAAAAAGCCGCTTTTGTACCAGTTCCGCATAACCAAATTCAATTTCCCATCCCCCATCCTTTATGGCCTATCTCAGGTGATACCTCCCCCATGAAGCTGGCCCTGATCCCCTCAGCCTGAATAGACCACTCCCCATTCTGACTTCCTTGGTGGACCTACTGTGAACAGGTCTAATCATTCCTATTATACTATGAGCTTCTTGAGGGCAAGGCCCATGTTTGATTCATGTATATTCATCTTTTATAATGTCCAACTCTAGTACAGAAAGCAAGTTTAAGGTAACTATCTATTGAATGAAAGGATACATGGATGGAGGAATATGTTTATGATGAAAGGATGGGGTCAGAGTCAAAGATTATATTCCCTGGGAAGCAGGGAGTCAGAGTCTAGTGCACAGGATGTTTATGAAGAGTGTCCTTGGGATCAAAACCCGCGGAAGGAAGGGGAAGGAGGCAGGATTGGCAGAGGGGAAGTCAAGCTGCAATGCAGGTCCAACAACAGCAGCCTCTGCCAACACTGCACAGAGCTCTGGAGCAAAAACAGAACTTCAGAGTTGTCCTCATGAACCAAGATGGTCAGACCTTTGTATGCATCCATCCATCAGTCATTGGATGTGGGTTGCCCTGGAGAGAGGCATGGGCTTGGGCAAGACAGCTATCTGTAACTGAGATAATCTTTGAAGGAACTGACCTCTAAAGGCTCTTTGACACCAGTCCTCCCAGCAGTTGGGACCAGAAATCCTTCACTGCAAGGGGAGTCTGGACAGCACATCACAGTACCTCAGAGACGGACATGATTGATGAATGATGGATAAATGCATAGTTGGATAGATGGACAGTTAGATGGATAGAGAATGGATTCATAGATGATATGTGAATGCATGATTGGATGAATGGATACCTGGATAATAGATGGATGGATGGATGGATGGATCAATGGATGGATGGGTGGATAAATGGATGGATGAGTGGATGGTTGGGCAAATGGATGTCTGGATAATAGAGAGATGTGTGGATTCATAGATTCATGGATGATGGATGGATGGATTCATAGATAGATAAATTTGTGGTTGATGAATTGTTGGGTGGATGATTGGCAATGGATGCATGAATAGATGATGTCTTCTCAACATTTCATGTCATTTAAGTAATTGGACTCTCCCAGTTACTCACCTGCCTCTTCTTTTTCCCTCGGGCAGATTCAAGGAGGGACTTCAAATAGTAACAGGTGAAATGATCTAAAGAGTGAAGGGGAACTCTTCAGCATCACCACATAACATATAGGGGGCTCTTGGGGACTGTTACCTGGATGTACAGGCAATGCCTATAACTAATTAAGACAGATGTGACCACTGCCCCATGACAAGTGCACGGGTGGTGAGATCAGCAAGTGAGCAGTCAACAGCAACCTAGACACCATGCATGGGTGCTGTGAATGGCTAGAGTCCCTGCACTGCCAAGAGAAAGGGCAAGTCTGACTAGCTCAAGGAGCGGGGGGGTCTCCCTCCTTCCACTAAAGGCCAAGCCGAAGTACCCCCTTAGGCCTTACCACCCTTCCACCTGGAGGGACAGGACTGGCTTCTGTCAACGGCAACACAAAGCCCTTCTTTATAGGATACGTTTTGGCAAATAAACCCCACCGACTGCCCTTGTCTTGTGGCCCAGCCCGTGGGGGACATTCATGGGGTAGGCTCAGGCCTCAGAACAGCATTTGGAGGCCACAGAGATCAGGGGCATCCATCAAGCGTTGGTGACATTGACCAAGGAAGCTTGTTGCTCCTTGTCTGTGGTGGGTGGGTGGGGGGGGGGGGGGGGGGCTTTCACTCACAGAAGGACAGAGC
>NW_006783088.1:4037293-4040378 GCF_000442215.2 Lipotes vexillifer | reverse complement strand
GGGGGGGGGGGGGGGGGGGGGGAGGGGAGCTTTCACTCACAGCAGGACAGAGCCCACAGCATAATTTGGACCAGGGGAGAGGCCCATGTATGGATAGGAGGAGTCCCAAGGATGATTATCTCTCCCTCTCTCCCTGGGCCATGCTCCTCCTAGCTTGAGATTCTTTTCCCTCCCTGTAGGACACCTTTCCAAAGCTGGAAGTTCTCCCTTACAAGATTGTGAAGCTGGGTCTTCTCCGGTCTCAGGAAGAGCCTTAAGATGATGGAATATGAGGGTCAGAGGGAAGAAGAGTCCTAATTCCCCACACACTACGTGAATCCACTGCTCTACCTCCCAGCCTCAGCTCACACACACTCCCGGTGACTAGACACCCATGACTTACCTGGGCAAGATTTTGCATCCTAGCGTTGCTTTAGTTACTTAACAATTCTTCCCTTTACCCCACCTTCCTGTTTCCCATCTCTGGGGCTTATGGGTGAAGCCCTCTTAAAACAGAAGCAGTTTTAGTATCACCAATAACCTCTTCTCCAAACCACATACATACCTCACACAACCTCTCTCATTCCTTAAGACAATGTTTTCCATTAAGACAATGTTCCTGGCTACCCTAGGCCTGCTTCCTTGAATATGTTCCAGTTTATCTTTTTTTTGACACCCAGTAGAAGCCAGTATTCCCAGAGTGGCAGACCAGACAGGAGACGAACATAACTCTCTCCTCCCTACTCTTCCAGGCCCAGAACATGGCAGCAGTTTTGATAGCCACATCATACTACTGATGCATTATGACCCTATGACAGCTAAAACCCTAGGTTATGTTATACTTGTTACTGATGATCTATCTCTCCTCCTATTTAGTACTGATGTGGACATTTCCTTGCGGGTTCGGTTACAGGACCCCTCATTATTCCTGTTACATTTCATCTTAGGTTACGTTTCGTCCATCACTCAACTCCATAAAGATCTTTTTAGATTCTGGTTCTGTCATGCAAGGAATTTATTATCCCTCCCAGCACTCTGTCTTCTGCCAATTTGATTGGCCGTATCCTTTTAGGGCTCTAGAGGATAGGAATTATCTCCCCGTTGGCCTCCTGACCACCTGATGTAGCCAATCTCCGAAATAGCCCCCAATGATCCCTGCCTCTTAGTATCCACACCCTTGTAGAGTCCCCTCCCACATTGTACCAGGATTGGTCTGGCTGACCAACAGAATACAGCAGAAATGACAATATTTCACTTCCAAGGTCCTGTCTGAGGGTCTCTCTCTCTCTCTCTATCTCTCTATCTCTCTCTCTCTCTCTCTCTCTCTCTCTCTCTCTCTCTCTCTCTCTCTCTCTCTCTCTCTCTCTCATTATTCTGGGGAAAGAAGCAATGTCTTGAGCAGCTGCCTGGAATGGCCCACATGGCAAGAAACCAAAGCCCTTTGCCAACAGTCAAGTGGATGACCATGGAATTGGATTTTCCAGCCCGAGTTAAGCCTCAGTTGACAGCAGCATCAGCTGACATCTTCACTGTAGTCTCACGAGATAACCAAACTACCCAGCCAAGCCACTTCTAGATTCCTGACCCTCAGAAACCATAAGAAAATACATGTTTTTTGTTTTAAGCTGCTAATTTTGGGATAATTTGTTACACAACAATGGATAACTAACACACCCCTTCACATATATCCAGGGAAGAGGAGTTGATAATCAGGTTGCAGGTCCCAAGACAACAATAGGCCACATGTACTGTGGGCAGGAGCACAGGGCATTATAAAATGTTACCCACATGGGATTAACTCTTTTCTCTTCCTTTTCAATCCATATCATCTGATCAACTAGTCAGCCTAGGGTCTTCCCTTGCTGCTTGCCCCACCCTAACTCCACTATGGGAGTAGACCAGACCCTCTAGCTCTGTCTTTAGGGCTCTTCTCTCGTCTTACTTGTACTACAGAAACAAGAAGTTATAACCTTCTCTTGCATGGGAGGGGGCTTAGTCTCCAAATACGTCTTAGAACTCAAGCACAGTTTGAGTCTAGTTTCACGCAACTGCCTAGTTTGGGGCTTAGAAGGAGGGAAAGCTCCTTCCCCATTTCACTTAAGCCTTAAGCTTAGCTTACTCCACGTGGTTCAGCCCAGGTTACCAGAGAGCTCTTCACTTGGTATTCAGACATCAATACAGCAAACAATAAAGTGGTCATTTGACTTCCCACTTGCTCTCCTCCCTTGGGACCCTCGTGGAGAGGGCTGACTGTGATGCGAGGCAGAATTCTGGCCATACCCACCTCTTTAGACTAGAGCTTCCAAGCTAGTGAGCTGTGAATAAGTTTTGGATGTGCCCCAGATATTGATCCCCTCAGGCCTTGAGGTATTGATCCCCTCACAGTCTTTGGAGCAGCCAAGTAGAGCCTGAGACAGCCAGATTCCAGGCCAGTCACCTTAGGCTATGAGCAGACTCTTAGGACTTCCCCCAATAGACTGTACAAATATTAACACTTTCCATGAGTGCCGTGATGTGAAAAAAAGTCAGCGACACTGTCCTCAACAAATATCTCTGAATGATGCCTACATACCTTTTGTCTTTATTCAAGTCACTGATAAAAATTCTAAACATTTTAGGACAAAAACCCAACCACCAGAAACCTCCCTCTAGGTAGACATTGAGCCATTCATCAACATTGCTGTATGTTCATCTAAATACTACTCCACCCCGATAGCTTTCCTTGTATTCCTTATCTCTCCATCTTGTCAAGTGGATATCATGACATATCTTGTCAAATTTTTGCTGATTTTATAATCCCGAATGAATTAATGGATTAAGGTAATCATCACTAATGGCTGATAACAACATATAAAAAGATAATTATCCAAGCATTCTGTACCTCTTGATGAACCTGTAACACTACGTGTGCAGAGGGGCACCAGTTATTCAGCTATTGTCTCTCAGCTCCAAGCCCCTGCCCTCTCTGCTCTGAGATGCTAGGACTGGCTCTCTGCGAAACACCCTCCTCCTTTGCAGGTTGACTTCACGTTCAGCTCGGCCCATAAAGACACTAAGGGAGACTAGAAGGTAGGAGAAGAGAGAAAGGACTCACTACTTCCTGCTG
>NW_006783088.1:4026677-4036867 GCF_000442215.2 Lipotes vexillifer | reverse complement strand
TCCTGCTGACTCACTGGATTCTGACACCACTCCTCTAGCAGGGACCTTTCATCCTGTCCCCCTCAGAGAACCTGGCAACAGCAGCCGGGTGGTGGCCACTGAAGTCTGAGTCCCAGCTCTGCAATTCTAGATTCTGTCACCCCAATCTCTTCTCCTTGTTCCCCATCCCCAGGGATGATGACTGCACCCTATAGTTACTAACCCTGCTGAAAGGGCCAGTGTGGTTTCTATTTTCCCTACTGGACCCCTCAATGCTACAGGACTTTGCCAAAATTAAAAAGGGAAAAAAAGAAAAAAAGAAATTGAATCTGAATCTGAATCTGATCAAGTCTCTAGATCTAATCGTCAATTTAAGCCACTAAGTTTTGTAGTAATTTGTTATGCAGCAAGAGACAACTAATACAGGCATAATAATGGCATTGTGGTTACAGTTTTCTGAGGTACAGTGAAATGTTTATACAGAGTCCAGGATTTGTGTCAAAATGATGAGGGGCAGGGGTGGGAAAAGAAGGAGAGGCTGTGGTTGGGAGTGAAACAAAATGCAAAATGGGCCAAGAGTTGAAGAAAACTGTTGAAGCTGGGGGTTGGGTAGCTTGGTTTCACTATGCTACTCTTTCTATTTTATATGGGCTTTTTAAAATTTTTAAATTAAAGTTAAAAGAAAAACTTGCTCAAGTCCTGCAGAGCAGTCAAAGGGAGAAATTGTGTTATTTGATAAGATTTGTTCTTAGTGAACCCGTGTTGGGTCCCAGTGATGCTCACTTCCATAAAAACCACACATGTAATAATTCATGTATTGAGATAAGTGCGCTGATCTGTAGTTTCAGAATCCACATTCTTCCCCCTTTTGAGAAGTGGAAGTGCATGCACCCCTCATCTATCTTTAATAATACTTCCTATTCCGCGATTTCTCGAGGACAGAGACAGTGGCTCAGTGATCTCATCTGCAAGAGTTCTAGGACCATGAGTACTCTGCTCAGTCTGGAGCACAGAACTCATTTAGAGCAGCCAGGTGAGGGCAGGTAACTTTTTCACCCATCTCATGCTTCCATTCCATGTCTGCATTGCCAAAGAGAAGGGACAGGAGCAAAATAGGAGATGAAGAATTCTGTTCCATCCACCCCTAAAAGACATTACACCATCTTCCCCAAGCTCTGTTGGACCTACAGCATAAATATGTCAGGAAAATGGGAACCAGAAGAAAGAGAAAGGCACTACAGAAAATGGGCAGTGTAAAATTCAAGGCAAAATTCATTAAATAGAGCAAAGAGAGTCATTTGATATTGATAAAAGTTATTATCAATAATGAAGCCATAGTTCAGTCCATGAACTTTAATGGACCAAAGAACATAGCATTGAAATATATTAAGCATTAACTCTTAGAAATGTGAGTATAAATTGACAGAAACTCAATTATAGTGGAAGACTTTAGCACACTCATCTCAATCCATGTTAGATCAAGAAGGCAAGCTTCATAAAGCAATAAGAGATTCAAACTGTATCATTAATAGCTGAATTAATAGATATTGAACTTATATCCTGCCAACAGAAACTGTATCTTTTTGTCAAGTCTCTGTGTAACATTTGCAAAACTGATCATATACCAAGTCACAAATCAAACTCCTGTAAATTCCAAGTAGCAGGAAATGTACAAGTTACTTTCTCTGACCAAGCATTATAAAACTAGAAACAAATAATGAAAATTTAAAAAACAAATAAATTGTAAAAGTCACCTTTTGGAAATTTGTTTAAAACACCATTTTAATGCAAGCAGTGGATCTTTTTTTCATGATTTTCTTTTTGCTATAAGTTTCACAAAAAGCCCTTTCTGTCATCCTTGATGTGTTAGTAAGACTTAGCTCATTTGCCTTCTGTTTCCTGCAGCGGTCTACTTGCACCTATCAGAGTGGGCATTTGATTTTTGGACCAGCCAGTATCCATTTTATCTTGCTTTAGTAATGGTACCTGATTTCCTTCTGGGAAGCCTCTCTTTCCCACTCTCAGAGAGGTGGTGTTGACTTCCCCCTGTCTCCACCCCCACTGATGGGCATATGATACCAACCTGGTAAATAAAAGCATTGTGCTTCCTGATTACAATGATTAGTTCAGAAATAGCCAATGAGACATTTGCTAGGACTGCTGGCTTCCACCTCCTGCTGGACTTGAACCTGGGAGAGCACGTGAGTCTGGAATTGCTGCTGCCACCTGGTTATCATGGGAGGAGTCCCTATGTGAGAAGAGAGTCAGCATGGGCTCCTGTGCTGTGTCCCATAACATCTTTTGAGCTCCTGAATCAAACCATACCTAAAACCTGACCTACCCCTACACTTTTCAATAAAATCCCTTTTAGTTTAATCCATCTTGAAGGGAGTTTTCTGTTACCTGTGTATTTTCTTCCCACCTTGAACCTGCCCTTTTCAGCCTGATGTCTTTAGACACAATTCTTTCAATCCTCATAGAATTGTTCAGACGTGAATGGTCTAAATTGCATTTTTTTTAGAACTTCCCAACCCTTTTTGGAGCAGTCTTCCCCTCTAGAGCCTAGTGTCATGAATAATTTGCATCATTCATCACATTTGCCTATCATTCCCAACTTTTTTTAGAACTTTAAAATCTTTCGCTTTCTAAGTCAGTGCTTTTCACCTGTGGATTGACTCAGGTAGACTCTTTTGCAGCTGCCCTGTTTCTCTGAGAAAGAGGGACAGACAGAGAATAGGTTAGAATACAAATGGCCGTCCAGCCTACTCTGAGGCAGGAAATTCTACCAGGTACATATGTTATCACATTTTATCTTACAATAACCCCATGGGAAAATATTTGTGTCCATTTTACAGGTTAGGATAGTAAGTCACTTGCCTAAGATCACTCCAGAGGTAGAAGGAGCCAGAAATCAAAAGCAAGTCTGCCTGACTCCAAAGCCTTCCCATTCTTTCTGCTACACCAAACTGCCCTGCTCTGGGCTATTGTTTCCTCAGGAAGGGACTCTGGGGCACCTCTCTGAGTCAAGTTCTGAGAAGCAGCCCATGTGGGCGGGAGGGAGCTTGAGGAAAGGGTGGGAGAGATTGACTCAGTTTCCCCAGGAAGAAGCAAGCAGTTTGGGATCCAGATGCCCCAGTTGTACACATCTGGGAATGTGCCCAAGTCATCCTGCCCTGCCACCATAGAGTCTACCAGACAGCTGTCAGCATCATCTAAACTGTCAGCATCATATAAACTGTGCCCTTACAGGGCACAGGGGAGACCAGAGAGGAGGGGTCGAGTGTGGCCTCTGCCTGCCCTAACCCTGCCCCCTGGCTGTCCCCACAGCCTGGACATGACCATGTGAGAAACTGCCCACCCCGGATGGATGTCACTCCCTCACCTCCTGTTCCCACCCTGGGAGCTGAACCCTGGCAAGGCATCCCCAGCTGCAGGACGGAGCTCGCCTTCCAGCTGGTGGCCCAGAACCCAGAGTCCCGTCCTTCACTGTTCTCTGTTCAAATAGGGACTCTGGGCAAAACACCAGGATGCCCCGTTGAGGGAAGGGGGGTGTTCTCTTATTGGGGGGAAGCAGGCTGTCTTGATATTTTTTATTCAATGACAATCAAAGCTGAAGTTTGACAAAGGAAAGTTTATTCTGTTAGTCCCAAGGGTGCCTTAATCAGCACAGGGGAACACTTCCCAGAATCCCCAAGGCAGACGGGTTCTGGACCATCCTGTCTTTCCCAACCTCTCCTCTATCTCTTGAAAGCGTTTTGCATGCAGACCCCCACCAAAGGATCCCTCTCTCATCATGCTCATGCAAATAAATACAAGATAACCACCTTCTATTGGACATCGATTATACTGGGCAGTTTACATACATTATCTTTAATGTGAACACTAGTCCTTATATGATAGGTGGAACTGTGCCCATTTCGCATAAGAAGAAACTGAGATTCAGAGAAATTAAGAAATCCAAACTTATATGTGTGGTCAGTGGGAGAGCTGGGACTTGACCCCAGGTTGGCTGACCCTCCCCTTTCCACTGTTCAGCATCACCAGTGGAATGGTCACAAATTCACTCACTCTCATACCAAAAAAGCCACTGGAGTCAGGTATAAACATGCAGTGGATGGATCGATAGTCCATGTCCCTATAAGTCCCTCCATTCACCTGCAGGGTTACTTGTGTGGACATTTGTCTACCCCACTAGACAGTGAGCACCTCTAAGAGCTGGGTCCAGCCCCTGTCCTATGCTCCCCACATTCCCTGCTTGGAGTCGGAGCATAGTTAACATTGGCCATATTTGTGGCTGTTCATCATCCGTCCTTTGAAAAGCTTTTCGCTTGGGGAAATTGCCCCGAGCTCTGCCTTCCTAAGTGTATATCAGAACACAATTCCCAGGCTCCCTTGCAGCGAGGATGGAGGCATGTGACCTGGGGTCTGCCCTGAAAGTCCCTGATTCAGAACTGAATCCCAGGCAGAAACAGGCACAGACTTCTGTTTTGTGGTTTAGCTTTCAGGGTGGCCTCAGTTACAAGGTCAACTTCCGGTGGCAGAAGAGACCATGACTGCAGTGAAGTCAGTTCCTGGCATCCAGCTCAGTGGCAGCTGCTGCAGCAGCAAAAATTTCACCCATCGAGCCAGTTCTGCGGTGCGGTTCTCAGTTTCTCCTGGAAGCCTTACCTAGAGTCTGTTCCTTGCCCTTCCAATGACTCTGTGCATTAGCTCATATTGTTTAATAAATCCCTTCTCTGCTTAAACGAGCCACAGTGGGTTCTAATATTTGCAACTCTGTAAATATTTGGCAAATAAACATTTAAAAATCTCCTCTCACACTGGAGGCTGGAGAGGAAGCCCCATCGCACGGCATGTCCGTGCCCTTCCTCCTCTCTCTGTCTCCTTGCTAGATGCCAGGTCCCTCAGCAACTCCAGGCAAGCAGGATGCAGCTCAAGGCACTGCGGTGCCTGGCACATTGTAGGCCCAGGGAAATATTTATTAATTGTTCTATTTCTCCTAACTCGCCTGCATCCCAGGATCCTCCGAGCTGCTTTTTGAAATTCCCATCCTTTGAATTCTTTACATGTGTCCGAGCCTTACAACTATCAACTCATCTAATATTCACAGCGCCTTGTGAGGTGGGTAATTGCATCAGATCTTGCAGATGAGGAAACTGAGGCTTGGAGACTTGAAGCGGCTTGTCCAAGGTCACAGCCTGGTAGCAGCAGGGTCAGGCTGGTACCCAGGACTTGAACCCAAACATCCCAGCCCCTTCACTCTGCTATACAAAAGGTAGCCTGGGAGATGGGCTTTCGGCCCTTAGGAAATCCAGATGCCAGCAGGGGAATACAAGCAACTCCAGTAAGCCCTACTGAGATTTGGGAATTAACGACTGAATGGGCGGGAGCCACAGAAGGTCCCATTTAAAACAAGACTTAAAGCTGTTATACTTTTCTCTTTCGAAAGCAAATGTTAGAATTTCTGAACACCTGTGGCTATTGTCTAAGGCCACACAATGGTTTGGACATTCCCCACTGTCTAGGGCTCCCTCAAACTCGTGAGAATCAGAGCAACAACAACCTTTGTTTTTGCTGGAGAAGCTGGAGCAAGCACCTTGGGCTCCTGTTATGGACTGAATGTGTCCCCCCAAAAGTGCATAGGTTGAAAACTAATCCCCAGTGTGATGGTACTTGGGGGAGGGGCTTTGGGATTAGTGCTTTTATAAGAGGCCACAGGGCTCCCTCACCCTCTCTTTCCTCCATGTGAGGACACAACAAAGTGGGCAGTCCACAACCCAGGAGAGGGGTCTCGCCAGAACCCGACCATGCTGGCACCCTGATCTCGGACTTCCAGCCCCGCGAACTGTGAGAAACAAGTGTATAAGCCACCTAGTTTATGGCATTTTGTCATAGCAGCCCGAGCTAAGATAGTACCCCCTCTCCATGCCTTCTCCTACCCCTCTTCAGCTTCCAGGGACAGGCTGCCCGCAGGAAATACCTCTCACCAGATAAATCTCATCTCCTCTGACAGGTGACGGTCCCAAAAGACAGGGGTTGAGAGAGAGGTAAGGTCAGCGAGGCTGCTAAGGTTCTTCCTCACGACACACAGAACTCACTCATGACCTGTGTCCGGGGCTCCAACACGAGGGCTATTTGAGGAGGGGCCAAAGCTTCACTCAAGGCTTGTTAGTGTGGACACAGACCCTGCCCTGAAGAGACATGCGTGAGATGTCAGGAATGCATGACCTCTGTGTGCAAAGGCCAGTGTGAAGGCTAGTTCAGGTCTGGACCTCCAACTTGTAAGCTGGAGACCAGCAGGCTGAATCCATCCCTTGTGTTTTATTTGGCTGGCAAAGTGCTTCCAAAAATTTTTTTAAATTATTTTCTAGAATCTTCTATTTGGGAAAGTTCACTGTCTAGTGAGCCCCCAGGCTTGATGCATGTAGGATCCTTTAAAAATGGAAAGTGAACGTCTATTTAATCAAATTAAGTATGCATGTACACCTTTACTAGAAATTCCCTCCTGGATATAGATCCAAAAGAAATTGTCAGGCAGATCTGGAAGGAGAGGGAGAGACTCTCCACTGTGGGGTTGTTTGAAGGGGAAAAGGAAGTTTAGAAGCAATCTAGCCCTCCACTGCTGAGGGATGGATAAATATGGTGGATACAGCAATTAGTGGCAACAGCCTAGAGGTCCATACAGTAACCTGGACAGATCTTTAAAGCATAATGCTGGAAGAGGAAAAAAAAAAATAGAACTGGGTTTTAGCACAATACTATTTACATAAGTTAAATACGTGCACATAAGATAATATAGTTTTCATAAAATCTTTTTTTAAAGAAAGCAAGTATGTCAAGCACATCGGGTGCAGAGCAAGGAGCCCAGAAGTGATCCAGGGAAGTAATAGAGAAATCCACCCAGATATCCTTGCATGGACCAGGGATGCAGGAACTGAGAAGTGGGCTTAAAGCAATTCTGAGTTTCCTGAGCCTGAACCTGAAAAAGCCTGGAGGTCTGTCCCTTAGGGGTCAGGGATGTTTCTCTCCATGAGTTGCTGACGGTGGGTCCCAGCCAGATGCCCTGGACCAAGCTGCCGAGGACCTTAACTAAGTATATTCATTCATGCCTTCCTAAAGATAGTCCCCATCTCGCAGCTGTCTTGTTCATCATCCCTGCCCTCAAAAAGCTCACAGCCTGGGGCTTCCCTGGTGGTGCAGTGGTTGGGAGTCCGCCTGCCAGTGCGGGGGACACGGGTTCTTGCCCCGGTCCGGGAGGATCCCACGTGCCGCGGAGCGGCTGGGCCCGTGGGCCGTGGCCGCAGGGGACGCGGGTTCGTGCCCCGGTCCGGGAGGATCCCACGTGCCGCGGAGCGGCTGGGCCCGTGGGCCGTGGCCGCCGGGCCTGCGCGTCCGGGGCCTGTGCTCCGCAACGGGAGAGGCCGCAGTGGTGAGAGGCCCGCGTACCGCAAATAAATAAATAAATAAATAATAAATAAATAAATAAAAGCTCACAGCCTGGTGGGGAGCCAGGAAAGTGACCAGACTTCAGAAGTCTGGGTGTGGGGTGTACATACAGGAGCATCTAATGCAGCCTTGGGGGTTGGCAAGGCTTGCTGGAAGAAGCAACATCTGAGCTGAGACCTTTTGAAGAGGGGCACTGGCTGGCTGAGCGACTCTGTCTGTAGCTTGCTGGGGGACTTCTGGCAAAGTCCCTTCCCAATTTGAGCTTCAGTCTTCTCGTCGATGAAAGAAGAAGGCTAATTTGGGGGGTTGCTAAATTGTGGGGTGCCATGGATGTGCCTGAGGGGCCACTATAACATCCAGAGTGACCAAGCTCCAGGCCCCCAGCCTCAGTTTACCTTTCATGATGAACACAGAGATGTGCAGCCCAGATCCCCCCTCAAGGAACGGCTCGGTGCTCCTGCTGCCAGGAGTGCCTCTTCCACATCCACCAGCTCCAGCGAGCCACCATCGAAGGTCACGCCCTTCCCAGAGGTCATGCCTTTCTCGTAGCCAGTGACTGACCAAGAAGGCTGATGGGAAAAAGACCTGGCCAATGGCCCATTCAGACAACTGTGATGGACCCAAGTTAGCTGCAGAGCCCCCCTTGGGGTCAGCCTGGACCATCCTTGGGCCTGACTACTCCCTCTGCCCAATCCTGCTTCCTCCCCCTCCCTCCTCCAGGTGTTCATCCCACACACCCTCCCCAGTAAACACCCTGTGCATGAAACTTGTCTCCGAGCCTGCTTCCCGGAGAGGCCAACCTGAAACACTATTTGCTACATTAAAATCTGCTTAGAGATTTCCTTAGTGATCCAGTGGTTAAGACTCTGCGCTCCCAGTGCAGGGGGCCGGGTTCAATCCCTGGTCAGAGAACTAGACCCTGCATGCATGCCACAACAAAGTAGATCGCGCATGCGTGCCACAACGAAGATCCTGAGTGCCGCAGCTAAGACCCGGGGCAGCCAAATAAAAATAAATAAATATTCTTTTAAAATTTGCTTAGAAAGCAGCTAAAACAATAATACCAATGCTATTTGTTATCAGTCAATTATTAATTTTTAGTCTGTTGCAAAAAATAAGAAACTTCAAAGCAGAAAGACTAAATTCCCCTCCAGCCATATCATACAATGAGAGTAGCTGGAGAGTCGGTCACCAAACACCACTGGCCGGTGGAACACAGCTTCAAAACCTCAAGATGAGTACAACTCTGGGTATGCAATTCTGAGCATTAGATAAGAGTTTTACTGTTCTTTTCTATATTAAGCTCTCTTGGGTATTTCCTAGTGGTTTCATTTATTAATTACCCTCACTTTGTGCAGAATTATTATGTGCACAAAGTTTGGGTAATTTTTTTTTTTTTTTTTTTGCCTGGGGAGACTGTTTTCTTTGAGAGTCAGGCTTAAACGAACAGCTAAATAGGTCACAGCCACCTGAACCCCAGGTGCCTGGCAGGATTTGTTGGAAAAAAGCAAAAGGAAGAAAAGGAAAGAAAAGAAAGGAACAGCTCAGGGAGGTGAGGGAAAAATAATAATAACATCAATCCTCATTAATTTGAGCACCTCCTGCATGCCAGGAGCTGGGCTGAGAGCTTAACAAAGTATGAGCTCACATATGGCAACCTTATGAGATGGGCCGTTAGTAATCCCATCCTTTGTATGCAAGACTGAGGCTCAGTGTGGTTCCGTGATTTGCCCAAGATCCCAGAGCTAATAAGTGACAGGATCCACACGTTTGAATCCACATCTTTCTGACTCCAAAGCCCAGGCACACAGCCCACAATACCTGTACCAGCTGAGTCTACCGCAAAACTCTGGAAGACAAAGAGTAAGGAAGGAGGCAAGAAGTATCCCCTGGGACCCTAGAAGAAAGGCCAGCTGAAACCAGCTGTGTTCAGAGTGTGGCCTTATAATGAATTAACCTTTAGAGAGACCCAGAGGCCTTCTGAGAAGTGTGGAAGCCAGGTGTCTGGGGGACCCCAGGCGAGAGCATGTTCCCTGCAGCTCTGAGTGTTGAGGCCCTGTGCCTCGGGGAGGTTGGGTCAGCCCCCGAGTGCCCTGACCCCACCTACCCACCATCATAATTGTGCCCCAAAAAGGAGAGGCAGCTGAACCATGGAAGCCCATCCCCAAGTCAGGCCAGACCTGCTCCTCCACAGCTTGGGGGTTACCATAGCAACTATTTGAGACATCTGGGATTTTCACTAAAGAAAGGGTCCCTCACAGAGAAAAAGCAAGGAGGAGAGATGGGAGAGAGATTCTTGGAGGGTGTGGTGACTCACCGTGTCCTCTTCCCAAGTATGTAGGGGGCCCGGGTCATTTCAGAGAAGTGGGGAGCACAGAGGGTTACAGTCGGATTTTCCAGGGACTTCACACCTCGGCACACAGAGAAAACGATCAGATTTGCACAGCACGTTGGGGGTAAACTGGAGGTAACTAGGAAGCACCTATATGGAACTGGGTGAAAAAACTCAATTACATTTTCTTTAATTGTATAATTTTGATAAGAAAAATAAGTACAAAGTAATAGAGAGACTATTAATTATTGACTATGTAAAAAAAAACCTCCCAATAAAATGTTTTCAAACAATTTAATGAGAAACTTGAGCTTTCTTCCATGAACATACTTTTTTTAATATCAGGCTTTCCATGTGAAACGGCCACATACACAATTCTTGATGGCGGCTTTTTAATGATGAGCTCCTGAAATTCTTGAAAGTCACTGTCAGC
>NW_006783088.1:4005946-4026462 GCF_000442215.2 Lipotes vexillifer | reverse complement strand
AGGAAACTTTTGTTCACTGAGTACATGATAAAAAATGTAAGACCATTTTATAACCATTCAAAAATGTATAACACTTGAAATTACATTAAACGAACCTAACAGCTCTTCCTCTTCTTTCTTTGACAAATGTAACTTGAAATTTCTTGTGATAATGTGAATGGATTGTGAATACAATCAAATATTTCATATCAAGTATTTCAAAATAATGATGAAGTTCTAATTTGCAGAGTGTGTGTGTATTGTTAGAGCTTTCTTCCTGAAGCTAATGTGGTTGCTACTAAAAGGACACATCACCTGAAAAGATTAAGGCTTAAGTTGCTACCCAATGTAAAGACAGGGATTTGACACCTTCTCCCAGAGCTGATCCTCCCTGGACATCACACCCAGCTTCCTTATCACCACCTTCATGACTTGACCCATGTTGGACTGGGCACCATGCCTCTAAGACCCCAAGAATGTGAATTCCTCTTGCAATCCCAGGGCCCCCTTGTTCACAACAGGGAGCACAGGGCTCTGGAGCTGGCTGCTGACACAGGTGTCCAGGTGGCAACTCACCTCCTTAAGCGATGCCCAGCCCAACATGGTACCAGATGTGGCTCCTCTTCATGAAATCTACTGGAACCATAGGGATACCTGGGCCCTGTCTGGTAAGGGAACCAATCATCCCAGTTTGCCTGGGACTAAGAGGTTTCCAGGGATGTGGTTCTTTCGATGCTAAAATTGGGAAAGTCCCAGCCAAACGGAAATGAGTCGGTCACCCTACGTGGCCACCTGAAGGCTGTAAGAACCGGTTCCTCACTGCACACACACACGGTGGAATGCTCTGGGTTAGAGCAGTGTTTCTCGAACATTCATGTGCATATGAATAAACTGGGGATCTTATTAAAAGTGAACATTCTGAATCAGTAGTCTTGCAGGGGGCAAGATTCTATATTTCTAACAGGCACCCAGGTGATGTAGATACTGCTGGTGCGTGGGCCACCCTTTGGGCTGCATGGGCTTGGATGACAGCACTGAAACCAAAGACAAGACTCCAGCACTGTGAGAGGAGATTTGCAGCCAAAAGCCCAGAGGAGCCAGGAGAAGAGCAGAGAAGAGTCACTGAAATCCATCCCCATCATATGAAAACCAATCATCCCCAAAGGCCCACAGATTTGGAAAGTTGCTCTCTGCACAGGGCAAGCATCACTACTGAGGACAGATCTCCCATGGCTTCTAGACCACTCTGAGTCAAGATCAGTTAACATCAGCTGAACCCTAGCATGGATCATTATAGACAGTTTTGGGCAGCGGTGAACTCATCAGGCCAGGTCCCTGACCTAATAGTGTTTCTAGGCTGGCTAACAGTTCATGCAGCTAAACCATGTGTATATGTCTTCATTCATTCCCTTGTTCATTCATTTATTTGCCAAATACTAGTGTAGAACCTACGATGTTGTAGGTACTGAAGAGGAATACTGAGTGTGACCCCAGTACTGTAGTTTGGTAATACAAAGTGCCAGATACCCGGGTTGACCCTCCTATTGAAAACAACTAAAGTATCTGGACAAAATAAGAAAAAGTCTTCTTAAATACAATATAAGCTGGCAAGAAAGTAGATAATGTCCAGGGCAAAAAAATGCATTGAATGGAGGCAGGAACCGAAAAGTATGGAGAGTAGCAACTGTGTTTACCCCAAAGGCATTTACTGAACCCTGTGAAACAGAGCTTTGGTTTTCTTTGTGTCCTAGGGGTAAGGGAACGGCTGACAAAGCTCAGGGTCTGCCCACGGTGGGGAGTCTGATAGGAGTTACTCCCCTCAAACAGCTGAGACTTCAAGGGGATACACTTTTGGGTTAAGGACAAGGGAGAAATATCTATAACCCCTCCTTCATGGGGACTGCAAGAAAAATGGAATGTCTTAAAACTAGGCGTTAAATGGAAAATGGAAAAAGTAACTACTGAGAATTTGGAACCATCAGTCATCCCTTAGACAAGTTTGTAACCAACAAAGTTGAATTCACACCACCTGGGTTTTCCCAAAACTCCACAAACCAAGAATTTAATTTACAGTGGTTGCTGCCAGGAAGTGCCCCCAGTGCCCTGGCAGAGGCAAAAAATAAAAAATATTCTTCGGAAGAACCCTCTGCAATCCCAGGTCTCACAAATTTCCATAAATAAAAATCCAAAGAAAACAAGCAAACCACAGTACAAAACTAAACAAATATGCAAGGAAACTATGCATTATGACTGAGAACCAACAGAAATAACTAGTAACAGGACAGACTTGCAAAGGTTTCAGGTACTGAACTTACCATACAACTTCTAAAATAATTATGTGTGCTATATTGAAAGAAATAAAAAATACATTTGAAAATATTTGCAGAGAGCAAGAAACAGTAAAGAATAACTAAGCATGTTTGAAAAAGAAAGATAACATGTAGAAATGAAAAAATATTGTAACTGAAGTTAATTACTAGATAAGCATGGTTAAATGCAGATTAGACATAGCTAAAGAGGTAATTGGTGAACTGAAAAATAATTGCAAAGAAACTATCCAGAATTAAGCACAAAACGCAAAATGGGGGCTTCCCTGGTGGTGCAGTGGTTAAGAATCCGCCTGTCAACGCACGGGACCCTTGTTCAAGCCCTGGTCCAGGAAGATCCCATGTGCTGTGAAGCAACTAAATCCGTATGCCACAGCTACTGAAGTCCACGCACCCCAACTACTGAAGCCCCCATGCCTAGAGCCCATGCTCCGCAACAAGAGAAGCCACTGCAATGAGAAGCCCGTGCTCCACAACAAAGAGTAGCCTCTGCTCTCCACAACTAGAGAAAGCCCACGCGCAGCAACAAAGACCCAATGCAGCCAAAAATAAATAAACAAACAAACAAACACAAAATGATAGAAAAATAAAGGGAAAAAAAGAATGAAGGATAGAGCAAGTAGGTCTAATATATGGTTAATTCAAATTTCAGAAGGAAAATGCAAGAAAATGAAACAGAGGGAATATTTTAAAAACTAATAGCTGAGAACTTTTCAGAACATATGAAAACACACAGGTTCAAGATCAATGGATCCAAGCAGATTAAATAAAAAGAAGCCCATACCCAGATACATTGCAGTAAAACTTCAAACTCCAAAGTCAATGAGAAGATCTTTAAAGCAGCCAGAGAGAAAATACTGATTATCCTTAAGAGGAGGACCACTGGATGATGGCTGATTCTCATCAGTAGCCATGGAATGAAAGAAAGAAGAAAATGGAATGTTATTTTTAACATGCTGTGAAAATAAATAAATAACTTGGAACCCAAAATTCCATACCCATAAAAGATATCTTGAAGCATCAAGGATTAAAGACATTTTCAGATATACAAAAATTGAGAGTTTGCCACCAGCAGACCCTCACTTAAATTTATACAACAGGGAAATAGAAAGGAATTCTAGAAAGAAGGTCTGAGGTAAAAAAAAGAAATGAAGCAGTAACTGTATGGGGAAATCTAATCATGTATTGACATGCATCAAATTACATAAAAAATAACACAGCAAGAGGATTTTTTAAAGATAGAATTAAAATGCATGACAAGGGACTTCCACATCTGCTTATGAAGAATTAAACTGCTACAGGATTTACCCTAGTACCATAAACAAGTGGGAAAATGTATCCCAGAAAAACCTGTTTTCAGACATTGTACAAACAACACAGGACTGTTCTCTGAAAGAAGAGAAACAAATGGGATGAGGTCCGTGATTGTCCCAGCTAACTACCTGGAGACAGTTTCCAGACTGCAGTGCAGAGAGGGAAGATGCAAAGAGAGCCCAAAGTGAGACCCAAGGGTCTCACTGAATTAAATAGACAGACATCAGAATTTAGGGAGATTGATGTGGCTAAAATTTGTGAGGCAGGTTACCAGAGAAAAGGGGCATGCAGAGGGAGAGAGAGAGAGATCCAGAGAGCTGCAGAGGGTCCCCGTGAGTTTTTGTCTGAGTTCTGGTCTACACATGCATGAGGTGAAACTCTACAAGGGCCGAAAAGAATCAATGGAAAGTAGTAGACTCAACAAGTCCAGGAGTCCACACAGAGAGGGAAATAGTTCATGTTCCCACCATATAGTGTGGTGACACCTCACAATACATGGGACATTGGATAGAGTCCTTAGAAGGGTCACAATTTAGTAGTGGCTTAAAATTAAGCCTTGAAAGGATCAGAAGGATCCCAAGTAACTTAACTGTGCCCCGGACAAACTCCAATACTCTATAAAGGAATCCAACAAAATTCAGCTTTCAACAAGAGAGAATGTATAATGTCCATATGCCAGTTATTGCCTTTTGGCTCTAAATCCACCCTTCTATGTCCTGCTTTGTGATACTGGAGCTGGGCCCTCAATACCCATCTCCTTTGCCAATTGGTGCTATGTTAGATTTTTGTCTTTAAAGGGTGCTGGAGCAGGTGAGGTGGTATCACTAAAAGGCCATGGTTGAGGAAGGAGTTTCTCTTCCTGGTTCTGCTGTGTTTTATCTCCACAGATATCAGTGGTGTTTAGGAAGCCTAGTAGCACTCATTCTCCAACAAGTTCTCCAGAAACCCAATAGACCACTTACTGCAGACTTATGCTGACCCACCAGTACCCTAGCTTACTGGTCACTTGACAGGCAGATCCTTTAGATCAGCTATGAACCCCCCTCCCCACCACACCCTCTAGTGAGTTTTTCAGCCATCTGGTGGACTGCCGTTATGGAACTCTCTGGTCCACACTCTCTGGAAAGTTTCTTCTCCTCTGGCAGGCTGAGTGTTTCTGTGGCAGCCACATCTTCTCCAACAAGGTCTGGATCTAAGCAGGAGGTGTGGGGGATGCCTCTTCCAAATTCTTAACTCCCTCCTTCTTTACTCTCCTTCAGCCCCAGAGGAAGTGGGACTTCCTGAATTTGTTATTCTTATATTCCTTAGAGTCCTCCTTTACAACCCTTTTAGTAATTAATCATATTTTACTTGCTAATAATTAATTATATTAAATTGTCCCTGTTGAAATTACTGCTGTGGTTTCTGTCTTTGCCTGGCCCTTGACCAATACATTCAGCATCCAATTAAAATGACTAGGCATGCAAAAAAAAAAAGCAGATAAATATGACTCATAACCAGGAGGAAAAGAAATTAATCAATAAAAACAGACCCAGCAATAACAGAATTAGTCATCAAGAACTTTGAAACATAAGTCTTATAAAAACGTTCAAAGATGTAAAGGAGAACATGAATACAATGAGGAAAAATAGAACATATAAAATAAAAGATATGGCCAAGGGCCATACAGAGAGGAAAAATACGAATACAAAATAAAAAAATATGCTGGATGGGATTAATAGCAGATTAGACATTGCAAAAGAAACAATCAGACAACTTGAGAACACAGGATTAGAAATTATTCTAATTAGGCACAGAGAGAAAAAAGCCTGGAAAAAAATAAACAAACATTAGTCACCTGTGGGACAATGTCAAGGTGCCTTGCATATGTGTAATCAGAATCTCAGAAAAGCCGGTGGGTCGGGGGGAGAGAAAAAAAATATTTGAAGAAAAAAATGGCTGAAACTTTTCCAGATTTGATGAAAACTATAAATCCACAAATATAAGAAATTTAATGAACCCCAAAAAGAATAATGATAAAGAAAAACATACCAAAGCACATTATATGAAAACCAGGGATAAAGAGAAAATCTTAAAAGCAGCTAGAAAAAAGAGGTATTATATAGAAAGGAAAAAAAATAAGAATTATGGCAGATTTCTCATCAGAAACAATACAAGGCAGAAGACAGTGAATCAAAATCTTTAAATTGCTGAAAAAAACTACTAAGTTGGAATTCTGAAGCCAACAAAAATACCTTTCAAAAATGAAGGCAAAATAGACTTTTAGAGAAAATCTGGAAGAATTTATCATCAGCTGACCTGTACTCCAAGAAGTATTAACTAAGAAGTTCTTCAGGTAGAAGGAAAAGGATATCAGGTGGAAATTTGGGTCTATATAAAGGAATGGTGAGCACTCAACAATAAAATGAAAGAGACCACTAATACATTCAACTTGAATGACTATCAATAGTCAACTAAGTAAAAGAATCCAGACACAAAAGCCTACATATTTATGACTCCTTTTATACAAAATCCTAGAAAAGTCAAAACTATAGAGACAGAAAGCAGTTCAATGGTTGCCAAATTCTGGGGGCTGGGGAAGAAGATTGACTGCAAGAGGGCACAAGGGAATTTGGGGGTTGAACTTTTCTATGTCTTGATTCTGGTGGTGTATTACTATGCAAAACTGATCAAAGAGTATACTTAAAATGAGTGAAGTTTATTGTGTGTAAATGATACCCTAATAAAGTTGATCATTTAGAAAAAGTCAATGAAGGACCACATATAATGCTTTAAAAATGCATCACAGGGCTTCCCTGGTGGCACAGTGGTTGAGAGTCCGCCTGCCGATGCAGGGGACGCGGGTTCGTGCCCCGGTCCGGGAAGATCCCACATGCCGCGGAGCAGCTAGGCCCGTGAGCCATGGCCGCTGAGCCTGCACGTCTGGAGCCTGTGCTCCGCAACGGGAGAGGCCACAACAGTGAGAGGCCCACGTACCACAAAAAAAAAAAAAGCATCACAACAATCACAGAGAAGTTTAAAAGAAGGCAAATGGAATTAAAGTGTATTAAGGTATTAAGTGTGTTTTTCAAG
The DNA here is from genome assembly GCF_000442215.2 of Lipotes vexillifer. Classification (NCBI taxonomy): domain Eukaryota; kingdom Metazoa; phylum Chordata; class Mammalia; order Artiodactyla; family Lipotidae; genus Lipotes; species Lipotes vexillifer. Next base: position 4,019,770 of record NW_006783088.1, on the reverse strand, counting down.
AGAAAGGTAAAGATATTGACTAATTTTAGACTTGGATTAACTGAGAAAGGAATTTTTCATTTCTAATTACCACTAAAGGAATAGAAACAAGTATGTAAATTTCTAATCAGTGGTGGGAAAAAGATGTAATATACAAAAAAAAAACTGAATCAAAAATAAGGTTAATAATGGGTGAGAAAAATAGGAAGCACAAAATAAGCTGGTAGCTGTAAATTCAAATATATCGGTAATTATAAGGCATGTATATGAACTAAAAGATAGAATATTAAATTACACACATTCTACCCAAAGAAGGCTAGTGTTGTTATATTGACATTAGACAAAATGGACTTAAAGGCAAAAGCATTACTATGGCAAATAGGAACACTTCATAATGAGAAAAGGTTCAAATCACCAGAAATATATGACAATTTTAGATCGGTAGGCACCTAAAAACACAATCTCAAAATTATAAAGCAAAAAAATGACAGAACTACATGGGGAAATAGATAAATCAATCTATCCACAATCACAGTGTGAAATCTTTAACACACCTATCTCACTAATCATCAGAATAAACAGATTTTTTTTTTAAGTCTGGAGACATATTTGGCCAATATGTTTAACTTGACTATATGGGCATATGTAGTCCACTATATCCAACTGTTGCAGAAGACACATTCTTTTACAACACTGTCCCCAGGTTATAGCTGAGACACTGAGGCTCAGGGTAGATTTCTGGCTTGTCCAGCAAGGCGCAGTACAACAAGTTCTCAAGATGAGTCTCCTGTCACCTAAATTGCTAATTTTCTACTCTTCCTGGATGGCTCTAAATCCTCCTGTTCCCCTCTGTGCAAAGGTCCTTGTCCCAAAGCCACATCCAGCTTCCAAAAGCCAGCCCAAGGCCAGAGTGACATTGCTGAAGGCTGAGGTGTTACCAAGGAAGGAAGAAAGCAGGAAGCAATGCTGGAAGAAGGCATTGTTGTCAAAGGCTGTGGAATTTGATGCTGGAATTTGCCAGAGGAGGAAACCTCCGACAGCTGGGTGTGGTTGTCTGGCTGTTCCCAGACCCACTCCAGGAAGCTCAAAGATTCCGGCTTAAGAAAACTCTACATCCTTCATTGCTGGAGACGGTGGGCTCTCCTGGACCTTCAAGAGGAAGAAGACATCTGGGCCCCCCTGCTAAAAATGGTGCTTTATGAATGGAAAAGGAGCACGAATGCAGGTCCCTTAAAGGGGGCAGAAAGGCCAAGTCCATCTGACCTAGACGTCGCAGCTGAGCAGCTGACTTGGGGCCATCTCCAGGCAAGCAATTTTCCCAGGAAGTTAGACAATTTGGGGCATGTGGCCAGAAGATGGTAGGTCAACTCAGCCAACTTCTACTCTTGAGGGTTAGTCCTCTAAGGGTGCTGGAAGCCTACAGGTACTGTCCTGTGGGTGGGCCAGCTTGTCCTTATGCTTAGCAGCCATTCTGTGGGCATTTCTGGCTGTCCCCTACTCGTCTCCCCCTAGTTAGCCTTCGGTTCTAGGCCTTGGCTGATAAGGGTACTTCATTGACAGCTGTGCCATTTTGTTCAGGTGTAACTTTGTGCATCAGCAGCAATTCACAAAAAAGAGCTCACAAAAAAATGTATTCATTCAATAAATATTCACTGAGCATATTCCAGGCATCCTGCTAGGAACCATGGATAAAATGATGATGGTGATGATGAAGATGATGATGATGATGATGATGACAATGGCTAGCATTTACCGAGCACTCCCTATACACCAAGAACGGTGCTCTGCACTTAAATGCATTACCTTATGCAATCTTCAGAGTAGCCCTCTGAGGCAGGTATTATAATAATTACCTCTGTACAGATAAGAACATGGAGGCTCAGAAAAATTAAGTGATGGGCCCTAGGTCACACATCAAGTAGTGACAAAGATGGGACTGGAACCTAGAACTATGCAGTTTATCACAATGCTTCCCAAGATGAATAAGACTTACTGTACTTAAGTCAAGTCATCTGCAGGTGACAACTCCCAGAAGTGCAACTCGAGAGAACCAGTGTAGGCAGATTGGAGGTTTTGGTGAAGGTTTAGGGTCTCTGTGAAGCCTGGGTAATTGACCCATGTGTGCCCTGGACAGGCAGGCTGCAGGCCCCCAGGCCGGCCAGATCCTCAGTTTGGGCATTAGTCTCCCAGCTGCGTGTGTGTGTGCACATGCGCACACACACACGCACACGCGCGCACACACGCGCGCACACACACGCACACACACACACACAAAGCCCACCCCAATAACCACTCAGCCCATGGCTGCAGCTACACCCCCTGGTGCATCCAAACCTTGGCTATTTGCCCATGAGGACTTGATTCCAACCTGTTTTTCAGCCCTCAGGAAACAGAAGCCTATGTGTTTTCTCAGTGGGTCTGTGAAGGGGCTTCATTACATCTTTTTCCTTTCCAGTGAGGAAAGGCATTCCAGCCGGGAGAAATTCTTCCCCAGGGAGGGGATGAGTAGGGAATGGCAGGTTTGTTTTGGACAATACCTTTTGGAGTGATGGGAAGTGGCACCCAGCGAGCTCCGCAGGATCCCAGGGAAGTGGGGTCAGGAGGCCAGAGTGTCTGCTGTGGCAAGGAAAGAAACTAGGGTGAGCAGGTGGGAACACACAAACAGAGGAAGGCTGTGATGAAAAGAATTGACAGGACATGGCCCTTAGAGCCATGGGGTGAGAGGAGCCCTGAGTGTGGGGACAAGACCAGGAAGTTACTCCTTAGGATCTAAGGCATCAAGGCGCTACACACAGATGAGGAGGGGGCGGGGCCAGCCCTGCCTACGTGGTGCTCTGACCACCATTTCCTGGCTAGAAAAAGGTGCCTCTGTGTCAGCAGGAAACAGCCTCTGGAGAGGTGTGACTAATAGGAGGGGGAAGAGTGCTTTGTAAACTGTAAAATTCTGTACATGTGTTTGTTCACTGTTATTCTCCTTCTGAGCATTCACCTTGGAAATTGTAACAAGTGGCAAAGTGGGTGATAGCACCGATGCGAAGAAATAGGAAAGCCAATGTTGGTGTGTGGAGTTAGAAAGAATTTTAGACTACAGAGGGGAGTGATGTGGATTCTTGGAACAAAACCCAGCTCAACGCCCCGTCACTTGTGAGAAACAGGCTGGGAGGGCATTACCTGCCTCAGGTCTCATTCAGACCCCTAAGAGACCACCCCCTAGTGAAGGCCCAGGACAAGGAGGGATAAAACAGCTGCTTCAGGTGGTAAGCACCTGTTTTATCCTTGCTTTTTTTCATGCAACCAATGTTTATTGGATACTATTGTGTGCCAGGTCCTGCAATTAAAAGTGTGATTCCAACTGTGGTAAACACTATCAAAGAGATGTACATGGTGCCATAAGGGCCTATAATCAGGATATATCGGGGCCTATGATCAGGGTAACTGAACTAATCTGATAAAACCAAGGAAGTGTTGGTAATGAAGCTAAGATCCAAAGGATAAGCAGACATTAATTAGATTAAGAGGAGAATAGGAGTAACCCAGGCATGAGGAATGATCTAGGCAAAGACCCTGAAATGAGCCAGAGCGCCATGTGCATTGGCTAGCTTCTGCTGCGTAACAAGTCACTCCAAAATTTAGTTGCTTAAAACAACATCCACTTTTTTTAACCCACAGTTTTGTAGGTCAGAAATTTGGCTGGGTTCAGCAAAGCAGTTCCAACAGTCTAGGCCAGACTGTGACACTGACCTTGGCTGGGGCTTACTCATGCATCTGTGTTAGTTGCCAAGTCAGTGAGGAACTGGCCGGCCATTGGCTGGGGCTCTTTGGTTCTTCACCTCATGGTCTGTCATTCTCCAGCAAGCTACCCTGGGTTTCCTCCATAAGGCAGTTAAAGGCTTCCAAAAGGCAGCAAAAAGGGACAAGCTCCAAAGCTCAGGTACTTTTCATGCTGCTGTACCCATAACTCTGACTATTGTCCCATTGGCTAAAGCAAGGCACATGGCTGAGCCCATATCGGTGTGGGAGGGAGAGCACTAGCCAAGGGTGTGGTTATGGGGAGAGGGGAACAAATTGGGGACTGTAACCTCAGTGGGTTCAAGGAATTAAAAGAAAGCAGGAAGACCAGAGAGTGAATGTGAAGGGGAGCATGGTGAGGGTGAAACTAGAGTTGGGCAGGAGTCAGGACATGCGGGGCCTCCAAGAGCACTGAGAGTTGGGTCTTTACCCTAAAAGCAGGCCAGCACTCTGGTTTCTGATTCTCTGTCGTGCGGGCTTGGTTATCATAAATAAATCCTTTGAAGGTTGAACTGCCCTGGGTGACCTGGTAAAACAGCTCTTCCAAGCTTGAGAAGCCCAAGACCACTGGGGCTACCTAATCCCAGACAGACTCTCTCTGTCCCAGGACAACAAAGCTGTGAACTCCACCCTAGGCACCAGCTGTTTTCTTGGGAAAAGAGCTGGGGAAGCTCTTAGATTGCCAAGGATGGGAAAGGAAGTAAGCACAGCTGATGTTCCACCAGTGTAGACACCAGTACACCTGCACTACTTGTTAAAATCCTGGAATACTTCCAGACCACTGATAAGCAGCCACTAGCCTGAGCCAACACACCCCTTGAATATCCCTCCCCCACCTGGCTATCTTTTCCACAGACCCAGCAATTAATAGAGGTAACATCTGGCACAGGAAAGGGTCACCAGGACCTCATCAGGATCTCCAGACAGTGATTCGGCAAGCCATACCACTTGTTAAATATTCTGAACATCACCCCTGGCTATAAGGTGCCTGGTCTCAATTGACCAGAGGGAAATGAAACCGTGAACTCAGTGTTGAGGGTGATGAGGGTGACAAGAATTCTGAAAGCCAGCAACTGGTCATTGAATCCCCACCTCCATCTCCTTCTCTCTCCTCCCCAAAGCCAGAAACAGAAAGCTAGACCCCACTGATTTCTGCCTTTGCCCGTTCAGAATGTCCCATAATCACACTCAGACATTATTGCACTCTTTTATTTACAGAAAACACAGATAAAGCATTTCGATGTTCATTTAGCAAACCGAACCACTCTTTTTTTTTCTTCTTTTTGGCACAAAGAAATATCACAGATGGACCCCCAAGATCAATCAGAAAACCATAACATTTATCAGCCGTCACTGGTCCAGGGGCAGCCACAAGACTCAGACAGACGAACAGCATTGCCACAGACTGGAAAAAATAAACAAGGTCCACATTCACCTCACAGTAAAAACCTGCTCACCTGACAGGCAAGGGCGGGCAGGAGGGGGCAGTTTCTCTGCTCCAAGGGAGGGAGGGGAAGTGGGCACTGGGGGGCAGAAGCGGGATGGGGAGGGATAAACGCCATTCATAAATTAGAGAGAGGTGGCCTTTTTGTTTTTAACTTCTTACCTCGTAGAAGTAAGACAGTGCAAAAACTACCATACCTTCGCCGCTCGTCCATTGGAGAAGCTTCAGAAGTTGTGTGGTTTGGGGTGTCTCTCCTCTCAGGTGCCCGTGTGTGTGCGCGCATGTGTGAATGTGTAAGTGCGGTGCTTGTAAACATTGTCACCATCTACCAGAGACACCCATCCTTGTGTCTGAACGGGGTGGGGCTGGGGCTGGACCCCACTTCAGGCCCCCTCTGCCCCAGAGATTCCTGTCCAAGACTTAGTGCAAATTTCAGAGACAAAGAGAGGCAGAGGAAGCGGGGTCTGGACAGGGGGGCAGGGAGGACACAAAGACGGGGAGGGAGAGGGAGGGGGAAGTAAGGCAACAGTTCAAAACGGTCCGTTTTATCAAAGCCGACACCGTGGCCCCCACTCGCCCCCACCCACAGAGCCCTGGTCACGAGAAAGGGCGGAAGTCCCGCCCCTCCACCAGGCTGATGGAGGGGTTCTTGAGCTCCTCCTCCGACTTGGCCATCTTGTAGCCCAGCTGCGCCAGCACCCGCTGACACGCGTTCTGGGCAAAGGCCACGATGTCGTAGGAGAGGCGGAAGCGCCACTTCTCGGCCGTGGCCGCCGAGTTTCGCACGGTGCCGTATTTGTGCTTGCCCAGGGTGGGGTCTCCCCGCGTGTTGTTCTGGATCCAGCGCGCCACGTGGCTGTCCAAGGGGATGCCCAGGAAGCCGTAGATTTCCTCGGTCTTCTTCATGGGGTTCCTGGCCAGGTCCTCGTAGCGCACCAGCATGTACTTGCCCTTGAGCCACGGGGGCCGCATGAGGCCGGTGGACACGGAGTTGGAGAAGTCCTCGCACACCGTGGTCAGCTGCGTCACGTCCAGGTTGTAGGGCTTCCTCCCGGTGCCGTACCAGAGCCGCCAGAGCCGGTACGTGTCGCGGAAGGTCTCGCTGCGGGAAGCCAGAATGCCACGTGGGTCTCGGACCAGCTGGATGACCTTGAGGTTTAACCGGGGGTCTTCAACCAGGGCCCGCAAGTCGTTAACCTCGGGCACCCGCACCGTCTTAATGGCCACGTGGCTGCGCTCCCGACAGGCCTCGGCGGCCACCGTCAAGTTTAGCAGGCCGCACTTGCGCACGCAGTCCCCCTCCTCCAGCACCAGGTCCGCGGAGCCCGGAGGGTCGCACACGGGGCGAGAGCACAGTACCCTGCTGGCCCCGCGGCGGAAGATCCTGTCGGTGGTGTGGTTGACGGGCGGCGGCTTGATATAGTTCTCCAGAAAGTAGAGGTCACAGTCGTAGAGGCTCCTCAGGAGGTCACGGCTGGCTCCCAGCATGACCCGCCGGTCCGCGGGGCTCTTGCCCTGGGTGAAGCGGGGGATGAGCGTGTTCTGGACGTGGTAGAGGGGCTCAAACAGGTAGAAGACGTCCAGGTGCTGGTTAAAGAGCTGGCCCACGAAGGAGGAGCCGCTGCGCGTGGTGGCCAGGATGAGGATGTGGGTCTTGCGGGAGAGGTTATAGGCGAAGGTGGGGCTCTCTTCGCACAGCCTCTCGGCCAGCCCCGCCTCCGCCAGACCCGGGCAGGTGTGGAAGGACTTGGCGGTGAAGGTGCGAATGGCCGTGTACTGGATGGCGATGGAGGCCAGGGCAAGGAGGAGGACGGCCTTCCAGGAACATTGCATGGCTGGGCACCTTCATGGGGCTGCTTCTCCACCATGTGAGGTCTGCGGGCGAAGGCGGGCAGCCATCAGGGAGCAGCCAGGCTTGGGTGCCTCCCAAGGCCAGCGGCTCCAGCCCGCCTGGGGAAGGGCTCCAGCTCCCTGCGTCAGTGCTCACACATGCATCTGAGGCCTAAACGGCTCCCGCACTAGACTTTACCATTCTCTGGGAACTCCTGGGAGCTATTAGGGACTGATTCCCATACCCTGGGGTTTACCCTACAGAAGGCTGCGGGGCCTCCCATCATGAGCTGAGTTCCGTAGTGGGGCCTGACTGGGCAAGACCCTAACACTCCCAACTCCCACACTTGGGAATGACCGGTTCCCACCTCAAGCCATTCCCCTGTCACTGCCTGTCACCCCTGCCGGCATCTCCTGGGCCCACCTGCGTCTCCTTCACCCCCACGAGCTGGCGCCCAGTCCCCCGGTGGTCAGCCTTCCTCCGTCCCCTGCCCACCCCCAAGAGGGAGAAGAGCCCACGTGAGCTGCCTCCCCCGACCCAAGTCCTCATGCAGAAAGGACCCCTGCACGCCGTGAGCTGGTGGGCTGCTAGCACCCCATGCCTGCTGGGCCGGGAAAGGTGGACAACTGTGTCCAAGTTTACAGATGCAGGTGACCAGCTTATTCCAGAAGAGGACTCCCAGGGCTCGCGGAGTCCCTAAGAGTCAGCTGGCCCAGAGCAGAGACAGGGTCCAGGGGCTGCTGAGAAGCATCCCTTCCTGGGCCCCAGCGCCCTCCAGGATTTCCTCCTGGCCACTGAGGGAGGGGTCCAGGCCATGGGGCAGATGACCCTACTGTCAGCAGGTTCCTCCAGCCCCCCTCCCCCAGCCAGTCCTCAAGGGCCTCCATCTTTAGGCCCTCACCCCCTTCTGCCCACAGGGTAAGCGCAGGGGCCCCACTGTGATCCAACAGTGGCCCCAGAGAAGCCAGGCAGGGCAGTGAGAAGAGGAAGGGGTGGTACAGGAGGGGCATCTCAAGGAACTGAGAACGCATGGGGGATGGGGAGGGCAGGGAGAGCGGGGAAGAGGAGCTTAGCTGGGCTTCTGAAAGTCGCCCCCGAGGTGGGCTAGCTCGGTGACCAGCCCTGGGGAAGGCGAGGCAGAGAGGACTCCACGACTCACCAAAGAGGGGCTGTTCTGAGCTGGGCAGTCCGCAGCCGCCAAGTCTCCAGGCCCAGCAGGCAGTCACTGCCTGCGCAGCAGCCCTGTGGCCAGAAGACTGCAAGGAGAGAGGGAAGGCAGGGGTGCTAAAGGGGGGCTCCAAGCTCCTCCCTCCCCACCCCTTCTCTCCTGTGTCCTGCGCCCCACAGACAGCTCTCCAGGGCTGGGCAGCAAAGGCCCTGCTTGCTCTCCCAGATTTATCACTGACTCAGAGCTCCAAATAACCCATTGCCATCTCTGATCCCCTGGATCCAGCCCTCTGAGGCCTGGGCTGCATCCCAGCCCCTTCACCCACCTCTGCCACCCCCTACCCATATCCTCCTAGCAAGTCTCAGTCCCTGTGCTCACACCACGCCCCAGTGGGCAGGGAGCTGGCAAGCCTGCCCACCCAGCTGGCTGAGCGTTGGTGCCCCACTTGGGCAAGCCCCCCGTGGAGGCACCCCTCCCAGCTACCACCAGCGGGAGCTGCGAAGAAATCCACCGGCCGCAAACACCCCCAGGCCTGGCGAGCTCAGTTCAGCTCTGGTGACCAGACTGACCCAACCAGACACAGCGGCTAGTGCCCAAGAACGGAACAGTCGGAGTCAAAGTTGTCCCAGCAAATGGGGCCGGGGCACAGTCCAGACTGGTTCTGCAGTTAAAATCAGCAGAGCATCCTGACCCTTTGCAATTCAGCTTGTTCAGTGATTCCCCAAGAGGGGGGTTAGCGGAAGTCAGCAAGGACAGGGGTGCTCACCCCAGATCTCCAGGCGGAAGCGGTGGCTCAGTCGAGACCACTCACACGCTGAGGCCCACGAGGAGGGGACAGCCCGGAAGTGAGGTTCCTCTTCTAGCCACACGGAGAGAGAACGGCTACCTGAAACTCAAAGCAAAAGTGGACCAGGGAGCATCCGGGATCTGGATGCTCTTCACAGATCCTAAGTTAAAACACCAAGACGGCAACGTTATTTTTGTTAGTGTCTACTGTGTATTTCCTAAGTGCTAAGCGGTTTCCCCGCCCTAGCTCATCAATTCCCCGCAAGAACTTTACACGGAAATTATTGGCTCCATTTCACAGAAGAGAAGGCTGAGGCACAGAGAGGTGAAGAAACCTGCCTGAACTCACATGCTTGGCTTACCCCCATCTAGCAGGTTCCCCAGAGCCCACTCTCCTTCCTTCTAAGGAGATTTGACTTACTGTTCCTCCAGGTTACCTGTACTTGGCCTTCAAACATGCATTCAGTTAATGGCCCCCATTTGTTTGTGAATCAGCATGAGAGGGACCGGACATTAAAAGGGGACTTCAGACGGTTTCTGAGACTTAGAGCATGTTTCTTCCCTTTGCTGTCTGGTCTGGTCGATCTACTGACTCGTGGCTGATGGAGTGAACTCCTGTGCCTTGTGAATATGCTTCCCACATCCCCTGTATGGAACGATTCCCTTGAGGGCAGGGCGAGTAGGTCCTCATTTCCCAAACCTGCAGTGCTGCCTGGCTCAGCTCACTCACCCAACTCGCCACATCATGTTATCCTTACAACCCCCTCTGGAAGGTCACCGTCCTCACTCCCACTGTTCAGATGATGAAATTAAGATTCAAAGACTAAGCAAATGGGCATGATAAGCAAGTAAGTAGCAGAGACTCGAATCCCTCTGGGACAGACTCTTAGGCCAGTGCTGTGGCCCTTTCACACCAGCATAGTGGGGAAGAAACATGCTGAAGCTTGAGGAGGGGCACAGAAGCTGGAGTGAGATGGCAGGGGGGCCAGCTGAGGCTCTGGGGCCTAGGAGTCCTGTTTTAAGTATGAAACTCCACTTGGTACCTAGAGGAAACAGTACCATGTCGCCAGGTGGCAGTAAATAGGGGGAAGCACAGTCTAAATTCTAGGGAAACTCCAGTGTGACCAGAGAACCACCACAGCCCTGACCACATCCCATCCCTCCCTGCCTCACCCCCAAGGCAGCAGAAGATGCTGTCTCCATCGGTACCCAGAGAGAACAGCTTCTCTGCGTTAAATGTGACTCCCCTGCAAAGTGCAGGCCCACCCTTTCCAAGTGCCCCAAGACAAATGTGAACACCTTTAGAGAACAGGGAGGGGAAGCCACCAACATTCATGCAAAGTAATATTTTTTTAGTTATTTAGGGGTCCATTCTTTAGTTGCAATGCTGTTTCGTTCCACTGTATTTCCTTTGTATTTATTCACAAGCATGTTAGCTACCTAGTATGAGCCAGGCACCATTCTGGCTACTACGGGTAAAATAACACAAAGGAAAGCAAGCACTTCCTGGGCATTCGAGATGTTTCGCCCAGGCATATGCTCCCTTCCCAGGCATCAGTTCATCTAGCCCTCACTAACCTTATGAGGTCATAGTCCCGTTCTACAGATAGGGAGACTGAGGTTCTGCAAGGTTAGATAACTCCCCCAAGCTCACATCCTTAGTAAGAGGTAGAGCCAGGATACCAGCTCAGGCGGTATGCTCTAGAGTCCATGCTCGAACCCTCCTCCCTGACCCACTCCCTCTTCAACTACATCCAACACCCTTTGGTCCCCACCAAGACAGGAAACAGAAGCCTTAAACTTAACTCTAGGATTCCAGGTCCAAAAACAATTCACCCAAGGTTATCTTTAAAGAGGAGCACCTTTCAGGGAGGAGACCATTTAAGTTTCTTCCCCCCACTTTCCCTCCCTACCGCCACCCAAAGAAACGTAAGGCCAGGCCTGGAACCTGCTGTCTTTGTCAATAAATCAGAAGTAACTAAAGCATCATTGCAATGTTATAAATCCCTAAAAAAGTAGGACTCGGATTCACTAGGTGCAGCCTGGACACACAGGAGGGGAATGTGTTTGAAGGCCCAGACACAAGCCATCCCCCTCCCCCCGCCCCAGGAGGGCAAAGCGAGGGCATGGGAATGGGAAGATGGAGGAAATCTGGCCCTCCTAGAACTGCCCCTGCTCTCCTGCCAGCCTGGCAGAGCCGGGGCCACGGCCGGCCAAGTATCCTTGGTATGCTGGAGGCATCTGCCCTGGAAACCAGAGGCCCCGAGGCCAGGCCCTTTGTTCCCAGGGGAGCTTTGGCCACCGCAAAGGACTCCTCAAGGCCCTCATCCTCTAAGCCAGACTGAGAGCCCCAGAGCCCCTCTCTGGGCTTCTAGCAGCCTCTGGCATGGCCTCCCTCCACCTCTGGTTAGTCAAAATCCAGGCGAGCCTTAGACACAGGGACCAAGAATCTGTAACTTCTGTTGGAAGTACCCACTCCCAAAAGAAAGCTCAGACTTTAGTATCAGACACCTTCAAAGCAGGGCACAGGATGGGAGTGGAAAACACCTCTTCCTGGGAGAACTGTAATTCAGAACTAAGAGCTCAAGCCATGAAGCCACCTGGATCTGTCACTTAGCAGGTGCATGGACCTGGGTGACTCACCAGTTGTCTCTGAGCCTCAGTCTCCCCACCCGTAAAGGAGGTATAACCATAGCAGTGGTTATATGAACAGGCATATACTATGGCACAGCCTTGTGCTTGGGACATTGGCTCTGGCAGCAGCCCCGTTGACGGCCAGATTTCTCAATCTCCCTGGACCTTTGTTTTCTCACCTGAGAAGTAGGGACAATCTTAACAAGGCCGTTGTAAGGACTAATTAGTTAATACAGTGCCTGGCATGGAGTAGGCGCTCAACAAATGTTGCTATTATCATCATTAAATGACTTGTTTGCTTTTTGTCTCAGGGAAGCCCCTCGGAACACATCATCACTCTCCCTGACCGCCGTGCCCAGACCTCTGCCAGGCAGGTCTCTGCCCCAAACCCCTCCTTCCGTCGGCTCCTCTCCCAGCCTGGGAGCTGTCTCCTGCGGAGCCACCGCCGTGGCTTTCCTACTTCCCTCTAGTGGCCACGTCCTGTAGTGCAGCCTCTTAGCGCCGCATCTTTGCTGGGTTCAGAAGTCCTGGCTGGTTGGCTGCAGCCTAATGTGAGGATGCAGGCAGCGGGAGGTGATGTTGCAGGTGGCATGAGGTGTGAGGATGACACGCCACCCGAGCTACGGGCCCTGCTCTGTGCACCCCCTCTCCCTCACCCACACACCAAGAGGCAAGCAGCAACAGGCAGCCTCACATCATCTGGAGGGCCTCTGCTTCCTAGTCTCATTCCACTCTGGCAGGGGAAGGAACCCTAAACTGAATGTCACAGGCAGGGGCAGCCCACAGGCTCGGCATTTCCCTGGCTGGGTGACCTTGGACTCAGCCGCCTGGCCTCTTTGCACCTCAGTTTTTCCACAGAACCAATGACTCTAAGGGATTCCCAGATCTGGCCACTGGAGTTTTCTGATCCCAGGAAGGCCCCATACTCCATCCTCAAGAGTCAGGGCCACCCTCGCTGCAGGCTGCGGGACCCTCCTTCGGAAGTGGGAAGGCTCCAGTCACCTTCCTAGAATATACCAGGGCTGGCAGCTCTGCCCCTGCCTCAGTCTGATCCGTGGCTGCCCCAGTGAGGCCCAAAGACCAAGGGGCTCTGCTCTCTGCAGAGTTAGCCCCTGCCACCTGCTCTATTAAATCCCATGCAACACAGTGCTATGGGTCTTTGTCTTTTCTGGCCGCCTGCCCCCGGCCCCCCCCCCCCCCGGAGAGACACAATCCCTCTCCCCAGGAAGATCCATTTGTGCCCACAATTTTATACACACAATTAGAAGGTTCTTAAACCTCCTAAAACTAACATGTGGGCATCCCTTCTCTTCCCTAGAGGCTTAACCCCTTCATTATTAGCATTCTCCTCGACCCTAGGGTTTTCTTTTCAACTGATTCCATCCGAGAAGGCTCCACAGATGTGTAAGCACTGATGTGGAAACATCACCCGAAATATATTATTATTAAGTAAAAAATCTAGGGCCAAAAAAGACATGGACAATAGTGTGCCCCCATTTCTCATTTTTTAAAAGGGGATGTGTGTGAATATATATATATATTTGAATTTATGCATGAACAACCACAAGAACTTGCACTGAACCAGTTAACTGTAGCGGCCCAGTGGGAGGAGCTAGGAGACGGGTGGGAGGAAGGCATAGTTTATACTGAGTGTGTTGTTTGAGTTTATTAACCTTGGGGGACAGAGTGAAGCTACCCCACGCAAGAACTGGAGGGGCAATTGATGACAGGGTGGGGCACTGAAACTCAGCACTGGCGTCTCACTGTGTCCCGGATTCCATCCCCAGGGCACTGCCGGCCAGCTCTCTCCTCCCACATTTCCAAGGCACCAGGGTTGAATTCACCACCTTTCTGCCAGAACTGGGCTTGGTCTGCTCAGGTGGGGGACAGCAGTCACCTGGGGCTGCTGAGACAAGGCAGCAGCTGAAAAAGGGCAAGACCTCAAAAGGGGGCCTGGGGCTTTGGGGAGCAGCTAAGGCCTGAGTTGGGGAAATGACTCCCCTCCCCGTTTTGTTCTCCCTGTCCACTTTTTTCCTCCTTTTGTGAAGCCCTGGGGAGACAGGAAAAGCAGAGGAAGAAACCTGAACATTGTACTTCTCACCAGACTCGGGAGCCAGTATGGAGGGGCCCCAAGGCTCTGGGGTCCCAGGAACTGGAGCAAGGGGCAGAGGGAACTGGATGGGGGCTGGGGGT